>NW_026712250.1:13659504-13861690 GCF_030504385.1 Musca domestica | reverse complement strand
AAGTGTTCAGGCAAACGGCTGAATGCCTGGTAAAGCTTTGGAAGCATCTACCGTGAGTGTGATGGTGGACAACTTGCTCTTAGAGCCCAAACAAATCCAAGATCACTTTTTTTACCTTGAATGTTGTAGCTGGCAGAACGTTGAAAACGGTTGGAACCCAAATCCAGAGTAATGAAAAAAAAAGCTTTTATATTTCGCTATATTAGAATTCTTTTTATTAGGATGGTACTGGATTTGGACTGTCAGGTTCCAGAGTCGAATTAGAATAGAATTCAATAAGACGCGGAAATTAGACTCCCAATATGGCCATTAGAGAAGGCCGATAAAAGAAAATATGAAATGGGAAAAGGAAAAACATAGAATAATTATCTTAACTTCGATAACAGTTCTAATGGATAGTACACTAACAATGGTGCTATTCATATTTAAGATACAGTTTAAGGAAATGAAAATGGTTTACGTTTTGACGTAAACATTCCGCCCCCCATGGCAAGGGGACATGACAATTATATAATCAATTCATTTAGGACTAAATTCATATGACTAAATGACTTAATGCATAACTTATTATATCATAATACAATATGTCTTCAAGCGATTTCAATTGGCATATTAGTATTTAAAAAAAAGGTATCGTAAATTCAGAATAAAAGTGGTGGAAGAGAGTACAATTATTTGTATTAATTTGAAAATGTTCCATATAGCACTAATCCGAAAAGGGTATTTTGAGCTGTAGGAAGTCCATGGCGAATAAAGATGCCGTCGACAATAATTTTGGAATATATGTCAACACCAATGACGATATCAACAGAAGCTGCCTTATAGAATTTGCTATCTGCTAGGACGAAGTTTTTGAAACTGAGTTTTGAAGACTCGGGCAGCGATTGCTTAGGAGTTGTAATTCCAATCCTGTTCCTCATTCGCAATATAGCCTCTATCTTTGTCTTGGAATCGACGCAGGATGTCAAGGTGACGGGGCACATAACTTCATCTTCCAACTCGAGCGTAGACAACCCCCACTTATCTACGAAGCGTTTGGAAATGCAGCTCATGGGGGCCGCGGAATCCAATAAACACCTTGCCAACTGTGTGCTATTTGCTCCGTTGATTTTGACGACTGCAGTAGGAAGAAGAGGGGTGGCATTCTGCCTAAGAAGTGCCGACAAAGAGGTAATACTGGATGTCGATGTTGACCTCGGTATTGAGCCGGTAGTATCTGAAGAGTCCTTGGGGGTGGTGATATCAAGAGGGGTAACCATCTTATTGGTATTTTTGCGGCACAACCTGCAGGCAAATTCCGAATAACGAGAAGACGAAGGACCCTCATTGTAATATTGTAAATAAAGAACTGAAAAAAAGGAATGAATTAAAAAAAAAGAAGAATGGAATTGAATTGAACTAAAATAGAAAATGGAAAAATTATTTGTCTCAGGCTTTGTATGAGGATAAAGTCTAAGACTGGTTATCTGGTAAGATGACCAGCTTTGTAATTGGCCGGGTGATTCTTCCCTTCTGAGTGAGAATATCAGCAACGCGCACTTTCTGATCATTGCCATGATAGACACGAATCACTCTGCCCAAACGCCAACAGGTCGGAGGGAGATTTTCTTCCTGAATAACCACCAGCATATTTTCTTCGACATCGCGTTCTGGACTTTTCCATTTAGTCCTTTATGAAGTTCCTTCAGATATTCAGTCTTCCATCTGCTACAAAAATGTTGATACATTGATCGGAGTCGTTGCCAGCGATTTTGAATAGAAATGGATGACTGGGAAATTTCTGGTTCTAAGGGAGATAGTATAGGAGAACCGATTAAAAAGTGTCCAGGAGTCAATGCGGTGAAATCTGATGGGCTTTGAGAAGATGGGGATATTGGTCTAGAGTTTAGACACGCCTCAATTTTAGTCAGTAAGGTTTGAAATTCTTCGTATGTGTATTTTGTATTGCCAGCAACTTTGCGGAAATGTTGTTTGAAACTTTTTACGCCGGCTTCCCAGAGTCCACCCATATGAGGAGCTCCGGGAGGTATGAAATGCCATGTCAAATTTTGGTGGGCGTAATTAGACATTAGAGCTTGATTCGAGGTATCGATAAAATCTTTTGCGATCCTCTTGGAAGCTCCGACAAACGTAGTTCCGTTGTCAGAGTGCAAATGGAGTGGGCAGCCACGACGGGAAACAAAACGGTTAAAAGCTGCCAGAAAATTGGATGTGGATAAGTCGGATGTTGCTTCAAGGTGAATTGCCTTTGTGGAAAAACAGACAAACACACACACATATCCTTTGGTAATCCCGACAATATCTTCCAGTATAGCTCTTGATATCAAAAGGTCCTGCAAAATCCAAACCGGTATGTGTGAATGGTCGGGATATTTCACATCTTTCTGGAGGCAATGCCGCCATCAACTGCTTTTGGCATCTTTTCTTATATATGACACAGATCTTGCAATTTCGTATAATGGATTTTATAAGATTTTGAACCTTTGGTATCCAGTATTGTGTACGGACCAATCGGAGGACAAGTTGATTGCCCCCGTGTAGACTTATCAAATGGATATATTGGACTAATAGTTTGGAATATGACAGTTGTATGGAACAATTATAGGATGTCTCTCGTTGTAGGATAACTCTGGACATACTTCAAGTCGACCGCAAATTCGCATTAGACCTTCGGAATCTAAGAAGGGATTCAAACTCAATAGTTTACTAGAAGAAGGAATCGGTCTTTGGATACTCAGCGCCATGTACTCATTTGGGTAAAATAGCCTTTGGTATATGGATATCAGCTTTGAGCGACAGGATGATTTCTTGAGCTTCTATGACGTTACCATAACGTCTATTATTGGTCTTATATCGTGGATGAGTACCATTTATAAAACGATATACATACGCCATAATCCTTAGAGCTCTTGGGTAGGAAGAAAATTCGTTAAGTAATCGTGGAAGTTTTCGAAATATGCAAAATGTGTCTTTACCGACTTCTTCTCTAATTCAGTTGGTTGGACATCTTGATTAGAGTAATTTTCCCAAGGAGTGTCAAATTCAGATAACCATGCAGGACCTCTCCACCAAAGATCATTTTGGATTAGATCCTGTGGATAGACACCTCTACTCGCGAGATCGGCGGGGTTGTCCTCTGAACTGACGTGGTGCCATTTTGGTGGATCGACAGTTTGGATGATTTTAGAAATTCGATTTGCCACAAAAGTATTCAATGACATGGTTGTTTTGCTAACCATGAAATCACAATGGTGGAGTCCGTCCAGCAATGTAATGAGTGACGGTGAACGTCGAATTGAGGCACTAAATTGTCAATTAGCTCAGCAAGGAGAGTAGCTGCACATAATTCCAGTCTAGGAATAGATAGGGACTTAATCGGTGCTACTTTCGTTTTGGAAGCCACTAAGTGGGTGTACACAGTAGTTGGAGAAACAATTCGAATGTATAGTACTGCGGCATAAGCCCTTCTGATGCATCCGAAAACCCGTGGAATTCAATTTCATGGTCTGGGACAAAGTTAAACCAACGTGGAACACGAATCTCATGATGGAAGAAATGAAGACTGAAATGCTTTCCATAAGTCAATTGATTCTGGTGATATCTCTTCATCCCAACCCACTTATCTAGCCATATTTTTTGCATAATTATCTTGGCTAATACAATGACCGGCGAAATCCAGCCAGCAGGATCAAATAGTTTTGATATTTGGGAAAGAACCTCTCGTTTGGTATAAGTATGGGGAGAAAATGCAATGGAGGAGAAATAAAACTGATCAGAATACGCATTCCAACGAATGCCTAACATTTTAGCTGCACAATGTGCGTTAAAGTCTAAAAAGCCATCATTAAGAAGATCATCGGGTGACAAGTCCGAGAGAATTGTTGTTGAATTGGAGGTCCATTTTCGCATGTTGAATCCTGCGGACTTCAGAGATAGGATTAATTCACGTACGGTTGAAATTGCTGTGTGTATGTCATGTGCCCCTGCAAGGGCATCATCCACATACATGCAATTCTTCAAAACATGACTAGCTAATGGATATGAATCATGGACGTCATTGGCTAGTTGAATCATCGTACGTATCGCAAGATACGGTGCACAGTTAACACCAAAGGTTACAGTTTTCAACTCGTAATCCTTTATTGGTTCAGTTGGATTCTGGCGGAACAGGATTCTCTGAAAGTGGGTGTGAGAAGGAGACACAAGGATTTGACGATACATTTTCTCTATATCACCACTGAAAACATAGCGATTAAAAACGCCACTTAAGGATGAGAATAGTCAAGTCGTTCTGTAAGGCTGGACCAGTATACAAAACGTCATTTAGACTTGTACCATTCGATGTTGCGTAAGAAGCATTGAAAACCACACGGACTTTAGTGGTAGAACTATCTGGCTTCACAACAGCATGATGCGGCAAATAGTAGTGATCGGGAAATTCTGAGATTGTAGGAGGTAGAACAGGAATCATATGTCCTAGTTGACGTACTCTTCAATATTAAGATCATATTCTCTTTTCAATTCTGGATTTTTAGCAGACGACTTTCATTCCGAATATATTGGGCCATCGCACCTTTTCTCGACTGACCTAAGGTTAGTGAATCGGAATATTCGTCTTTAACGGAAGCGAAACAGTATACCTTCCATTCCCATCTCTAGTTGTCGTTCTCTGATAAATTTCTTCACATTGTCTATCTGCTTTGGACATTACACGCTGTTGTGGAATATTCTCCACCTCCCAAAATTTCAGAAGACTTTTTTCTAAAGAAATTTCGCAGAAGTACGATACACATGTAGAGAAGGACTTTGGAGCTTTGGTTGGAATGGGGCCAGTGAGGATCCATCCGAATACGGTCTCCTGGGCGAATAAGGATCCGCAAATCGCTCGCTGGCACCCAGATAACATGACAGAAGGAAGTAAATCTGCGCCAATTAGGATATCAATCTTGGAGCTTCGGTAAAAATACGGGTCAGCTAAGTCTAACTTTGGTAGCGAATAGAGAATATCAGACCCTATTGTGCAGGTTGGAAGGTTATTAGAAAGATGAGGCACAATTAAGGCTGAAACATCGATCTCGAAAGCTTTATCCGCATAGGAGCCCAGGATAAAGCGACATTCTTTTGAACAGCAGCTGAAACCGTGTTATTAAGGCCTGATATGATAGCGGATGTAGGTTTGGAAGGTAACCTGAGGGCATTGGCAAGGTTTTGAGATATAAAGGTACCTTCTGAACCTGAATCTATGAGGGCCCTCGCTATATAACCAACACCTGCATGAATAACTTTTACTACAGCGGTACCAAGCAAAACGCCGTTTGAATTAACCGCGAAACAATTTTGAATAACATCGGTTGAAGAGTTAGTGGACTGTATGGAGGAATTTGGAGAAGCTTGGAATGCAAATGTCCTAGGCGTTTGAAGTGGTGTATTGGAAGCTGAAGGAGAAGTACTAATGGGTATATTTTGTTGCTCAGCATCCTTATGGAGGAGAGTATTATGTCGTTTTTGACATTTGAAGCAAGAATTTTTGCTTTTACAATTTTTGACAGCATGGGAGCTGGAAAAAACAATTTAGACAGAGATTGCTGGCCTTTATTTCCGCCAATCTCTGTGCGTAATTAAATGCTAGGAACCGAGGACATTTCCTTATTATGTGGAATTCATTGGAACACAATCGACATTTAGTTTTGTTGACGTTGGTTTGGTATGTCTGATGCCTGTCCTTCTGATTCTTTGTATTTAAAGGTTTGGACTTATCCTCTTTGGACTTGGAATCAGAAGAACTTCTCATTTCAGAGACAGCCTCCAATGTTCTATACCGGTTGGTAAGAAATATATCCAATTCAGACCATTTTGGAATGCTGGTTTTATCCGAGAGTGTTTGTTCCCATAAAGTTAAAGTAGAATCTGGAAGACAGTTGGAACAAATGAACACGAAAATCGGATTCCAGCTTTCAACGTCAACATCATAAAGCTTTAGAGTGGATATACAAGAATTGATATCTCTTTGAAGCTTCTTGATGGATATTGCAGTTTCTGTATGAATATTGACAAGTGAAAATAAATTCTTTAGTTGGCCATTAACCAGCACTCGTTTGTTCTCAAACCTGGAACATAGATTGTTCCACGCTAAGGTGAATCCGGAATTCGTCAAAGGACTTTTCCTAACAATGTCGTGTGCTTCACCTTTGGTCTTCTGACTTAGGTAGAACAATTTTTCTACTGGGCTTAATTTGGAATTGCGTATGCAAATGGCCGTAAACATGTCACGAAAGCTTGGCCAGGATTTGTAGTCTCCATGAAATGTGGATAACTCAATTGGAGGCAAGTTAAAAGCGTTACTGGACCGTAAACTTGGACTAGAAGAGGAAGGAGAGAGAGGTTCCAGAGCTTCATTGAGCTTTGAGATACAACGACAGTAAGTTGAGTAGGATTTCTTATATTTATCCTTCACTGTCGCTACCTCATTGGTTTCTCTATCATCGGACACCTCTTCATCTTCTTCTTCATTTTCCAAATCCGCCAGACATTGCTCATAAGCTTGTTTAAGATGTGACCATGTGGATTTCACCTCTTCAGTGTGGGTTTCCAGCAAACACCGAGTTGTTAGAGGAAACTCATTGGCAATAAGTGCCGCTTCAAATTCTACCAAGCTGTCAGCTAGGCGAATGAATTTGTCGAGTGACATGACTACAAGCAAGAAGTTTGATGGATCAAAGACAATAGAATGAGTGGATAAAAATTATGCAAGACAAGTGGTTATATCGGAGTAGGGCAACTAGGACTGGTGAAAGAAACAACAAACTGAGTTCACCGTGTGTTCCAAATTTGAAAATGATGAAAAAATAGCATAAAATGTCCTGGTAGAAAGTACGGGTACCAATTGAATGCTATTTTAGGAAAACCTAACTTGAAACGAACAGGAGATTGTATTATCATTAATTTCAAATTCCACTGGTGGAATATTTTAGTAATTTTATTGTATTTATTTTATTTTAATTAATTAATTATTTCCTTTGATTTTTATTGAACGTATTTAATTATTATTATTATTTTAATTTAATTAAAAGTATTTTTTTTTTTTATTTTAGTTTCAGAAAAATAATATTTTTCTCTAGTAATTTCAATTAATGATTCTCTTGAATTTAAATTTCAATTAAATAATGTACTTGATTCTTACCAATTATAAACTTTTCCTCAAATATCAATTAATTAATTTTTTTTTTAATATTGATCAATTTGCTTCTTTAATTTGAACTAATGTGTTGAATTACTCTTAATTAACTCTTGTTTCTTTTTTCTTAACTTCAATTAATTAATTCTCATTAATGACATTTAATTGGTTGAATTTTCAAGTAATAGTGAAAAGCGCGACAAGTATCTATATTTTTTGTTTAATATTTTTTTTTTTGATTGTAGAAAAGTTATATTTGGTACCACTGTGCGTTGGTATCCAGATATTATTATTTGTATCTAAATGCTTCTAAATGTGCTTCAGAGACATCACAAGCAAAAACACGACTTTGCTAAAGTAGAAAAACAGCTGATCGTTCAAGAGTTCATTGAACTCAATGTAAGTGGAAAGAATTTGGAAGAATTGGAATAAATGGAATAATTTGGAATGATATGCTCCGCTCTGAGCAATCAATCCTCCGTTGGTATGTGTCGGACTCTCAAACAGCGAGAATGACACGTAAAAATAAATAGAGAAAAGAACACAAATGTAACAACTGATTGAGCGGAGAACTCAAACTCTGCAATAGTAGTTACACGGCAATGATACAACAACACGATTGAGTTGTAATCTCACCCACAATTGACTAGCGCATTCTCATTGGACATGCGCACTCAAAGCAGAGAATGTAAACATTGGTTGCAATAGGATGTATGTGGCTGAGGAAGAGAACGATGAGTTGAGCTTTAGTTTCAGCATGCACGAGAGAAGCGCATTCTCAGTGGACATGCGCATTCGAATAATAGAAAAGAAGAGAATGATGCTGGAACTGACTTAAGAGAAGTGTGCAAGCTCTGATCACCACATACATACACAAGAGTAGCATATGCTCATTCGGACCAATGAAGACGAAGAAAGGTAAGCTGAAAATAACTTAAGAGAACATGGCAAGCTTGGATCTCAACATCCATAAATAAGAGCATGTACTCAGTGGACATGCGCGCTGGGAATAAACATGAAGCTGAAAAGAGAATGGAATGGACAATGCAAGACGAGTGAACAACAATATGGAAGAGATCATGCATGGAGGTTGCTCACTCCCATGTGTATTATGAGTGCCTGGATGATCATTGAGAAAGCACTTCTAATGTATTTTCAGGGTAAACCTGAAATGCATCTGGTACAACAGAGAGATGTTCCCATAAATAAATAGTGAACAGTGAGGCTGTCGCAGATAAATGTTATGACTCTGTTATTAACAGAGTTCTACAGAACACGTTTTTAATTTAACAGCCTCGGATCTGTTACACTAAGGAGCAAATGTACCACTTATGTTCACACATATTTAAACGAATTTTGCCCCTTTTTTTATTATTTTTTTTCCAACAAAATGTTTCCTTTTTACCGAAATTTTTAAGAACTTCCCACAGAGATTTTTTTGTAGTCTCACTCAGGGCTATTTTTCAACACACAGGATATCAATATTTTTTTTTGTAAAAAACTTACTCACAATCCTCTTGTTGTATTAAGGCAGTCTCCTCTTAGTAAATCCTCTTAGTCTTCCTCTTAGTAAATCCACAATTCCTAGGTTGTCGATCTTCTCAGCTTAGTTATTTGGGGAATTAGCCAGGAATTTCCAGATATATAATTATTTTGAAGTTTATATTTTGGGGTGAAACACGACACGGCACTTATATCAAATTGAGTGAATCTTTCGACTTCTTGTTGTGTACTGAAACGACGAAATTATTACAAGAGAAACGTACCTATGGAAATCAAAGGCTTCTGCAGCTGAATTCTCTGGAGAGCAGCTTGTCGATCCGGTTCGACGTGGACCAAAATGTTCAGGCAAACGGCTGAATTGCCTGGTAAAGCTTTGGAAGCATCTACCGTGAGTGTGATGGTGGACAACTTGCTCTTAGAGCCCAAACAAAATCCAAGATCACTTTTTTTACCTTGAATGTTGTAGCTGGCAGAAACGTTGAAAACGGTTGGAACCCAAATCCAGAGTAATGAAAAAAAAGCTTTTATATTTCGCTATATTAGAATTCTTTTATTAGGATGGTACTGGATTTGGACTGTCAGGTTCCAGAGTCGAATTAGAATAGAATTCAATAAGACGCGGAAATTAGACTCCCAATATGGCCATTAGAGAAGGCCGATAAAAAGAAAATATGAAAATGGGAAAAGGAAAAACATAGAATAATTATCTTAACTTCGATAACAGTTCTAATGGATAGTACACTAACAATGGTGCTATTCATATTTAAGATACAGTTTAAGGAAATGAAAATGGTTTACGTTTTGACGTAAACAAAAAGAAATCCCTATTTCCACTGTATCTCATAAAAATATTAGCATCAATGTTCGCAAAAAAAAAAACCGAAAATATTCCCCAATTTTTTGATTGATTTTTCCACGGACTCTTTTGAGTTGCCACCTGAAAGTGACATAAAATTTCGTTTTTTGGCAAAAGTTATTAAAGAAAGAAATATTATACACAAAATTTCACTATAATCTCAGAATAAACCACATATCTAGGTACAATAGTTTTTAAGGAAATTTACATTCTAAATATATGTACTAAAAGCGAAAGTAATTTGTTTGCTGCTTTTTTTTTACTTCAAAAAATCTCCAAGAAAGCATCATTTTGGAAGAATGAAGTCAAAGACGAAAATGTTCCTCTTAAAATTTCAGTATAAGTCACCAAAGAAGGGAAATCGATATTTCCATTGCAAGTTTAAAAAAATCAAAGAAAAACACCCTGAAAATAATCCCAAATTTTTAGATGAATTTTTCTTCGGACTTTTTTTCGAGTTGCCACCTGAAAGTGACATAAAATTTCGTTTTGGGCAAAAGTTATTAAAGGAAGAAATGTTCAGCACAAAATTTCACTATAACTCTTAGAATAAATCGTATGTCTAGGTGCAATAGTTTTTAGGGAAATTAACATTTGAAATTTACGTACTTAAAGTGAAAATAATTTGTTTGCTGCTGTTTTTTACTGCAAAAAATCTCCAACAAAACACGATTTTAGAAATATGTCATTAAAGACAAAAATATTCCTCATCGAATTTCAGTGTAAGTCACCAAAGAAAAGAAATCTCTATTTCCATTGTATCCCATAAAAATATTAACATCAATGTTCCAAAAAAAAAAAAACAGTAAATATTCCCCAATTTTTAGATGAATTTTTTCCACGGACTTTTTTCAAGTTGCCACCTGAAAGTGGCATAACATTTCGTTTTAGGCAAAAGTTATTAAAGGAAGAAATGTTCTACACCAAATTTCCCTATAAATCTCAGAATAAACCACATATCTAGGTACAATAGTTTTTAAGGAAATTTACATTCTAAATATATGTACTAAAAGCGAAAGTAATTTGTTTGCTGCTGTTTTTTACTGCAAAAAATCTCTAAGAAAGCATCATTTTGGAAAGATGATGACAAAGACAAAAATATTCTTCATCAAATTTCACTGTAAGTCACCAAAGAATAGAAATCTCTATTTCCATTGTATCTCATAAAAATATTAGGATAATCAGGATAGGATCAGCATTTCTTGATCAGCATAAATTCTGTGTCGATTTAGCGATGTCCGTCCGTCTGTGAAAATCACTCTAGCTTCCGAACGAATTGAAGTAGATTGATAAATTTTACTCAAATGTATGTTATGTCTGCAGGACTTTTGGTATTGAAAATGGGTCATGTACGTTTACGTTTTGGTATACATATAACGGTACCTCCCGATATTCGGTATTTTGATGTTTTTAGCGACATTATTCACCGGAATTGTTTCAAATTTGGTATTTGAAGTTCGAAATAAATACTACACCCTAAGACAGAAAATTGTCTGTCCAGGTCCACGTCTTCGTATTGCCCCCATATAACGATACCTCCCGATATTCGGTATTTTTATGATTTTAGCGTCTTATTCACCAACATTTTTTCAAATTACGCATTTAGAGTTCGTAATGGATGCTACAGCCTGTGACAGAAAATTGCCTATGCAGGTCCAGGTCTTCGTATAGGCCCATATACCAGTACCTCCCTATATTCGGTATTTTAGGTACAATACCCACCGAAATTGTTTGAGATGTGGTATTTGAAGTTCGTAATGGATGCTACAGCCTGTGACAGAAAATTTTCTATGCCAGTCCAGGTCTTCGTATAGCCCCCATATAACGATACCTCCCCAAATTCGGTATTTTTATGATTTTAACTTTTTTTTTCACTAAAAAAACTCAAACAGAAATGAGGAATTTTTACAGATTTTTATTTTTTTTTATTTTTTGTTTTTGTAAATTTTTAAGTTAATTTTTTTAATAATCTTTAAAGTTCGTTTAAAGCCACAAAGGTGTATCATTTATAAAAAATATCTTAACCTGAATTCCGTTTTTAAATTCTGTAATAATTCTTGGTTAAATAACATTAATCTTCTGTCACTTTGACATTCATATTTTTTCTGTTTACATTTTTAAGCATCTCGCATTTCGAATTTATTACATGAGGATTCAAGTGAAATATAAAAAAAACTGCAATGTTAAATAAATATTAAAAAAAAACAAGTAAAAAAGCTGTAAGTTCGGCCGGGCCGATTTTTAAATACCCTCCACCATTTGGAGTGATTTTGGCAATTTTCAAAAAAAAAAAAAAAAAAATTCGTTAAAAATTTTGTTAAAATCTTAAAAATATTCGGTATAGCCGTTATATTAGGGTCTATACGACTACGTGGATCTGCAGAGGCAACTTTTGCCATAACCCATTACAATATTCAAATGCGAAACTTGAATAAAAAAAAATCGGTGAATAATGTCGCTTAAATCATCAAAATACCGAATATCGACAGATACCGTTATATGGGGGCTATACGAAGACCTGGACCTGCACAGACAATTTTCTGCCTTAGGCTGTAGTATCCAATTCGAACTTCAAATACCAAATTTGGAACGATTCCGGTGAATAAAGTCGCTAAAATCAACAAAAAACCGAATATCGGGGGGGTACCGTTATATGGGGGCTATAGGAAGACGTGGACCTGCATAGACAATTTTCTGTCTTAGACTGTAGTACCCATTACGAACTTCAAATACCAAATTTGAAACAATTCCGGTGGATAATGTCGCTAAAATCATCAAAATACCGAATATCGGGATGGTACCGTTATATGGGGGCTATACGAGGACCTAGACCTGTATAGACAATTATCTGTCTTAGGCTGTAGTATCCATTTCGAACTTCAAATACCAAATTTGAAACAATTCCGGTGGATAATGTCGCTAAAATCATCAAAATACCGAATATCGGGAGGGTACCGTTATATGGGGGCTATACGAAGACCAGGACCTGCATAGACAATTTTCTGTCTTAGGCTGTAGCATCCATTTCGAACTTCAAATACCAAATTTGAAGGAATTCCGGTGAATAATGTCGCTAAAATCAACAAAATACCGAATATCGGGAGGTACCGTTATATGGGGGCTATAGGAAGACGTGGACCTGCATAGATAATTTTCTGTCTTAGACTGTAGGATCCATTACGAACTTCAAATACCACATTTGAAATAATTCCGGTGAATAATGTCGCTTAAATCATCAAAATACCGAATATCGAGAGGTAACGTTATATGGGGGCTATACGAAGACCAGGACCTGCATAGACAATTTTCTGCCTTAGGCTGTAGTATCCATTTCGAAATTTAAATACCAAATTTAAAACAATTCCTGTGAATAATGTGGCTAAATCATTTAAATACCGAATATCGGGAGGTACTGTTATATGGGGGCTATACGAAGACCTGGACCTGCACAGACAATTTATTGTCTTAGGCTGTAGTACCCATTACAAACTTCAAATACCAAATTTGAAACAATTCCGGTGAATAATGTCGCTTAAATCAACAAAATACCGGATATCGGGGGGTACCGTTATATGGGGGCTATACGAAGACGTGGATCTACATGGCCCATTTTCAATACCAAAAGTCCTGCAGACATAATAAACATTTGAGTAAAATTTTATCAATCTACTTCAATTCGTTCGGAAGCTAGAGTGATTTCCACAGACGGACGGACAACGCTAAATCGACATAGAATTTTATGCTGATCAACTGATACTTTCTGGGGTCTAAAATGTATATTTTGAGGTGTTACTAACCGAATGTCGAATTTAATATACTCTCCTTACTATGGTGGAGGGTATTAAAAATTAATGTTAAATAAATATTTCAAAAAAAAGGCGAAGCTGAAAGAAAGATTTTTTGCACCATGACATGGTTACCGAAAATCCAAGGGATTTTTTTTTTTCAGATGATTTTTAGGTCAGAAAATTTTCGGAAAAAATCCAGAAACCATCACGAGGCCCAATTCATCTTCTATGAAAATGTGAAAATAAAAAGGTTTATAAAAGATAATAAATAAATATTTTTAATTTCATTTCAAGGAATCCAAGCCCAGAAGCCAAAATTATGTTTCGATTATCTACCAAATTTTTTTCATGAATTCAGGGGGCGAAGAAAGTCATGGGCTATTATCAGATCTGTTAATTAAAATTTTACGATCAAATTTATAAATAAATCCATAAATAAAAATCACTTGGCCGTTATTAAATCTGCAACTGACGTTTGCGGATTGTAATCGATTTATTCGATACAATTTAGATAATTTTTATAGTTTTACTCCTCGACGTCATTTTTCGAATATTTTATTATTATTTTCTCGATCGCTATATTGCTAATTGGTATCCCTCCATAAAAAGAAGAATTGTGAAAAATCATTCTTGAGAAAACAAAAATATTTTGAAAAAAATAAAGAAAAAGAGGAGAAAAAAAAACGAAACGAAATTGAAATCATATCATGTACTTATCATCAGATAAGTTAAGCAAATTTGTGGAAATTAAGATAAACCCTTTAACGTCAAAGGAAAATGTCACACGAACAGTGGGGGGTTATGGGGGAGGCCCATGAACATGGATACAAAATTAATACTTATAATTAAAAGTTATAACTATTTTTTTTTTTTTTCAAATATATCACCATTTTCGTAAATACGTCTTTTCTCATCAGGTACAATTCCTATCACAGCTATAAATATTATTTTATTTTTTTGAATTGACCAAAATGGACAATTTTTTTTAGTTTTTATACCCTACACCGCATAGTGATAAGGGTATTATGTCTTTGGGCATTTGTTTGTAATATGGAGAAGGAAGCCAGATTAGACCCATAGTTACTTTTGAGGAGCTTCATAGAATCACTTTGTGAGTCGATTTATGTATGTCAATCCGTCTGTCCATGTATTTTTTTTTTGGTGAACAAAATACAGGTCGCATTTATTAACCGTTTGAGATTAAATTTTTCAAAAAAAAAAAAAAAATATTTGCTTGGACCTAGGACGAACCCCTATGAAAATTGGTGATAATCGCATCATATTTATTTAACCGATTTCGGGTTAATTGTGCACCAAATGACCAATATAAGTCGAAATGACCTGAATTTTGGCACATCTGACCGAATTCGGTCTGGAAGTATGTACATCAAATTTGGTGAATATCGGCTCAAATATAGCTATAGATCCTATATATATTTTTCAACCGATGTGATCTTTAAGTCCATCAAATGCTTAAAATGCACTATCTTCAATCGATATCGGGTTAATTGTGCACCAAATGACCAATATAAGTCCAAATGACCTGAATTTTGGCATATCCGACCGAATTCGGTCTGGAAGTATGTACATCAAATTTGGTGAAAATCGGTTCAGATATATCACTCCCACATATATGTTCATCCGATTTGATGTTTAAGTTCCTCACATTTGTAATATGCATTCGACAACAATGATGTTTGGTACCAGATATCTTATAAAGCTCGGAAATACCTTTGCCAGATTTTATCGAGAATGGCTAAGATTTGGATATAGCTCCCATATATATCCTTTATCCGATTTTAGGTTTATTGTGAAAATAATGGCTAATATCAGACCAAATGGAGTAAATTTCGGGACATACGTTTGCATTTTGTGGAGCTCGTCTCCGATATATCTATTTTTATACCCTCCACCATAGTATGGAGGGTATATTAAATTTGTCATTCCGTTTGTAACACCTCAAAACATATATTTTAGACCCCACAAAGTATATATACTCTTGATCAGCATAAAATTCTTTGTCGATCTGTGAAAATCACTCTAGCTTCCGAACGAAATGAAGTAGGTTGAAAAAATTTTACTTAAATGTATATTATGTTTGCAGGACTTTTGCTATTGAAAATGGGCCATGTATGTTCACGTTTTGGTATAGCCCCCATAAGACGGTACCTCCCTATTTGCGGTATTTTAGCGATTTAAGCGACATTATTCACAGGAATTTTTTTTTCAAATTAGGTATTTGAAGTTCGTAATGGATACCACAGTCTCAGACAGAAAATTGTCTGTGCAGGTCCACGTCTTCGTATAGCTCCCATAAAACGGTCCCTCCCGATATTCGGTACTTTGCTGATTTTAGCGAAATTATTTACCGGAGTTGTTTCAAATTTCGTATTTGAAGTTCGTACTGGATGCTACAGAATATGACAGAAAATTGTCTGGGCTGGTCCACGTCTTCGTATAGCTCCCATTTAACGGTACCTCCCGATATTCGGTATTTTCATGATTTTTTACCGATTCTTTTTTCAAGTTTCGTTTGTAATGGCTTATGGTAAAAGTTGCCTATACAGGTCCCCGTCGTCGTATAGACCCCAATATAACGGCTACATTCGGTATTTTTAAGATTTTAACAGAATTTTTAACGGATTTTATTTTTTTTATTTCACCGGCCAAATTTTTAACATTTTGTCAAATATATCACCATTTTCGTAGAAACGTTTTTCTTCACAAATAAACAGATATAGATATTTATAGAAATTATCCAGGTTGCAGGTTAGACAAATTTATAGAAGTTTGGTGTCACCATTTCCCCAGAATCCGACTATTGTCAAAAATAAATATTTTTTCTAAATTGAACCACCAAATTTTCAATATTCTTCAAATCATTTTTGTATCAAATATATCACCATTTTCATAAATACATTTTTCTCATCCAGCTATAGATATCATACTAATTGTAGGCAAGTTTTGGTCTAGACCAATTAAAGGATGGGCAGTGTCATCATCTCCTAATTTGGGCGCCATGGCCCTATTTTGCAATAATTTATGATAATCTCAAAGAGGAACACAAATTCAAAAAAAAAAAATAAAATCCAAATTAAATTCAAAATTAAAGCGCATTTAAATATTATATCTTGTCCACTTTTCCCCCCACTGTGACACTTTAACGTATTCACCTCTTTGGTATCCTCAATTTTTAGATTAACAAAATAAAAAACTGGGATGAAATGTATCGTTGACACATACGTACGTTCGCTCGCTCGCACACACTCACACATAGTTTACACTAGACAAGGTGACCATTTTTTGTTTTCTGCCAGATAAGAATGTCAACAACAAGTGTAGACACATGTCTGAACAGGAAATACGTAAAACGCCACTGGGCTGGCTGGGAGAGTGTGACAGATAGAGATCGTCTTGACGCAATAGCTTTATGATTATTATTTATGAGCTATAGACGTTAATTCTTTCAAAAAAGTTTTTAGATTCTGTAGAGAGTCTTTTCTTAATTGCCCTTTCATAAAGTTGAAGGAGGGGATTTTTTTTAATATCTTTTGGGAGATTGTAATGCGATATGTAATAACATTGAAAAACGTTTTTATGAGTTCCGAAATAATCACGTTTTTGGATATTCATGCCTACCGGTGTGGTAATGAAGTCATGTGAGTGACAGAACATTTATTTGTTTGACTTTTTCGATTTCGGAAGGTGGAAAAGTTAAAAACATAAAACTGACGATATCGACATCGTTTTTCAGGTGGAGTTTCTGCCATTGAAGAGGGCAAATGAATTTAATTATTATCTTGTAATTGAGGGAAAGAATGGTATCTGAACCAAAGCCTGAACTTTTCGAAAAATTTTGAGTTTTATAAATTTTTTGTAATAGGTAAAGATCCTTAAGGAAAAAATGAGGATCCCAAAGCCTACATTTTTCGAAAAATTGTAGGAACTTGTGGACTAAAACTTCCGGTATTCTTTATAAATCTTCTCAAGGGCTTAAATCTATAAAAAATCTATTTTAAATCCAAATATCACCATTTTCGTAAATACGTTTTTTAAGTACTCAATGTTTGATGTTGGCATCGTTTTTCAGATGAAAATTTCTAGCAATGAAGGTAGGTCTTGAGGACAAAAATTTCAGATCCCAAACCTGATTTTTTTTTTTTTTGGAAATTTTTAAGAATTTTTAATCCACAAATCTGGCACGTTTTTCATAAATTAAATTAATTTGAATAACAAATATCACCATTTTCTTAAATACATTTTTTGAATACTCAATGTTCAATATCGGCATCGTTTTTTAGAAAGAGGTTCCAGCCAGGTCCTTGTAGGAAAGAATTTCAGATCCCAAAACCTTTTTTTTTTTGGATTTTGGATGAATCCGTTACTTTTTTAATAAATTGTCTAAAAGGCTTTTAAATCTATTTTAAATAACAAATATCACCATTTCGTAAATATATTTTTTAAATACTCAACATTCGATATCGGTATCGTTTTTCAGGTAGAGGTTCCAGATATATAGGAGGCAGCTGAGTTTTATAATTATTTTTTAGTAGGTAGGTTCTTGAGGAAAAGAATTTCTGATTCCAAAGCCTGCATTTTTCGAAAAATTTTAGAAACTTGTGGACTAAAAGTTCCGGTATTTTTTATAAATCGTCTAAAGGGTTTTCAAATCTATTTTAAATAACAAATATCACCATTTTCGTAAATACATTTTTAAAATACTCAATATTCGATATCGGCATCGTTTTTCAGATAGAGGTTCCGGCAATGAAGGGGGCAGCTGAATTTCATAATTATTTTGTAATAGGTAGGTCCTTGAAGGGATATTTTTGAAAAGAATTTCACATCCCAAACCCTGTATTTTAAGGACTTCTAGTCCACAAATCCGGTACTTTTTTATGAACCATCTAAAGGGGCTTTAAATCACAAATATCACCATTTTCGTAAATACATTTTTGAATACTCAATTTTCTATATCGGCATAGATTTTCAGATGGAAGTTCCAGCAAAAAAATGCAGATCCCAAAGCTAAATATCACCATTTTCTTAAATATATTTTTTAAATACTCAATATTCGATATCGGCATCGTTTTTCAGATAGAGGTTCCAGAAATAAAGGAGGCAGCTGAGTTTTATAATTATTTTGAAACAAATAGGTCCTTGAAGAAAAATACAGATCCCAAAGCCTGCATTTTTGGAAAAATTTTAAGGACTTTTAGTCCACGAATCCGGTAGTCTTTTTTAAATCGTGCCTTTAAATCCTTTTTAAATCACAAATATCACAATTTTCGTAAATACATTTTTATAAATACTCAATGTTTTATATCTGCTTCGTTTTTCAGGTAGAGGTTCCATCAATTAAGGAGTCAGCTGAATTTTACAATTATTTTGTAATAGATAGGTCCTTGAGGGAAAGGAATTCAGATCCCAAAGCCAGAATTTTTGGAAAATTGGAAAATTAAGGACTTTTAGTCCATGGATCGGGTATTTTTGTTTTAAATCGTCCAAAGAGCTTTAAATCTATTTTTAATCACAAATATCACCATTTTCGTAAATAATTTTTTTAAACACTCAATGTTCGATATCGGCATTGCTTTTCAGGTAGAGTTTTCATCAATTAAGGAGGCAGCTGAATTTCCCTTGAGGGAAAGAATTTCAGATCCCAAAGAAAGAGAACTTCAGATCCCATTGGAAAATGAAGGACTTTTAGTCCATGGATCGGGTATTTTTGTTTTAAATCGTCCAAACATTTTTTACATCTATTTTAGTCACAAATATCACCATTTTCGTAAATACATTTTGTTGAATACTCAATGTGCGATACCGGCATCGTTTTTTCGGCATTTTATAAATCGTCTAAAGGGATTTCAAATCATTTTTGAATCACAAATATCACCATTTTCGTAAATAAGTTTTTTTAATACTCAATGTTCCTCTGAGTTAGTAATTATCTGAGTTGTAATTATCCCTCAGCCATATGGCTACAGAGGGCATATATCATTTCAAACGGTCAAAACATATCTTATCGAAATAACGGTTTTAGAACCAGGCCTCTGCACCAAATCCATTTCAGGACATTTGGAGTCGATCTAGCAATGTCCGTCTGTCTGTCTGACTGGTACTCACGATAACTTTCGAAGAAAGTATCTGATTTGGTCCAAACATGGTACATCATAACATTACTGTCAAACTTAGATCGAGTTTGGAGATGGGCAATATCGGTCCACTCCTTCTGGTACCTCCCCACAAAATGTCAACATTTTCAAAAAAATAATTTACTGCACAGAAAGTGAAAGGATAATACGACTTTGCTGCAACTTTGTAAATCCTAATATTTGCATCAGTGCTATAATAGGTGCGAAAATTGACAATATCGGTCCACTCCATCCAGTTTCTTCCCCACAAAGAGTCAACATTTTGAGTAATTATAACTCTTATAAAATGTGATGAGAGAGTCCGATTCTTCAAATTACACATATCACACTATTTTTTATTAAACCAAGGTGTGGTGTGAAGATGGAATATATCGGCCCACTCCTTCTGGTACCTCCCCCACAAAGGGTCAAAATTTTGAGTACTTATGAAGCTTATAAAAGACTTGGCGCATCTCAATATTTCTCAACCAGAAACTGAGATGAATATGAAATTCATCCGAATTTATCATTCTGCATTAAGTTGGATAAAAGTGATCGATTCCCTTCCAATTTTGCACATATCAATATTTTTATCTGTATTAGTATCAAAATTGGTCCGCTATATCATATAAAGTATATGAAGTACTCCATATTGGCCAAATATGGCACGTTGGAATATTTATATCCGTCTTAGGTCAAATACGATTTGGTCAATATTGGCCAACTGCTTCGGAACCTCCCCCATAAAGGGTCAAGAGTTTGAATAATCATAACTCATGGCTGGGGGTATACATCTATCGGCAAAACCAACTGATACTATTTTACTTGTTTAATACAAAAAGGTTTTCCCATCTCCGAAGTCTTATAGAATTTTCTCCATCCACAGAAGGTTTTTCCTGGAGTTGGTACTTAGTTTTTGGCTTCTTGGTTTCTATTTCTAATTATTTCCTTTTTAAAAAAATTTTCATTTTACATTTTCATAGAACAAAATTCAGCCTCGTCTTATTTTAATTTTATGGGTTATTTCTGAAAAAAAAAAACGCTGTAGGCAAATACAAAAATGAGTTAAAAAAATATTCACAGATGGACAGATGGTATACAATATCTTATACGGAATGCCAAATCTCAATATCCTAACCTATTTACGAAAGATACTCTTAGAAAGCTCTGAAGGAATCTATTTCATTTATTTTTGAAATAACTGATCTTTTCCATTAGTTCAATTTTCAGGAATACACATTAGACGCTGTATGTAAATACAAACTTTTTTCTTTTATTTCATTTCAACTACAACAACTACAATAACAATAAAATTAACTAGAAAAAAATAACAAACTCTTGTCAAAATCAACAAAAAGGCTTTAAATCTTTTCTTGTTGTTTGTACAATTCTTTCCCATTTGTGACATTATCTCTTCGTTGATACATTTACGTCGTTCGTTTCTTGTGTCTTGTTTTTTTTTGCCACTGGCAATCAGAGACGGAGAGAGAGAGTGAGAGAGATGCTTTGCAAATATTTACCGATTTGTCATCTATATGTGGATTCTCGAGCATTCAGGAGATAAAATTCTCTCCAACCACAATTCCATGTGTTTTTCTTTCATAGTATTATTAATTTTCTTTTTTTATTTTTCTTCTGTTATTAGCATTAGATAATTATGGTAAATATTTGAATATTTTTACACAAGAAATTATTACAAAAATAAATAGAAATGCCGAGACGTTGGAGGTTTGTGGTGAGCAAAGAAATAAATGGGAATCAGTTATCAATCATCAAATATTTGATGACAACTTATTAATAGCTCACAATAATTATTGATGTATTTATAGCATAAGGAGCGATAAGATGGAAACTTCTTCCATTGTGGTGGTGAAAATAATTTAGGAATAATGGTTTACTCAAAGAGATAAATATTTCATGTTTGAAAAATGTATTTACGAAAATGGTGATAAACAGTGGCCGACAAAACTCTACGATAATTTCGGACCTCTGGCGCTTCCAAGAGCAGTATGAAAAAAAAGGAATAATGTAGACTTGTTTGAAATTTTATTTTATAAATATAGTAACACAGAAAAAAAATTAATACAAAAATGAAAAAATATTTACGAAAAACTAAAAAAAAGATTTGACAAAAGTCTACATACGGCCACCTTGTCATGGAAATATCAAATCTGTTAAATTTAAGAAAAGCTACAGTGCAAACTATATTCAATATTTTTTAAAAACTCGGGTTCAATTGGAAACCAATAAAGAAAGTCCTAAAGTCGGTCGGGGTCGACTTTATGATACCCTACACCACTTTGCTAATTTTGTAGAGTTCCACATAACAATTAAAAGATTTTATTGGAGAATTTCATTACACACGCTATGATTGTAATTTAAAGTTCAAAGGACTAAATATGCCGAAGCATTTGTATCTTTTAAATTCGGACTTGTATTGGCCATTTGGTGCAAAATTAATTTGAAATCAGATAAAGATATATATGGGAGCTATATCCAAATCGGAACCGATCTCGATAAAATTTGGCAAAAATATTTCTGAGCTGTATTTGATATATTTCCCTGACTATCGTTGTTACGGAGTGCATATTACGGCATATATATGGGAGCTATAGCTATATCTGAACCGATCTTCACCAAATTTGGCATACTAGCTTGACTAGTAGACTCAATTCGGTCGTATGTGCCAAATTCCATCTCATTTGGACAAATATTAGACGTTTGGGTGCACAATCAAAGGCAAATCGGACGAAGTTATATATGGGAGCTATATCCAAATCGGAACCGATCTCGATAAAATTTGGCAAAATATTTCTGAGCTGCATTTGATAAATTTCCCCAAATATTGTTGTTACGGAGTGCATATTCCGGCTGCGGAGGACAAATACAACAAATCGGATGAACTATATATATGGGAGCTATAGCTATATCTGAACCGATCTTCCACAAATTTGGCATACTAGCTTCTAGACTCAATTCGGTCGTATGTGCCAAATTCCATCTCATTTGGGCAAATATTAGACGTCTGGTGTACAATAAAAGGTAAATCGGACGAAGTTATATATGGGAGCTATATACAAATCTGAACCGATCAGAAAGTGATTCAATGAAGATCCTCAAAAGTAACTACGGGTCGCTTCCTTCTCCATGTTACAAACAAATGCACAAAAACATAATACCCTTGCCACTATATGGTATAGGGTATAAAAATAATAAACAAGTTTCTGGGGTCTCCTAAGCATAAAAGTAATACTCAGCGCCGACATACCTATATGTCGCACTTCGGAACCATTCAAGTAGTGGTATAATAGCACTGATTTGGATAATGGAATTTATAATTATGGAACCCATAAAATTACCCTTATCACCGTTTTTTCGTAAATATGTTTTATAACGAAAATATATTTTTGGTAAAAAAGAGACTGATTCAAGAGATCCCTTAATTGGTCAACGTGAAATATATGAATTCTCTAATTTCCTTTTCTAAACTCTAAACAGACTTATCACCATTTTCGTAAATACGTTTTTAAGAACCTGGTATGCCTACACAGAAAATTGTGAAGAATGTAAATAAAATGTATTCACGCAAATGTCTCTTCAGATTAATTCTCTAATTTTTTTTCTGAACTCTGCACACACTAAATATCATTAGGAAATTCTCAAAAATCCGTGTATCTACTCCAGGTTTTTGATAAGTGGGAGAAATTCAAGAGATCTTTTACCGGTCATTGTGAGAATCACTATTTCACATTTTTTTTTAGATTCTAAGCCCCCTTTCCGTAAATCTGTTTTGGAAAATGTTTAATCCTGCGGAAGATCTAAAAAAGAATATCTTCTCAACGTTTTGGAAAAAGCATAAATTAAAAATAATCTTTTACCGTTTATCGTGAGGTAGATGAATTCTCTGATTCCATTTTCAAAACTCTAAACACACTTATCACCATTTTCGTAAATACGTTTTCGAAAATCTGTTCCATATGGAAAAAAAAAATTATGAAAAATACAAAAAAAAAAGGAATTTAAGCAAAGGTCTCTTATGTCCCCATAAAAAAATTTTAAATAAATAACTTTTGATGGAATTACCCTAAGTTATTATCCTTATAAATGTATGGACGAGAAAAATCTTTTACTAGATTATAATTTTTCGTGATACTGTAAAAATATGTTTTTTTAGTACCCACGATTTGCAAAAGAAAGAGATCCTTTCAATAACGGAGAACCCTTAAACATTTAGTACAGAGTGTTTATAAAATATAGTTGTCCTTAGAAGAAAAAAGTTATCGAAATAAATTCAGTTTTAGTCTTTATGGACTTTTCCTAGAATCAGTTTATTTGCCTTTTAATTTTCTGTCCTATAGGTCACACGTCTACAAAATCAGTTTAGATTTTTTTTAAAAAAAAAACGTACTTTACGAAAATGGTGATAAAAATTGTTGTTATTTGGGATACATTTAGAAAAATAGTAATTGTCGATCGCTTAAGGACTTTTTCTAAATGATATTTATATTTATTTTGTTTTTTAAATGAACTAAAATCTCATTTTAATTTTTTTCTGCCACAAAGCTGCTGATATTTTTTTTAACTAGTCCTGAAACACATATCTTTTTATTTTCGAAAAAAAAAGACATCTTAGACCATTATATTTATTTGAGACAATGACGTCGAGGGTTTAGGGCAGCGGATTTGCCTAGGGTAAAAATAAAACTATCCTCTTATTTATTTTTTCACTTATTTTTTCCTTTAAAGGTCAGACTTCTTTGTAGTCAGCATGGATTATTTTATTTATTTTAAGACAATGACGTCATGGGTTTAGAGCAGCGTATTAGCCTAAGGTAAGAACACAACTATTCCTTTATTTAATTTTATTTTCTAATTTTCTTCTGTCTTAAAGGTAAGACTTCTGCGAAGTCAGCATGGATTATTAAAAAACGTACCTTACGAAAATGGTGATTTAAAATAGTATTTATTAAAGACACATTTAGACAGAGGAGACCTTCAGGATTTGTATCTCAGATAATGTAAAATGTATTTACGAAAATGGTGATAATTATGTATTAGTTACAAAAAATCCTTAAAATCGCAGGGACGCAAACGACTCGATAAATTTTTGAAGACGATTTTAGTCTAAAAAGACTTTTTTTAACCCTTAAGTCACATTTTAAAAAAATGAAGAGAACAAGGATCCAGTGAGGTTTTCTTTCTTCCAATAGGAGATTGAGTGTCATCTGTTAGGTGGAGCTAGAGGAGACCTTGCAGATTTATATGTCAGACAACGAATAACGTATTTACGAAAATGGTGATATTTATGTATTAGTTATACTTCAAAATCGCAGGGACGGAAACGACACGACAAATTTTGAAGACGATTATTATGAGTCTAAAAAGACGTTTTTTACCCAAAAGTCACATTTTTTTATAAAAATAAAGACCGTTTTACACTTCTGACAGTAAATTGAGTGTCAGCCGTTATGTGGAACTAGAGGAGGCCTTTCAGATTTATATGTCAGACAACGAAAAACGTATTTATGAAAATGGTGATTTTTAAGTCGTTATTCGCAAGATAAATAATGATCAGACGATGAACGATACTGAAATCTAAGTTTATTCTTGTTTTCTGCCACGAAGCTGCATATAATTTTTCTAACTAGTAACTAATAACAAAGTACTGAAACACATATTTTTTAAATTTCGAAAAAGACATCTTAGACCATTATGATATTTATTTGAGGCCATGACATCAAGGTTTTAGAGCAGCGGATTTTCCTGACAAATTTGAATGTTTATCATCATTTCTCTTTACTTGACTTGTTTTGGCTTCTATAACATTTTTTTTACGATGGGGATTATCACCCTCAATTGTACGCTGGTGTAATAAACATTATTTTTTCACCCTAACAAACATTTAGGAAAATCCACCGCTCTAAACTCTTGACGTCATTGCCTCAAATAAATATCATAATGATGTAGGATGGTAAATTTTGAAAATAAAAAGATATCTGTTTTAAGACTCTGTTATTAAAATTAAGTTAAAAAATATTATTTTATCTACGGCTTTATGACAGCAAAATATAATAATGGGATTTTAGTTTAAACAAAACAACTAATAAAATTTTGGAAAAAATCCTTAAGGGATCAGTAATCTATATAGACACGATGTTTTGTACTATTTTTTTCAAAATGTATCTCTGATAAAGCTGATTTTTAATCACCATTTCGTAAAGTACGTTTTTTTAAATAATCCATGCTGACTTCGTAGAAGTCTGACCTTTAGGGCAGAAAAATAAATATATAATATAATATAATATAATATAATATAATTTAATATAATATAATATAATATAATATAATATAATATAATATAATATAATATAATGTTTTTTAAGCATTTTCTCTCAATTATTTTAATTTTTCAGGGAACGGAAGACTGCTTGAAGGTCATCTGATAAGGTTTGGCAATCTCATGCAGATGACTTTTATTACAACTTAATCCCAATTAAACAAAAATAAAATAAAGTAGAAAAACAGAGATTTTCTTTTTAAAAGTGTTAGAGGGCAGGGAAAGGTGGACTTTCCGTGTAATTTTTGTGATATGTAACCGGAAGATAAAAAAAGTTAGTGAGCTATGTAATCTCAGAGATAATAATTTTTATCTGACATTGACTGATTACGGCTGGCGTTATTTAGTTACTAGAATGCGGTATTCTGCTTTTTTAGAAAATGCTGCATCATTGCTTAATTTGGGAGCCCAGAAATACCTCTGGCAAATTTTATCGAGATCGGATCAGATTTGTACTATACATTACTATATTATTAACTGATCGCAATTTAAATACCTCATTATTTGATCCAGCAGAAGGAGGTGATTCAATTCTTTATCAAAATTTATTTTGATTCTTTGGTCATCCAGAATTTTATATTTTAATTTTACCTGGATTCGGAATAATTTCTCATATTATTAGACAAGAATCAGGAAAGAAGGAGGCATTCGGTTCTTCAGGAATAATTTATGCTTTATTAGCAAGTGGACCGATTTCGGGTTAATTGTTCGCCAAATGACCTATATGGCATGACGAATTGAGTCTAGAAGCAAGTACATCGAATTCGGAGGAAATCGGTTCAGATAAAGCCATAGCTCCTATACATAGATTTCATCCGATTTGCTGTTTAAGTCCTTCACGTGCGTAATATGCATTCAGCAACAATGATATTTGGTATCAGATATCTTATAGAGCTCGGAAATGCCTTTGCAAATTTTATCGAGATCGGCAAAGATTCAGATATAGCTCCGATATATGTCCTTAATCAGATTTCAGGTTTATTGTGCAAATAATGGCTAATATCACTCCAAATGTAGTGAATTTCGGGACTTACGTTTCCATTTTGCAGAACTCGGTTCCGATATATATTTTTTAAAATAATCCGTCTCGAAGTGATATAATTACCTATTGCAATATTAATAGGTAAAAATGACTTAAATGTCTCCGTCAAATTTAGAGAAAATCAATTCAGAGCTGCATATGCCTCCCTTATATTAGTTTCCTCTGAAACCAAATTATAACTGCTCCAAAGCCGGATATCGATAGGTGGTATGATCTACCTTAAATAAATTCTTTTGTTACGGGAGCTCTACTAAATATACATAGTGGTACAGGGTATTTAGTCGGCCCCGCCTGACTTTTCCTTACTGGTTTTATAAAATCGCTTATAAACATTTCCGAATCAATTGTAATTTCCATGAAAATTTTGCATACACATACAGCGTCTAATTTTAATACCCTTTACAGCTGGTCAGAATCCAGTCTAAGTCAATTGGAGCCCTTTGGAAGAGTCATAACTCTATAAAGAATGATTTCTATGGGTAAAGGGAAGTCCATCGTCCCTCTAGGTTGGTAAAACCTCATTGAAACAAAATATACCTTAAAAAAAATAGTAAAGAAGTTTCTGGGGTCTCTCAAGGATAGAAGTAGAGGTGAGAATACATAAAAGGCTTTTTTGACAGGCTTAAGTCAATGGCTGGCTTCTTCGTAGATTAGCAAAGGAGTTTTAGGTTGACTTAGTTCGATTTTGGCCCTACGCGCCTTTGTTCTTTTTCGAAGAAGCCAGCCGATTACTTAAGCCACTCAAAATAGGGTTTAATGCATTCTCACCTTAATACTCAGCGCTGACATACCTATATGCCACGAACCATTTCACGGCACAATATCTCCGATTTGGATAATAGATATTAAAATCATGCAGCCCCTAATATTCCCCTTATCACCATTTCCGTAAATACGTTTTTGTTTTCAAAATCATTTGTCGCTGCAAAAGATCTCATATAAAGAATATGCTCTCAAAATTTTTGGAAGGACAATAACAAATTCAAGAGATCGTATAATCGGTCATCGTGAGATATATGAATTCTCTAATTTCATTTTCTAAACTCTGAACACATTTATCACCATTTTCGTAAATACGTTTTTGAAAACCTGTTGTCCGCACGCAGGAAATTATAAATAATGTAAATAAAAAGTACTTAGGCAAATCCATCTTCTGCCCCTATAAGAAATCCTTAAATATACAAGGTGGCGCAAAACAAATCCTCCTATCAGAAAATGCTATACATTTTATGTTAATAAACAATATTACGCTACACTGCTCCAGAACGCGGACGTGCTACGCAAATGAGTATCAGTTAACGATATTTCCAGTGAATTTTGATACAAGATTTGAAGATACTTCCGTACAAAGTTCTGATGGTGCAAAAGCTGTTAGCTGGTGACCTCCAATCGGGTCTGACATACGCTAAAGCCATCCTTAATCACCCCAGCAAGAAGAAAATTATTTTTTTATCAAAAATAATCATGAGTGATGAGCGCCATTTCCATCTTAGCGGGTACGTAAATAAGCAAAATCCGCATGTAAACCACGAAGAGCCATTACACCCCCTCAAAGTCACAATATGGTGTGCTGTTTTCGAGTCATCGAATCGGACCTTTTCTCTATGGAGTTCCGACCTTTTTTCTTCGAAGACGTTGCTGGCGAAAATGGTTACTGAGAGTGGAGAGCTCTACAAAGCAATGATCAACGACTTCTTTTTGTCGCAACTTGAGGGGTTGGGATTGGAAGGCATTTGGTTCCAAAAGGAAGGTGCAACGCCACACACACTTCACGTGCCACAATCGATATGCTGAAGAATGCATTTCCCGGGCGCCAAATCCCCCGTTTTGGCTATATGCACTGGCTAGCAAGACTGCCTGATTTGACCGCTCCAGACTTCTTTTGTGTGGGACTTTTTGAAGTCCCGGATTTATGTCAACAAGCCTCAGACTCTTTCAGCTCTTAAAGACTATATACGTCAAGAATGTTATGACCTATCCCCGGAAGTTTTGGCCAAAGTGATGGTAAATGCCATAAAAAGGGCTCAAATGACAATAGACTCTGGCGGCGTGGCATTTACGTGACATCATATTCTCGACTTGATGTTAAGAAATAAAACTAAAAGACCAAATAAAAATAATCCTCAAGAAGAATGAAACTTTTTCATTTTTTTTTTTTTTCAAATTACAGCCAAAAATATACCGGAAGTTTACTTTTGCTGCACCTTATATTTTAACAATTGTCGAGTTCCGGAGAGCAGGTAATACTTGTTCTGTTTTTCTGTTTCTTTTTTAAGAAAAACGTATCTACGAAAATGGTGATATATTTGACAAATAATAGATTAAAGAATGTTAAAAATTTGGGAGTTGAAATGATAAAAAAGGAAATTGAATAAATTAAATTTTCTGACTTTAAATAAATGCGGAATGCCAGTTAAAAAAATATTTATGTATCTGCACCTTTAAACTACTGCTGATAGGGACAGGATCAATATTTTTTTCTGCAAAAGACCGTTAAGAATTAATACTTTTTAAAAGAGAATATGAGCTGTTAAGTGGAGATCGATGGGATATATGGTGCCACAGGCCCGGCACCACAAGCACTAAAGGTGGGAATACATAAAATGTCTCACTTCGATTTCGGCCCTACGCTCCTTTGTTCTTTTTCAAAGAAGCCAGTCGATGACCAGTCAAAAAGCGTTTTATGTATTCCCACCTTTAGGTGAGACATTTAGGCTTGCTTGCTTATGGTGTCGAGGCTGGGAATACATAGAGCGCATATTTGGCTGGCTTAAGTCATCGTCTGGCTTCTTCGTAGAGAAACAAAGGAGTTTTAGGTTGACTTAGTTCGATTTTGACCCTATGCTCCTTTGTTCATTTCCGAAGAAGCCAGCCGATGACTTAAGACCGGCAAATAAGCGCTTTATGTATTCCCACCTTAAGGTTTACTTCCCTTAAGGGTACTTAAAGACTCTTCTGAAGGTATAACATACCTCTATGACATAAAGGGATTTTTTGAATGGCTTAAGTCAACGGCTGGCTTTTTCGTAGAGTAACAAAGGAGTTTTAGGTTGACTTAGTTCGATTTAAGCCCTATGCTTCTTCGTTAATTTCCGAAGAAGCCAGCCGATGACTTAAGAGAGACAAATAAGCGTTTTATGTATTCCCACCTTTAGATGCGACATTTGGGCTTGCTTGGAGATCGATGAGATATTTGGGCTTGCTTGCCTGTGGTGTCGGACCTGTGGGACTAAAGGTGAGAATACATAAAGAGCTTTTTTGAATGGCTTAAGTCATCGGCTGGCTTCTTCTTAGAGGAACAACGGAGTTTTAGGTTGACTTAGTTAGATTTTGGCCCTACGCTCCTTCGTTCTTTTCCGAAAAAGTCAGCCGATAATTTAAGCAAGCCAAAAAAGCCTTTTAGGTATTCTCACCTATCGATTTTAATTTTTTTTATACCCTCCACCATAGTATGGAGGGTATATTAAGTTTGTAACACCTCGAAACATACATTTTAGACCCCACAAGGTACATATATATTCTTGATCAGCATAAAATTCTATGTCGATTTAGCGATGTCCGTCCGCCTGTGGAAATCACTCTAGCTTCCGAATGAATTGAAGTAGATTGATAAAATTTTACCCAAATGTATATTATGTCTGCAGGACTTTTGGTATTGAAAATGTGTCATGTAGGTCCACGTCTTCGTATAGGCCCCATATAAGGGTACCTCCCGATATTCGGTATTTTTGGTGATTTTAGCGACAGTATTCACCGGAATTGTTTCATATTTGGTATTTGATGATCGTAATGGATACTACAGCCTGAGACAGAAAATCGTCTGTGCAGATTCACGCCTTCGTATAGCCCCCATATAACGGTACCTTCCGATATTCGGTATTTTGGTGATTTTAGCGATATTATTCACCGGAATTGTTTCGAATTAAGGCTATGAAGTTCGTAATGGATACCACAGCCTATGACAGAAAATTGTCTATGCAGGTCCACGTCTTCGTATAGGCCCCATACAAGGGTACCTCCCGATATTCGGTATTTTGATGATTTTAGCGACATTATTCACCGGAATTGTTTCGAATTAAGGCTATGAAGTTCGTAATGGATACTACAGCCTAAGACAGAAAATTGTCTGTGCAGTTTCACGCCTTCGTATAGCCCCCATATAACGGTACCTCCCGATATTCGGTATTTTGGTGATTTTAGCGACAGTATTCACCGGAATTGTTTCGAATTAAGGCTATGAAGTTCGTAATAGATACTACAGCCTATGACAGAAAATTGTCTGTGCAGGTCCATGTCTTCGTATAGCCCCCATATAAGGGTACCTCCCGATATTCGGTATTTTGGTGATTTTAGCGACAGTATTCACCGGAATTGTTTCAAATTAAGGCTATGAAGTTCGTAATGGATACTACAGCCTATGACAGAAAATTGTCTGTGCAGGTTCACGTCTTCGTATAGCCCCCATACAAGGGTACCTCCCGATATTCGGTATTTTGATGATTTTAGCGACAGTATTCACCGAAATTGTTTCTAATTTGCTATTTGATGATCGTAATGGAAGCTACAGCCTATGAAAGGAGATTGTCTGTGCAGGTCCACTTCCTCGTATAGCCCCCATATAAGGATACCTCCCGATATTCGGTATTTGGATGACTTTAGCCGATTTTTTTCTAAGTTTCGCATTTGAATATTGTAATGACTTGTGACAAAAGTTACCTATGCCGGTCCATGTCGACGTATAGACATCCGGTATTTCTAAGATTTTAACCGAATTTTTAACGGATTTTGTTATTTTTGAGAATTGCCAAATTCGTTCCAAATGGTGGAGGCTATTCAAAGTTGGGCCCGGTCGAACTTACAGCTTTTTTACTTTTTTTTTAACTACAAATTATATTTCTGGAAATTCTGAAATGTCCGGCTTCTCATAATTACCGGTCAGCCTGATCTTCAAATCGCATCCTCACAAAATTTATCTTGTTCGCGATCATAAACAAATTAATCTTAATAATAATCGTCATTTCAATTGCGATTTTTTTTTTCTTTGTGACAGCAGAAGATGCCTTCTGGAATGCGGAAGATATCATCAAGGTAAGAGAATTATCAAAAAAACGAAAAATACAAGAAGTCATTTGAGAATGCAGGCAGGCTGGTCGACTCCGTCCCAATGACAAAAATATTGGATTTGATTAATTTGAAATTCCGATTATCTCCTAAGGCAGAGGTAGAAAAACAATATTTTGTTTTTACATAAACATTTGTTGTACTTACCTTTGTTGTTGTTGGGTTTTTTGTTATTGTTCTTTTTTTTTGGTGGGTAGGCAGTCAGGCTGACAGATGGTTGAATGGCTGGCTGGCTGGATGGATGTGGCCTTTGATTTAATTTGTTTACTTTTATTTGCTGCTGCTGTCACTGCTGCTCAGCTGTTCTTGTTGTTGTTGTATTTTTATGACAATGAATGAAATGCGAGGTTCTCGTTATATTCCGTTCGTTGCTTTATCGTTTCCTTCACCTTTAATGGTATTATCTGGAAGGCTATACACTGGATGCTGGGCGGTATAAAATTCTCTCTCGGCGTTTCTTGGTAGTAGTAGTAGTTGCAGCAGCAAATGTTGTTTTTCTCGTAGCCACGTTGAAAATCCAAAAATTTTTCCGTCGCCAAAATTCTCCAACACTTCTGCAAATTCACATACGAAACCAATACAGACATACACTCTTCTGGCCGGAGTTAGATAACAATTTTCACTCAATGTTTCCATTCAAAAAATAAGAATAATTCCAATGAAAAATTGTCGAGGGTGTGGAATTTTTTTTCAATTAATTAACAGTTGTTGTTGTTACTATTCGTCAAATTTGTTGCACTTTGTTGTTGTTGTACCGTTAAAGCTAAAAGATAAGTTATTTATTGTGATTGGTTATATCATTGATGTAACTTGACTTGTGGCCAGATGACTTAAGAAATTTATATTTGTGTTATTGGCATGTGAACCCAGCTAATGGGGATAATAGTCCATTTACACGTGAACATTTTTTTAAAGGTGCAAAAACACAGAAGCCTTTTTTACTGGCTTCAGTCGTCGACTGGCTTCTTAGTGAAATTACAACGGAGTTTTAGGTTGACTTAGTTCGATTTCGTCCCATAATTGATACTTGTTAACCCTATGCTCCTTTGTAATTTTACCATGGTAGAAAAATATAGGTAAACGCGTCGACACAGCTGCTGAGACAATGAAGTGTCAAACCAATTTTAGAATTGAAAATGTTGAATGAAAAATTTATTAAATTTGTAAAAAATTTTGAAAAACGCGAATTTTAATAGCCTCCGACTGAGGTGGTATAAGAAAAATATATAAAATATAAATATAAAAAAATATATATAAATATATTTAAAAAAAAAACATTTAATTTTTTTGACATATCAATGTTCCCAAGCGTTGATGCATCTACCTGTATTCTTCTGCCATGGGTGCAAACACAGAAAATACTTTTTTGACTGGCTTAAATCATTGGCTGGCTTCTTAGTCAAATAACAAAAAATTTTAGGTTGTCTTAGTTCAAATTTGACCCATAATTGATACTTGTTAACCCTACGCTCCTTTCTTCTTTACCAAAGTAGCCAGCCGATAGGTTGACTTAGTTCAATTTCTTTCCATAATTAATACTTGTTAACCCTATGCTTTTTTGTAATTTTACAAAGAAGCCACCCAATGACCTTCAAGGGGGAGAATTCATAAAAAGCTTTTTTTGGCTGGCTTAAAGGTGGGAATACATAAAGCTCTTGTTTGACTGGCTTTAGTCATCGGCTGGCTTCTTCGCAGAGGAAGAAAGGAGTTTTAGGTTAACTTAGTTCAAATTCGGCCCATAATTGATACTTGTTATCCCTATGCTCCTATGTAATTTTACAAAGAAGCCAGCCAATGACCTTAAAAACGAGAATTCATAAAAATATTTTTATACCCTACACCACAAGGTGGTCAGGGTATTATGTCTTTGTGCATTTGTTTGTAACAGGCAAAAGGAAACGAGATAGACCCATAGTTCCTTTTAATGATCTGCATAGAATCACATTCTGAGTCGATTTATGCATGTCCATCCGTCCGTCGGTCTGTCCATGTATTTTTGTAAACAAAGTACAGTTCGCATTTATTACCCGATCCAGATGAAATTTTGCACAAATCATTTGTTTGACCCAAGGACGAACCCTATTGAAATTGGAGATAATCGGTCAAAATTTAGATATAGCTCCCACATATATCTTTGTCCGATTTGCCTTTTATTGTGCACTAAACGTGTAATATCAGCCCGAATAGTATGAAATTTTGCACATACAACAAAATTAGGCCTGAAAATAAGTATGCCAAATTTGATCGAAATTGGTTCGGATATAGCTATAGCTTCCATATATATATTGTTCATCCGATTTGTTATTTTTGTCCTCCGCAACCGTAATATGCACTCTGTAACAACAATATTTGGGGAAATATAACAAATACAGCTCAGAAATACATTTGCTAAATTTTATGGAGTTCGGTTCAGATTTGGATATAGCTCCCATATATAACTTCGTCCGATTTACCTTTTATTGTGCACCCAAACGTCTAATATTTGTCCAAATGGAATGGAATTTGGCACTTATGACCGAATTGAGTCTAGAAACAAATGTGACAAATTTGGTGAAGATCCGTTCAAATATAGCTATAGCTCCCATATATACTGTTCATCCGATTTATTATATTTGTTCTCTACGGCCATAATATGCCCTCCGTTACAACGATATTCAGGGAAATATAACAAATACAGCTCAGAAATACATTTGCCAAATTTTATCGAGATCGGTTCAGATTTGGAAATAGCACCCATATATAACTTCGTGCGATTTGCCTTTTATTGTGCACCCAAACGTCTAATATTTGTCCAAATGGGATGGAATTTGGCACTTACGATCGAATTGAGCCTAGAAGCTAGTATGTCAAATTTGGTGAAGATCGGTTCAGATATAGCTATAGTTTCCATATATATTGGTCATCCGATTTATTATATTTGTTACCCACAGCCGTAATATGCACTACGTAACAACGATATTCAGGGAAATATATCAAATACAGCTCAGAAATATCTTTGCCAAATTTTATCAAGATCGTTTCCGATTTGGATATAGCTCCCATATATATCTTTATCCGATTTCAAATTAATTGTGCACCAAATAGGCAATACAATTCCGAATTTAAAAGATACAAATGCTTCGGCATATTTAGTCCTTTGTAATTTCAAGTTCAAATTATAATCTCCCATAAAAACTTTTAAATGCTATGCGGAGCTCTACTAAATTAGCAAAGTCTTTCTTTACCGCCCGACTTTAAGACTTTCTTTACTGGTTTTGATTGGCTTAAGTCATCGACTGGTTTCTTCGTAGAAAAACAAAGAAGTTTTAGGTTTACTTAGTTCGAATTTGGCCCTACGCTCTTTTCTTCTTTTCCGAAGAAGCCAGCCGATAACTTAAGGCGAAAAAGCGATTTATATTCTCGCTTTAATAACCTCGAAAGATCCTCCTATTTAAATAATTTATTATCACCATTTTCGTAAAGTACGTTTTCGAAGGTTTGTAAATTAAAATAATTTATTATCACCATTTTCGTAAAGTACGTTTTTTTATGAGAGCAACCTTATGAGCACGATAGAATTAGAGAGATAATCTCATTTGCCAAATATGGTTGTTTTGAAAATATTTTCCTTAAAATAGGTCCCCATTAGGAATTTCATATGATCCCGGAAAATCCGTCTCCTACAATCTTAAACTTAATTTTTACTTTCCAAATACAGTTTTCAAACAAATATTGAAAGTCCGATTTATGTTCTCTAGATTTCCTCTTAAGATTGCCTGCTATTTCACGTGATCGCAGAACATTTTTTTTCATTTCCTTATTTTAATATTTTCTCTTTTTTGAATAATGCAAAGACATGCAAAAAAAATAATTTATTAAATTAACTAAAGCAATGCAATTAACTGATTCAGAGATCATAAATATGAGCTATGGACGGGTTTTATGGTTCTTTCTCAGCTGAATTTCATCATCATTCTTCTATTATTTTTTTATTAAATTAAAAAGAGAAATAAACAACGATTACATGTAATTTATGCAAAAAACGCAAAATATGTTAATTATTTTTGTTGAGTATTGTTTAACAAAAAATCTAAATTAATTACAAGAAAACTGGAAATTATAACACTTCAAAACATTAAACTTGGCAATTAGTTATAAAAAAAAACGGACTAGAATTTAGTATGCTTTCAATAAAATAAAATTATTAAATATTCAAATAACCATAAATTAAAAAAAAAAAAAAAAAAACGAAACCAAAAAGGCGCCTTGCCTGCCAATCCGTTTCATTAGAATGCCATAAAACCACATGAAATGTAATTGTTGTTGTTTTTCTTTCTGTTAGTAATAATAATAAATTCATAAGTTTTGTTGTTAAACTAATTGTTTATTGCAATTTCCATCAATCAATTTCAGTTGTATGCCAGGTTTTTGAACCTAAAACCGCCTTCAGATCCAGTTGTATGCAAATCTAACCGGTATAATTTCTGACCATGTCCCATGCCTATGGCAATAATTCCGATCGCTCACACACAACATGCGGGGAAATATTTATAAAATTACAAAGGGTCATTTAATAATTTACTTTAAAAATAACTGGAGAGGATTATTCATAAGACGGCATTTGAATATTCATCATTTTTTGGTGTATAATTTTTTTGTTATGCCTTGTTATTAATGATTTCATTTAAATAATTGATTACTTTAAGGGTGTTATTACATTTGTTATCATTCACTATTGGAAAAGAAGGATGGTAACTCACTGTGAAATGGTTTCCGTAAAATGTGTCACAAAATCCAGAAACAAAAAACACGCTAAATTGACATTACTGTCCCAGCGACTGTGAAGTTGCCATCTTTGATATTTTTAGCCCAAACATGAATATTGGGGATTTCTAATGGGGGAATCAGGGAATTTTTATTTAAAAAGCCAGTAGAGAAAGAGAAAGTTTAAAAGTCGGGCGGGGACGATTTTATGATACCCTACACCCCTTCGCAGTAGAGCTTCATATAAAAAAAAATAAATAAATAAAAATTATACCAAATCGGCTGAACAATATATATGTGGGAGCTATAGCTATATCTGAACCGATTTTCACAAAATTTGACATACATGTATCTAGGCTCTATTTGGTCGTAAGCGTCAAATTCCAACCCATTTCGGCTAATATTACACATTTGGTGTACAAAATAAGGCAAATCGGACGAAGATATATATGGGAGCTATATCCAAATCTGAACCGATCTCGATAAAATTTGTCGAAGGTATTTCTGAGCTGAATTTGATATATTATCCCAAATATCGTTGTTGCAGAGTACATATTACGGCTGCGGAGGACAAAAATAACAAATCGGAGGCAAAATATATATGGGAGCTATAGCTATATCTGAACCGATTTCGATCAATTTTGGTAGACTTATTTTCAGGCTTAATTTTATCGTAAGTGCCAAATTCCATCCCATTTAGGCTATTATTACACGTTTGGTGCACAAAATATGGAAAATCGGACGAAAATATATATGGGAGCTATATCCAAATCTGAACCGATCTCGATAAAATTAGTCGAAGATATTTCTGAGCTATATTTGATATATTTCCCAAGATATCGTTGTTACAGAGTGCATTTTATGGCTGCAAAGGACAAAAAATAACAAATCGGCTAAACAATATATATGGGAGCTATAGCTATATCTGAACCGATTTTCACCAAATTTGGTATACTTATTTTCAGGCTTAATTTGATCGTAAGTGCCAATTTCCATCCCATTTGGGCTAATATTACAAGTTTGGTGCACAATAAAAGGCAAATCGGACAAAGAGATAAATGGGAGCTACATCGAAATTTTGACCGATTATCTCCAATTTCAATAGGGTTCGTTCTTGGGTGAAACAAATGATAATGTAATCCTCCTTCTATCAGAAAATGTTAAAAGTTTTAAGATCGATCCCTAATGTCATTTCTGCTCTTCTACACTGCTCCAAAATGAGGAATAGCCGGAATGCGGAACTATTTATTTGCCAAAAATCGGTCGGTGACTTTGGTACAACGAGAATTTCGTGGCATATTTTCTGGCCGTCAAACGCCTGTTGGTGAAACACAGCGACGTTTGGTCGCTCGTCTCGAAGAGACTGGTACAACAAAAGATGTTGCCAGGCGTGGCAGAACACGGAGTATCCGTTCTGCGGAGTATATTTCTGAAAGCGCCGTTGACATCGACCAGACGACGTAATCGTCACCATAAACGATTTCATAACCTCGGAACGCCGCACTTTCTTTAATCATGGGAAAGCTTTGTGGCCAGAGTTCAGAGAATTCACCAAGCGTCACATCAGATAACTGCCCAATAGCAGAGAGGATCGGATAGCAGAGAGGATCGGATAGCAGAGAGGATTTTCCGCAACATCATCAAAGCTGCAGCCGCTCGCTATATACCTGCTGGTCGAATACCCGAGATTAGATCAAAATTTCCAGCAGAGGCAGCGGAATTTGCAAACGAGCATGATTATCTCCGGCGTAGCAACCCTGCTGATCCTAGAATCACTGATTTGTTTGTGGAAGTCAACCGGTTGGTACAGGAGCATAAGAGGAAATAGTGGCTAGACCATCTGAAGTGTTGCACCTTTGGAACCGATATGAGTAAGCTGTGGCTAACGGTTAAGTCGCTCACGAATCCGGGAAGAAAGGATGTTAGAACCTCACTCACTTTTAATGACGTAACGATGAGAAATCCAAAGAGGTGCAATGAGTATTTTAAGCGACAATTCGTCGAGCCCTTTGAGAGCGACAGGGCAAAGCGAAAAGTACTACCTCTAGAAGAGAGAACCTCTAGACCAAGAAACCTATCGGGCAGATCTGAGTGGCATCCCTACCGATGCAGTCGCAGATGCTATCAGCAGTTACAGGATGAATGCACACCCCCAAATCTATTGCAGCTGAAGAACGCCAGCAGCCTAGACAAACCAGGGTAGATTGGGCGTAATTACGTTCAGGATGGTGTAGTCGTCTCAATTCGTATTGGGCATGAATTGTCGAAGATTTGCGTGACGTCTACCCAGCGTGTGATACATTCCCGCACAATACGATGCGCCTCTTTATTTGCATAGCCAAACCTACCCAACTCACTCCAGAAGATCTCTTCCGATATTCGGTATATCGATGATTTCTGCAACATTTTTCCACAGAAAATTGGTATTTGTAGTTCATAATGTTGTTCTACTAATCTGGTTCAAGCTTCAGGTTTAAAAATTCGGCTAATTTAATGGCTAATCGATATACAGCCCATTAAATTAGACGAATTTTTAAACCTGAAGCTTGAACCAGATTAGTAGAACAACATTATGAACTACAAATACCAATTTTCCGTGGAAAAATGTGGCAAAAATCATCGATATACCCAGTATCGGGAGGTACCGTTATGTGGGGGCTGTGCAAAAACGTGGACTTATACCTACAATATTTCGCCACCGGAGCTAGAACCCTTCATGGCATACAAATATAAATCTTTAGACAAATCTGTTGAAAAATCTGGCAAAAATCATCAAAATACCGAATATCGGGAGGATTCGACAGACAGACAGTCGAACGTCGTTAAATCGGCTTAGAATTTTATGCAGATCATCAATATATATATACTTTACGGAGTCTACGACGAATATTTAGGGATGTTACAAACGGGATGACAAAAATAAAATACCATCCATTTCAAGGTGGAGGCTATAAAAACATTGTAGGACGTTTACAAAAATGTATTTACGAAAATGGTGATAAATTTACTCTCCGACGATGGTTATCTCTTTAGAAAATGTGTTTACGAAAATGGTGATATTTAGGACAAGAATTTTATACATGAATATTATATATGTATTATATACAGGAGATGAGAAGATTTTCTTTCAGTATTCGTTTATTTCGTTGGAATAATGTCAGTATTTCCGAAGTTATAGGCTCCAGAAGGTGATTACTTAAAATGGTCGAAATTTTTAACTATTTTGGTATTAATGTTGTTTGGTTCGATAAACCCAAAGTCGGAAGTGAAAAGGACTTCTATATTCCTCTTAAACTTTTATGAGATCATAGATTCTCAACCTTATCAATGGAAGGCTTTTTGAAACTAGATGGCGCCCAAATGAATTCAAATTTCATTTATATTTTTCATTCTTTATGGAGATCCTTTTTCGTTACAATTGTTGTTACAACTCGGAATGCAGATAAACACAAAGTCGGCTATTAAAAAGATCATCTATATTCCTCTTAAATGTTTATGAGATCAAAGGTTTCCAACCTCATCAAGAGAAGACTTTTCGAAACTAGATGGCGCCCAAATGAATGCAAACTTCAATTATATATTTTAGCTCTCATTATTTATGGAGATCTTTTTTCGTTACAATTGTGGCGCCCAAATGAACTGGGAATCCAGATAAACACAAAGTCGGCTATGAAAAGATCTTATATTCTTCATAAATTTTTTATGAGATCAAAGTTTCCCAACCTCATCTAGAGAAAACTTTTCGAAACTAGATGGCGCCCAAATGGGTGCTAAATCATTTATATTTTTAGCCCTCATTTTTATGGAGATCCTTCTTCTTCACAATTATGGCGCCCAACAGAACTCGGAATACAGGTAAAAACAAAGTCGGCTATTAAAAGGTCTTCAATATTCTTTTATACACTTAAAACAGAACCGGAGAGAGGGTCACACTTTGAAATAAACAAAATCATAAAAAGAGAGAATTAAATGAAATTAATGATAAAATTATTGTAGAGGGAATATTTGATAAATTATGAGAATAAAATAGAATATAGTGGAGGACAAAAGTGATCTCAAATACATAACTCGCGTGCCTGCTTTAGCCTAGCCCTAACATAGATCACAATAGCTCTCTAATTTTTGAGAATAGTTTTAAATAACAAGGATTTCTTTCAAAAAAAATGTGAAGAAATATTTAGAAGCTATTCTAGATATTAAAGGTGAAAATACATAAAAGGCTTCTTTGACTGGCTTAAATCATTGGCTGGCTTATTTGTAGAGAAACGAACAAGTTTTAGCTTGAATTAGTTCGATTTTTCCCCTAAGCTTCTTTGGTCCTTTCCGAAGAAGCCAGGCGATAATTTAAGCCATTTAAAAACGCGTTTTATGTATTTTCACCTTAAGGCCTTATATTTCTACACGACAAAAGGCTTGCAATCAGCTTCTTCATATATTATAAAGTGTAGGACCCTGGGAATTCATTGAAAGCTCTTCTCATTTCTGAGGCCAGACCTATAAATTTCCCAGAAAATAATCTTTCCCAAAAAATAACTTTGACAAAATATCCAGGAACTATTCTCTAGTTTCATAGCGAAGGGCATTATAGGTCTGAATTTTCTACTAGAAAATGGGTTTTGCGATCAGCTTCTTCTTCACAGCTTATAGAGAAGGTTCCGGGCAATTAATTCTTGTCCCATAAAATCTCTTCTATATCCAGAAGCCGGACGTAAAAATTTTCATGAGAAGAGGACTTTGTATAGCAAGGGAGGTAGGTGAGGCAAATTTCACTTCTTCCTTATGCCTTTTTCTTTTAAAAAGTCCCTTGTATTCGCTGATGGTATTATTTGTCCCAAAAAATTTTCAGTTTATATTTTTTATAATTTTTTGGTATTTGGAAACTTCTACGAAACTTCTACAGAATTTTTACAAATTTTTTGGTTTAAATTTTCATTTCATTTTGATTCTTTGATTCCTTGCAGCTTATAAAGAGTAGGTCCCGGGGAATTAATTCTTGTCCCATGAAATCTCTTCTATACCCAGAAGCCGGACATAAAAAATTTCAAGAGAAAAGTACTCTGTAAAGCAAGGGAGGTGGGTGAGGCAAATTTTATTTTTTCCTTATGCCTTTTTCTTTTAAAAAGGTCCTCTTTTTCGATGATGGTATTATTTCCAAAAAAAGTTCAATTTTAATTTTTTTTTTATAATTTTTTGGTATTTGGAGATCACGAAACTCCTACAGAATTTTTACAAATTTTTCGGTTTAAATTTTCATTTCATTTTGATTCTTCCCCGCAGCTTATAAAGTGTAGGGCCCGGGGAATTAATTCCTGTCCCATGAAATCTCTTCTATACCCAGAAGCCGGACATAAAAATTTTCACGAGAAAAGGATTTTGTTTAGCGAGGGAGGTAGGTGAGGCAAATTTCATTATTTCCTTAAGTTTTTTTCTCTTTTCTAAAAAGTTCTCCCTATTCGCTGATTCGTATTATTCCCAAAAATAATTTCAGTTTATATTTTTTTACATTTTTTGGTATTTGGAGATCACGAAACACCTACAGAATTTTTACAAATTTTTTGGTTTAAATTTTCATTTCCCTTTTTTCAATGATGGCATTATTCCAAAAAAATCAGTTTATATTTTTTTAATTTTATTTATTTTTTTTTTTTTTGGTATTTGGAGATCACGAAACTCCTACCGATTTCTTAAAATTTTTTGGTTTAAATTTTTATTTAATTTTGATTAGAGTAGCCGATTTTCAAACAACTGATGTTTGAATTTTCATTCACCTATTTTTTTCATTCTACTCCTTTGGCATAAGTTATTCCGGAACCGGAAAAAATGTTTACAATTAAGTTTTCAGATTAAAATTCACCTTCTACTCCTTGAGCATATGTTATTCCGGAACCGGATTTTTTTTTAATTTACTTTTCAGATAAAAATTCACCTTCAATAGACGAATTTCAAACAATTGGTAGTTGAATTTTAATTCACCTTTTTTTCCTTCTACTCCTTGAACATAAGTTATCCCGGAACCGGAAAAATTTTTTGAAAAATTACTTTTCAGATTAAAATTCACCTTCCATAAAACATCAATTATTTTATATTATTTCTATTATTATTATCACCAGATTCGGAATCTTTCATTTCATCATTGGCTTAGGGTAGATTTCCACAAAAGTTTTCTTTCATTTCACCTTTTTTTCGCTCTTTCTCTCGCGCTGGAGGCCAATATCATTTATCATTCAATTAGGCACAGAAAAAAATGCGGATATTCTCGGCGACGTCACACATCAACATGGATTGACATTGGCATGTTAATTAGGCGAGAAAAGGTAGGTAGAAAAATTATAACCGCAAAAAGTATTGAAGTCAAATTTTGCAGAAAATTATTGCCTTTTTTGGTGGACAAAATTATTTTTTTTTAAATTTAACAACTCGAAAATATTTTTTTTAATATTTTAATTAATTTTAGGGACCGTGGAATTTTGTAGGATTTTTGTAGAACTTTTAATTAATTTTTTGAGTTACTCCTTATTTTGATATTTCTATTTGAAATCAAAGTTTTCATTAATTTTTTTTTATTAATTATAAATTCTGTTATTATACTTTTCGGAATCCCGGAAAATTCGAACTTTTTCCACTCAAATAATATATATATATTTTTAATATTTTATTTTAATTTGTTTTATAAAATTAATAATTTTAATTATTTTTTTTTATTATTTGTAATTGCCCTTTTTCTCCAAATTTCGTTTGATTTCTTTTTTTCTTCTTTTTTGATTTTTTTATTAATCGTAGCGTTTTATCTGTGTGTTTGGAACCGTGCTTTATATTAAACTGTGATTTGAAAATTACCAATGAGACAACTAAGTTGCCGCGCCATGAGCTTAGTTTTTTTTTTGTTCAAATTCCAATAATGAATCCACAAAGAAAGAAAAAAAAAGTTGGACAAAAAAGTCACTAACGTTCACGGGAACACAAAGGCAGAACAGAATAGTAGCGAGACACAAAAAAATAATACAAATACACTGGAGAAAAACTGATAATAGAACAGGGAGATGGAACTTTCGTTTGGAACAAAAAAATTCTTGCAAATTTATGGTCTTCAAAAGATTGTTATCCAAAATTTTTTTCCTCATTTTGGTATTGATATTCTTTGGGCCATATCTGTAGAATTTTTTTATTACAACCACCCGAATTACTAGAATGTGAGGTCAAGACCTTCTTATTTCCAAATCATTTTATTTTATGGAGATACCTAAAGCTGTTTAGAAGTTATGGCCCATTGAACAGGGTTACCCAAAATCGCCAAAAAGTTGGTTCATTTTTAGAGCTTTATTCATATAGTCATATCTCTAATATCTAATAGAATAAACCCATAAAACTCAACAAATATGAAAAGACAAGAAGATCTTCTTTCACTATTCGTTTATTTCATTGGAATAATGCCAGTACTTTAGAAGTTATAAGCTCCAAAATGTAATTACTTAAAATGGTCGAAATTTTTTCTCATTTTGGTATTGATTTTCTTTAGCCATATCTTAAGCATTTATTTGTTACATCCACATAAATTACTAGAATATGAGGTCAAGACATTCCCATTTTCGAATCATTTCGTTTCATGGAGATACTTAAAGCTGTTTAGTAATTATGGCCCATTTAACAGGGTTACCCAAAATCGTCAAAAAGTTGGTTAATTTTTTAGAACTTTGTTTATATAGCCATATCTCGGATATTTTATAGAATACATCCATAAAATTCAATACATATGCAGAGATAAGAAGATCTTCTTTCAGTATTTGTTTATTTCATTGGAATAATGCCAGTACTTCAGAAGTTATAAGCTCCAAAAAGCGATTACTTAAAATTATCGAAATTTTTAACTATTTTGGTATTAATTTTCTTTGGACCATATATATATCATTTTTTTGTTATATCCACCTAAATCACTAGAATGTGAGGTCAAGGCAATCCTATTTTTGAATCATTTTGTTTTATGGAGATACCTAAAGCTATTTAGAAGTTATGGCCCATTTAACAGGTTTACCCAAAATCACCAAAAAGTTCACTCATTTTTAGAGTTCTGTTTATATAGCCATATCTCTGATATTTTATTGAAAATACATAAAACTCAACACATAGGAAGAAATGAGAAGATCTTCTTTCAGTATTTTTTTACTTCATTGGAATAATGGTAGTATTTCAAAAGTTATAGGGTCCAAAAGGTGATTACTTAAAATGGTCGAAATATTTTCTCATTTTGGTATTAATTTTCTTTGGACCATATGTTAGGCATATTTTTGTTTCATCCACCTAAATTACTAGAATATGAGGGTTATACAATCTTATTTCCAAATCATTTTGTTTTATGGAGATACATAAATCTATTTAGAAGTTATGGGCCATTTAACAGGGTTACCCAAAATCGCCAAAAAGTTGGTTAATTTCTTACAACTTTGCCATATCTTTTATGTATTTCAGTATTACTTTATTTCATTTGAATAAAGTAAGTATTTCAAAAGTTATAGGCTCCAGATCGTGATTACTTAAAATGGTAAAAATTTTTCTCATTTTGGTATTAATTTCCTCTGGGCCATATGTTAGGCATTATGTGAGGTCCAGACATTCTTATTTCCTAATCATTTTATTTTATGGAGATACCTAAAGCTGTTTAGAAGTTATGGCCCATTTAACAGGGTTACCCAAAATCGCCAAAAATTTGGTTCATTTTCAGAACTTGGTTTTTATAGCTATATCTTTGATATTTTATAGAAAAAATCCATAAAACTCAACACATATGAAGAGATGAGAAGATCTTCTTTCAGTATTAGTTTATTTTATTGAAATAAAGCAAGTACTTCAGAAGTTATAAGCTCCAAAATGTGATTACTTAAAATGGTCGAAATTTTTTCTCAATTTGGTTTTGCTTTTCTTTGGGCCATATGTTAGACATTTTTTTGTTACATCCACCTAAATTACTAGAATATGAGGTCAAGACATTCCTATTTTCGAATCATTTTGTTTTATGGAGATACCTAAAGTCGTTTAGAAGTTATGGCCCATTTAACTGGGACGCCCAAAATCGCCAAAAAGTTTGCTCATTTTTGTTTATATAGCTTTATCTTTGATATTTTATGGAAAAAACCCATAATACTGAACACATATAAAGAAATAAAAAGATCTTCTTTCAGTATTTGTTTATTTTATTGGAATAAAGCCAAAACTTCAAAAGTTATAAGCTCCAAAAGGTGATTACTTAAAATGGTAGAAAAATTTTCTCATTTTGGTATTAATTTCCTCTGGGCCATATGTTAGGCATTTTTTTAGTTATATCCACTGGATGTGAGGTCAAGCCATTCCTGTTTCCAAATCATTTTGTTTTATGGAGATACCTAAAGCTGTTTAGAAGTTGTGGCCCATTTAACAGGTTTACCCAAAATCGCCAAAAAGTTGGTCCGTTTTTAAAGCTTTAGTTATATTCCCATAATCCCGATATTTTTTAGAAAAAACCCATAAAACTCAACAAATATGAAAAGACAAGGAGATCTTCTTTCACTATTCGTTTATTTTACAGGAATAAAGCAACTATTTTAAAAGTTAGAGGCTCCAGAACGTGATTACTTAAAATGGTCGAAAATTTTAACCATTTTGATACCGATGTTCTTTAAGCCATATCTTTAATATTTTGTGAGTTACATGGTATAGATTTATATGTCAGGGCAAAGCCGACATTCTCTTCTTTTGAAAACAATTTCCCTCACCAGAAAAGACTCTGTACTTCAGAAGTTATAACAATTACATCATGATTACCCAAAACGACAAAAAAATTGGCCCATTTCGGTACCTGTCTTCTTTAGGCCATATGTTTTATATTTTGACAGATATATCTATTCTTTTAAATAAAATAGGAGTGGTGGGTTCCACTTCTTCCAAAAATAATTCATATTATTCAAATACATCCAGTATTTCTGGAGATATAACCTGTAGAATTTAGTTACTCAAAACGGACAAAAAATTTGGGGGATATTTTGGTAACATTTTTCTCTGGCAAATATCTTTGTTCATGAGGAATATAAAGAAAAATCGAAAACGTATTTACGAAAATGGTGATAAGAGGGTTAATAATATGGATAATAACTTATAAAATACGTCTACGTCATGGTAGAATTATGAAGATAAAGCCACGCAATCATGTGTGTTTACAATTTTCTTTACAAAATTACAATTTCGAGGGTTAAGCAAGCTTTGTATTCTTCTTCGCAGCTTTTTAGTGATCTGTGTGTCAGAAGATTTAACCTCAGTTTATGTATTCCATTATCCAAGGTATCAAGGTCATTTTTACGTCGGCTCTGAGTAGGATTTCTTTCCAGGAATTTGTTTTTTTTTTAATTGCTCAAGTTATCTTAAAATAATTTTGGAATTTCCTGAACAATAACTGAATTTTTTTGTACTAAAAAAAATTTCCCACCCCAGAAACCTTACAGAATCTCCCCCAATTACAGAATTTATTCTTCATAAAGTTGGTGGCATTTTGTTGGTTTCAAAAACGTTTAATGAGTCTATCATCCAAATCGTTACAATTGTGGCGCCCAAATGAACTCGCATGGCAGATAAACACAAAGTAGGCTATGAAAAGGACTTCAATATTTTTTTACATTTTTATGAGGGCAAAGTTTTCCAACCTCGTCAAGAGAAGACTTTTTGAAACTAGATGGCGCCCAAATGAATGCAAATTTTATTTATATTTTTTAGTGCTCATTCTTTTGGAGATCCTTCTTCGTTACAATTGTGGCGCCCAAATGAACTCGGAATGCAGATAAACACAAACTCGGCTATTAAAAAGATATTATATATTCCTCTTAAATTTTTATGAGATCAAAGGTTTCTAACCTCATCAAGAGAAGACTTTTCGAAACTAGATGGCGCCCAAATGGGTGCTAAATCATTTATATTTTTTAGCCCTAATTTTTATGGAGATCCTTCTTCTTCACAATTGTGGCCCCAAATGAACTCGGAATGCAGATAAACGCAAAGTCGGACCTAAAAAGGTATTCCATATTCTTCATAAAATGTATATGAGATCAAAGATTGCCAACCTTATCAATGGAAGGCTTCTCAAAACTAGATGGCGCCCGAATATGTGCAAAATTCATTTATTTTTTTCCAGCCCCCACTTTTTATGGAGATCCTTCTTCGTTACAATTGTGGCGCCCAAATGAACTCGGAATGCAGATAAACACAAGTCGGACAAAAAAGATCTTCCATATTCTTCTTAAATTTTTATTCTCAACCTTATCGACAGAAGGCTTTTCGAAACTAGATGGCGTAAAATACATTTATTTTTTTCAACCTCCATTCTTTACGAAGACTCTTCTTCATTAAATTTGTGGCGCCCAAATGAACTCGGGTGGCAGATAAACACAAAGTCGACTATGAAAAGGACTTCAATATTTTTTTTTACATTTTTATGAGGTCAAAGTTTTCCAACCTCATCAAGAGAAGACTTTTCGAATCTAGATGGCGCTCAAATGAATGCAAATTTAATTTATATTTTTTAGCTCTCATTCTTTATGGAGATCATTCTTCGTCAGAAATTAACTCGGAATGCAGATAAACACAAAGTCGGACATAAAAAGGTATTCCATATTCTTCTAAAATTTTTATGAGATCAAAGGTTCCCAACCTCATCAAGAGAAAACTTTTCGAAACTAGATGGCGCCCAAATGAACGCAAATTTCATGTATATTTTTTAATTCTCATTCTTTATGGAGATCCTTCGTTACAATTGTGGCGCCCAAATGAACTCGGAATGCATGTGAACACAAATTCGGCTATTAATAAGATCTACTATATTCCTCTTAAATTTTTATGAGATCAAAGTTTTCCAACCTCATCAAGAGAAGACTTTTCGAAACTAGATGGCGCCCAAATGAATGCAAATTTAATTTATATTTTTTAGCTCTCATTCCTTATGGAGATCATTCTTCGTCAGAATTGTGGCGCCCAAATTAACTCGAAATGCAAATAAACACAAAGTTGGACCCAAAAAGATTTCCATATTCTTCTGAAATTTTTATGAGATCAAAGGTTCCCAACCTCATCAAGAGAAAACTTTTCGAAACTAGATGGCGCCCAAATGAACGCAAATTTCATGTATATTTTTTAACTCTCATTCTTTATGGAGATCCTTCTTCGTTACAATTGTGGCTCCCAAATGAACTCGGAATGCAAATAAACACAAAGTCGGACATAAAAAGATCTTCCATATTCTTCTTAAATTTTTATGAGATCAAAGATTCTCAACCTTATTAATGGAAGGCTTTTCGAAACTAGATGACGCCCAAATGGGTGCAAAATTCATATTTTTTTCAGCCTCCATTCTTTATGAAGACTTTTTTTTCGTTACATTTGTGGCGCTTAAATGAACTCGGAATGTAGATAAAAACAAATTCGGCTATTAAAAAGATCTGCGATATTCTTCATAAAATTTTTATGAGATCAAAGTTTTCCAACCTCATCATGAGAAGACTTTTCGAAACTAGATGGCGCCCAAATGAATGCAAATTTCATTTATATTTTTTAGCTCTCATTCTTTATGGAGACTCTTCTTCGTTATAATTGTGACGCCCAAATGAACTCGGAATGCAAATAAAAACAAATTCGGCTATTAAAAAGATCTGCGATATTCTTCATAAAATTTTTATGAGATCAAAGGTTTCCAACCTTATCAATGGAAGGCTTCTCAAAACTAGATGGCGCCCGAATTAATGCAAAATTCATTTATTTTTTTCAGCCCCCCATTCTTTATGGAGATCATTCTTCGTTACAATTGTGGCGCCCAAATGAACTCGGAATGCAAAGTAGGCCATAAGAAGATATTCTATATTCCTAATAAAGTTTTTATGAGATTAAAAATTCCCAACCACATCAAAAGAAGATTTTTCGAAACTAGATGGCGCCCGAATGGAAGCAAATATCATTTATATTTTTCCGTTTTTTTTTTTTTTTTAATTTCAAAAAAGATTTTCCATCCAAATCCTGACAATTGTTACCCTGGCAACTTGGTTTCACATAGATCCCCCATTTTATAAAGTTGTTATTATTGGGTTACAAAATTAAAACCCAAATTACAAACCATTGTGGCGCCCAAATGTCATTTATCCTCATAAATCGTTTTTCCCCAATTTGAACTAACATTTCTCTTTGGCTGTGCAATTACGAAAAATCTACATTCATAACCGCAAAAAAAAAATATGTAAGTCTGTGTATCAGTTTATATCACCACTAGCACCCCCCAACGAATGCCGATCCAGCCATTCCCCATCACGATTTTGGACGATCTATACATTACCCCCCCCACAAATATCACACATCACGCCGTCACAGTGGTTGGTTCTCCCTAATTTGATTTGCTTGGAGCCCCCACCAGGCACACACTCACACATGCCCCGTGAGCTATGGAAGAGCAAATCTCCCCGAAAAAGAAATTAAGCGGCGGCGTCACAACATGGACATGAGATTTTTTTGTTGATTGCTGTTGGTGTTGTTGTTGTAGCATTTGACAAAATAAATACTATTAACTAAATTCAATTTGTAATAAAATAAACGAAATACAATACAGATGTCAGCAAACAAAGGCAGCAACAAAAACAAACAATGTGTACACACACACAAACACACACTCACACGATGATCCCAAACACACGATGATGTGAAATAATTTCACTGAGGCAAAGAAAGGCAGAAAAAAAACGTAAATGTGACAATTGTCAGGCATTTGATTATCAACAACGGATCATAATGAGACAGAGAGGGAGAGAGAGTGATTGGTCCAGAGAGACTGATACTGGTCATTTACATTTAGACATAGAAGCTGAGAGTATTAATCGAATGAGAGTTATATTAAAAAAGTGAGAGGAGCAGAGTCATTATTTTTCCCTTTTTTCTTTTTTTTTTTTAAAGTCGATAATTTTATTGAGGAAAGTTTGTGCTCAGAATATGGAAGGAGAGAGAAAGAGTGGTAATTTTTCTTACTACTTTTCCACCTAACTGTTTCATTTCATAGCATTGGGGAGTCTGACAATAGAGAGGGCAACTCTGTTTGTATGAAATGAAGCATAAATTGAAGTGTGGTACGCATTATCAAACTTCGATGCCACATTTTTATGACAAAAAATACCAGTCTACAGTGCAGTATACACTATCATATTCCTATACACATATTCTCCCAGTTGAAGTCATTTCATTATTCCCTCGCCTGTATGCCTACAGAGGGTATATATCATTTGATACAGCCAAAACGTGCCTAATCGAAATAACGGTTTTAGACTCTAGGTATTTTTGAAACAAATCCGTTTCAGGACATTTTGAGCGATTTCCGTCGGTATGTCTATCTGACTGTCTGGCTGGTGCGCACGATATCTCTCGTAGGGAGTATCCGATTTGATCCAAACTTGGTACATCGTAATATTATTATCAAACTTCCATCGAGTTCGGAAATGAGCAATATCAGCCCACTCCTTGTGGTACCTCCCCCACAAAATGTCAACTTTTTTCAAAGAAAATAATTTACTGCACAGAAAGAGAAAGGATAATCCGATTTGGCTCTAACTTTGCACAATCTAATATTTGCATTGGTGCTAGGTCAGGTGTGAAAATGGACAATATCGGTCCACTCCTTCTGGTACCTCCCCCACAAAGGCTCAATATTTTGAATAATTTAAAACACTTGTAAACTGTGATGTAAGAGTCCGATTCACTTCAAATTTCGTACATCCCAATAATTTTATTAACCCAAGGTCTGGTGTCAAGATGGAATACATCGGTCCACTGCTTCTGGCACCTCCCACACAAAGGTTCAACATTTTCAAAAACAAAAAACGATTATAAAATCCGAAATAAGCATCCTATTCTCTTTAAATTCAACACATCGCAATTTTTTCATTAACCCCAGTTCTGGTGTGAAAATGGAATATATCGGTCCACTCCTTCTGGTACCTCCCCTGCAAAAGAATCAACATTTTCAATATCCACGAAGCTCATAAAACACAAAATTAACATCCGATTCCATTCAGACTTGGAACCCCTCACTTTTTCCATCAACGCAAGATCTGTTATAAAGATGTTAGAGGTCGGACCATTCCTTCTGGTACCTCCCACACAAAGGGTCAAAGTTTTGAGTAACAAAAAACGATCATAAAAACCGAAATTAATCCAAGGTCTAATGTGAAGAAGGAATACATCGGTCCACTCCTTCTGGTACCTCCCCTACAAAAGGATCAACATTTTCGATATCCACGAAGCTCATAAAACACGAAATTAACATCCGATTCCATTCAGACTTGGCACATCTCAATATTTTCATCAACGCAAGATCTGTTATAAAGATTTTAGAGATCGCACCATTCCTTCTGGTACCTCCCCCACAAAGGGTCAACGTTTTGAATAACAAAAAACGATCATAAAATCCGAAATAAGCATCCGATTCTCTACAAACTACACACATCACAATATTTTTATACCCTCCACCTTAAAATATTCGTCGCAGACCCCATAAATTACATATTTTCATGATCAGCATAAAATTCTAAGTCGATTCAACGATGTCACGTTACAGCCTGCATTGTTTGACGTAGAGCTTCAAAATTTGGCAAAATAATTTGTATTATGTCTAGGATGGTTGGTATTGAAAACGAGATATATCGGTCCACGTTTTGGCATAGCCCCCATATAAGGCCACCTCCTGACATTTGATATTTCGATGATTTTAGCGAGATTATTCAACGGAATTATTTCAAAATTTGTATTTGAAGTCCGTAATGGATGCTACAGCCTGTGACAGAAAACTCTCCGTGTAGGTCCAGGTCTTCGTATAGGCCCCATATAAGGCCACCTCCTGATATTCGGTAGTTTGATGATTTTAGCGACATTATTTACCGGAATTGTTTCAAAATTGGTATTTGAAGTTCGTAATGGATGCTACAGCCTGTAACAGAAAACTCTCTGTGTAGATCCACGTCTTCGTATAGCCCCCATATAATGGTACCTGCCGATATTCGGTATTTTGATGATTTTAGCATCATTATTCTAAGATTTGTTTTAAGTTTCGCATTTGAATATTGTAATGTCTTATGACAAAAGTTACCTATGCAGGCCCATGTCGTCGTATAGACCATAATATAACAGCTACATTCGGTATTTTTAAGATTTTAACATAATTTTTAACGGATTTTATTGTGAGAATTGTCAAATTCATTCCAAATGGTGGAGGGTATTCAAAGTTCGGCCCGGCCAATTTACAGTTTTTTACTTGTTTTTTTTTTTTTTTTTTTTTTGATAAACAGATCATTGTCCGAATGGCCAGTCAAATTTATTTTGTGGGAAGTTTGTGGCAGGTTGTCTCGAAATAGGAAAGTTTCAGAATTTTAACCATTAAACTTAAATCCACAACAAAGTCAACGTTTGGTACCACGAAATGAAAAAAAATGTTTTATTCTCTTCTACACCTGAAATCCTTGCAAAACTTCACGATATTGTAATTTTTTGTCCCCATAAAATCTTGAAAAAATTACTTTTTTTTCATATTTTCCCATTTCAAATAATCCACTTTAAACTTCAAACATCTCCAAGGTCATCCTCGCTTGAGTATTTCGAAAAGTCTACGTTTCTGTGATCTCTAAAATACACTATGTCACCTTTGAGTCTTACTAAAGTAAATGAAAAAACAATATTATTTTTTCACTTTCCCTCCCTCTAAAAACTGTAAAATATACCCATTTCTTGTCATCTTAAATGTGGGAAATATATGAAATCTGCTGAAATATATGAACTCCTGTCTCGTTATTCACAAAAAATTAACATTGACTTAAAAGAATGAAAATCTTTGACTCGTAGCAAATAAAGTTGTACCACTGTGCAAAAATAGTACACAAAGTGCTGAGAGCCACTGTACATATAAAATTTTGTTAATTTTTTGCGCCAATGTTATACAATTTCAATGTTTTGTGCATATTTTAAAGAAATAAATCTTTGTAATATAAACGCCTAAAAGTATGCTCCGTTTTATGTTGATTATTTATAGAGGATTTACAGTGTTTACATTGCACTTAAAGAGAAAACAAAACGTTACCAATTAAAAGCGGAAATTGACTGTTTAAACACACACAAATAGAGTGAAATAGAGGGAAAACAGAAGAAAATAAGAACAAATAAAAAGAAAACATAACGTGGAAAAGGTTTAAAACTATTGCAAACTAAAAAAGAAATGGGCAAAATATGTGTTAGAGGTGAATCCAATGTTTTGAAATTATTTGAACATAGCGTGAAAATATAATGAAATAGTGAGTTTGCAACATGATCAGAAGAATGTATTTGTCTGTTCTAGGACTACAAGAAGGTAAACGTTTTTACTACGATAACCGATTTTCCCTTTATGATATCGGAAAAAACTTGCAAAAGCAACAGATTCTTGCAGATACTGTGGAAAATTTAGGTTCCACAAAAAAGCAAATTTTTTCCAAATAAAACAAAGCCTACGAATAGATTATGGCAGAGAACACACCTATGATAAAGTACACGAACGTACGGCTAATAGGAATTTGTGATGAGTGGCAGTTGGAATTAGGTGGTGCTGCCGTGTGCTGCATTTCTATAATCTCCACCATACATCGGATGCAGGGTATATTAAGTTCGTCATTCCGTTTGTATATATACAAAGTATATATATATATTCTGGATCAGAGTAAAATTCTAAGACGATATCACGCTAGAGTCAAAACGAATAAAGACGGAAAGCTAAAATTTTGCACCGATCTGTCTTTGGTCTGCACGCAGGTCAAGTTGGAAGATGGGCTATATCGGTCGGTATTTGATGATTTTTTTGATGATTTTAACAACATTTGGTATTTTGATGATTTGAGCCACATTTTTCAATGGAATTATTTGAAATTCTACACAAGGAATTCTTCGCGAATTGAGGGCAGAGGAGAAATTCTCCTCTGCCCTCAAAAATCTCATATTATATTCTTAGAAATCCGTCAAAGCCCTTCAAAAAATGCTAAGAAACCCAACTTCGTGTCCAGTGCACATTTTTTGAAAACTGGCCGAATTAATTAGATTTGAGATCCTTTTTAAAAGCCTAAGAAATCGTCATATTTGATCCTTATCGGTACTTTGTGGGTATCCTTTTTGGGAAATTTAAATAACTTTCGGTCGGGTGTTTCAAAATAATCTAAGAAGTGTAATTGTTTTGTCATCTTTGTGTCACTTTTGGGTGTTTTTCTTTTTAATTTCAGAGGTAACCTTAAGAATTTAATATTTTGTCCTCTATAGGTCCATGTCAAAGTCCTTATTTTTTACACTTCGTGAGTGCTTAGAATTCATGTTCATTGGGGTCTTAGGGCGCCTGTCTGGAAATTCACTTTTGTATCTTTTGAGGAGCTTCCAAAAATATATGGAAAATCTTATTCCTTACCTTTTTTGGTGCCTCTTTAATAAACCCATGTTTATTGTCGTCATAGGTAACTTTAATACACATTTCTCTCCTTTAGGTGGCAACTCTAAATCTCTTCAAGCCATTTTTGTCTTCCAAGTTCCTCGCAAGATTTATGAAAAACAGACATAAATTCGGCTACGTTATCGTTGAAGAATCCTGCTTAATTACGTCTTCGAGCTTCGCAAGATATCCAATTTTTTTATCCGATTTGGGGTTTATAGTACCTCACAAGCGTAATATGCATTCCACAGCAATGATCTTTGATATCTGATATCAGATACAGCTCTGAAATAAGTGTATCAAATTTTGTCAAGATTGTTTTAAAATTTAGATATATATATATATATATATATATATATATATATATATATATATATATATATATATATATATATATATATATATATATATATATATATATATATATCTCCAACCGATTTCAGGTTATTTGTGCTCCAAATGGCAAAGTATCAGTAGCAAAGTCCTGAATTTTGGCACATTCGACCGAATTCAGTCTAGAAGCAAGTACATTAAATTTGGTGAAAATATAGTCTATAGTCCTGATGGTGCCTCTAACATCTCTCTCTGCACAGTTCACGATTCTTTGAGTTACCTGCCACATTTTCAAAAACCTATTTTTGAACTATTTGCAACCATTCAAATTTAGTTGGCTTTCGGAAGATATTCAATATCTATAGTCACCTTTATTGCCCCTCAAGGCTTTGCTAAAAAAACTATTGATATTTGCCCCCAACACCCTTTCAAAACTTTCAAAATGTGCTCAAAAATCCCGAAAACTCAAAGATTTCAATTTTATTTTTTTTAAGGAACACCTTTAAAATTCCTTCTAATTTAGGTCTATAGTCGTCTTAGGGTGCCTCTAAAATCTTTAAAAACTCCGTTTATATTATTCTCTTTGAATTCTGAACAGTTCTCTCTTTTAGTTGGCGGCAAATTTTTCAAAAATCTATTTTTTCTCGTCGGGGTATCTCTAAAAAATTTTGAAAAACATTTATTTGGCTTTCAGGAGGCATTTAATATCTGTAAAGTGACCTCAAGGCCTAGCTAAAATCTATTGATATTTTCCTCCAATACCCTCTCCAGAGTTGCTCAAATCCCCCCATGATCAAAAAACATTTCAATTTTCTTTTTTTTTTCTTAAAAAACACCGTTCAAAATTGGATCTTTTTTATTTGAACATTTTATTTAGTCTGTTTTTTTTTTCTTCTTCTTTGCAGTTGACTATACAAATTAGCCAATTACCACAACATAGGTCTAGTTTTAAAAAAAATTATACACAAATTTAAAAAAAGAATGCAACTACGACATCTATTCAGAGCGCATCATTTTCTCCTTTTGTCTTTGCATCTTCTTCTTGGACAACTTCTTCTTGGCGGGCTCATCATCGGTGGCCTTGGCAACAACTTCCTCCTTTTCGGTGAGGATGACCTCAACGTGACAGGGTGAGGACATGTAGGGGTTGATGCGACCGTGAGCACGGTAGGTACGACGACGCAAGCATTGGGCACGGTTCACTTGGATGTGATCGACGACCAAACGATCGACATCGAGACCTTTGTAGTCGGCATTGGCTTCGGCATTGCGGAGCAATTGCAAGAGGAATTCAGCGGATTTCTTGGGCCAGCGACCTTGGGTGGTCTTCCACTGTTTGGCTTGGGCGCAACGGCCGACACCACCGTTGAAACGACGGAAGGGAACGCATTCCTTCTTGTCAATGACAGCCTTCAAGAAACGTTGGGCACGACGCAAGGGCATACGTTTGATGGCCTGGGCGGTTTCATGGGTGTTCTGTAGTGGAAAAAAAAAACAAAAAAGGGAAATTAGTAGGGTTCCAAATTTAAAATCAACAATTTGGCAAATGTTTTTCAAATGTTTAACAGGACAGGTAGTGTCTAAACTCAAAGATTTAAGCCTTAAACACTGTTTATCTGTCAATGAGCTTTAATCTTAGCATTCCAAGTAGATGACAAGTTTTGAGAATTATCAACTTATCTTTAAAATTATGAAATGCTATAACAATTTTGACCAACTAAAGACTGTGTGAATGAATTGTGTATTTTTGTTTAACAGGACAGGTAGTGTCCAAGCCGAGGGTTACAAAGCCCCGAACACTGTTTATCTGTCAAATAATTTGTATTGATGAGTCGGAAAATAGCAACTTAACAAATTTTTACACTAAAATGCTGGAATTTATATCCACTTTAAATTTAATTTTAAATCTGTAATTGTTCAACAGGACAGGTAGTGTCTAAACTCAAGAATTTAAGCCTCAGACACTGTTTATCTGTCAAATATGTTTATCTTAGCATTTTATTTAAATGTAAAGTCAAATGAAAAGATGAAAGAACTTTACATTTAACGCATAAATGCTGTAAGTTATGATCGAATAAAAAGTTCTGCAAGAGTTTTGAAAATGTTATGGAAAATGGTTTTTAATGTAACCAAGTGAAAGAAGAACATTTGGAATTATAAACTTAATACTCCAAAATTCTGTGAAATCTTGGCTATTTAAAGTTCACACCCTTTGTGAGAGGGTTAGGAACTTCTTCGCTCTAGCATCTTTGCAAAAGTCCCGGGGGGATATGGAAAAATCCCCGAACTGATTTAAGATGCAAATGTCACTTTTGTGGAGGAAGATTATTGGAATGTTTAATTATCTATTCTAGGTAAACTCTTAAACTTGGTATAAAAATGGTATATTTCTGTTGTTGCCTTTTAGCCCTGCTTGAAACTGAATTATTTTTTTTTAAATTATTTTTTGCTTCTTAAAGCTGATATCGGATAAAGATATATATGGGAGCTATATCCTAATCTGAACAGATCTTGATCAAATTTGGCAGAGGCATTTTCGAGCATTAACTGATGTCCGGTACCAAATATCATTCTTGTGGAGTGCATATTACGCATGTGAGGTACTTAAACCCCAATTCGGATGCAACATATATATATGATACAGCTATAACTGAACCGTTTTTTCCCAAATTTGATGTACTTGCTTCTAGACTAAATTCGGTGGGATGTACCAAAATTCAGGTCATTTGGTCTGATATATATCCATTTGGTGCACAATTAACCCGAAATCGGTTAAGATATATTTTGGAGGTATATCTAAATCTGAGCCGATCTTAATAAAATTTGGCAGAGGTATTTTCGAGCAGTATCTGATGATCGGTACCAAATATCATTCTTGCGGAGTGCATATTACACATGTGAGGGACTTAAAACTTCAAATCGGATGAAACACATTCGCTGGAGCTATAGCTATATCTGAACCGATTTTTACCACATTTGATGTACTTGCTTCCAGACTGAATTCGGTGGGATGTACCAGAAATTCAGGTCATTTGGGCTTATATTAGCCATTTGATGCACAATTAACCCGATATCGGTTGAAGATATAAATGGGAGCTATATCTAAATCTGAACAGATCTTAATAAAATTTGGCAGAGATATATTCGAGCAGTATCTGATGCCTGGTACCAAATATCATTCTTGTGGAGTGCATATTACACATGTGAGGCACTTAAAACCCCAAATCGGATGCAACATATATATATGATACAGCTATAACTGAACCGTTTTTTCCCCAAATTTGATGTACTTGCTTCTAGACTGAATTCGGAGGGATGTACCAAAATTCAGGTCATTTAGTCTGATATATATCCATTTGGTGCACAATTAACCCGAAATCGGTTAAGATATATTTTGGAGGTATATCTAAATCTGAGCCGATCTTAATAAAATTTGACAGAGGTATTTTCGAGCAGTATCTGATGTTCGGTACCAAATATGATTCTTGTGGAGTGCTTATTACGCATGTGATGGACTTAAAACCCCAAATCGGATGCAACATATATATAACAACTACAGCTATAACTGAACCGATTTTCTCCAAATTTGTTGTACTTGCTTCTAGACTGAATTCGGTGGGATGTACGAAAATTCAGGTTATTTGGTCTGATATTGGCCATTTGGTGCACAATTAACCCGAATCGGATAAAGATATATATGGGAGCTATATCCTAATCTGAACAGATCTCGATCAAATTTGGTAGAGGCATTTTCGAGCAGTATCTGATATCTGGTACCAAATATCATTGTTGTGGAGTGCATATTACACATGTGAGGGACTTAAAACCCCAAATCGGATGAAACTTATATATGATAGCTATAGCTATATCTGAACCGATTTTCTCCAAATTTGATGTACTTGCTTCCAGACTGAATTCGGTGGGATGTACCAAAATTCAGGTGATTTAGACTTATATTGGTCATTTGGTGCACAATTAACCCGAAATCGGTTAAAGATATATATGGGAGCTATATCTAAATATGATCCGATTATCGCCAATTTCAATAGGGTTCGTCCTTGGGCCAAAGAAACATTGTTTGTAAATTATCGTCTTAATCGGATAAGAAATGCGACCTGCATTTTGTTCGCAAGAATACATGGACAGATGGATGGACGGACTGACCATGCATAAATCGACTCTGAAAATGATTCTATGAAGTTTCTCAAAAGCGACTTATGGGTCTATCTCGCTTCCTTCTCCATGTTACAAACAAATGCACAACGACATAATACCCCTACCACTATGTGGTGGTGTAGGGTATAAATAGGAAATTATATTCAGTTGAATATTTAAATCCTTAAGCTCCAGCTGTGAGTCTACTGTGAGATTGGAAATGGACCTTTTATGGTAACTAAATTCTATGACTAAATTAAGCTGCATTCCCCCAGTAATACAGAAGTATCTCTTTTGATTACTTAAGGCATTGCAAATGGGATGTTCAATTTAAAGTTTACCATGGGAAAAAAGGGTTTCTTGTTCGTAGTCGTACCATATACTAACACCATTACTGGCTGTAAATAAAAAATACGATATTATATTCTGTTGAAGAATTAAAAAAAGAAAAACTAAATATCCTAACCCTCAGACTCCAGATGTGAGGCTACCGACTAAAGTTTTTGATTAACTCAAGCTTCATTCCCCCAGTAATCTACAAGAGTCTGTCTTGATTACTTATGGCATTGCAATTGAGATGTTCAATTTAAGGTTTGCCATGGGAAAATAGGGTTTCTTGTTTGTAGTCGTATCATATACTAACGCCATTAGTGGATGTAAATAAAAAATTACGAAATAATATTCTGTTGAAGAATTAACAAAATATATCCAAACACTTGAGCTCTAGCTGTGGGTCGACTCCACCATATAATTGAAAACCGAATTGACTTTTAAATGAAACCTGGAATAAGTGTGTAACTCAAGCTTATAGCTTATCCTAGTAATACAGTAAGTACTCCCCTTCCTTGTCATTGGGATTAAGATTTTGTTCAACATTAAGTTTGCGATGGGAAAAATAGTTCCTTATCTAAAAGCAATCTCCTCTCTTTATGGATGTACTGAAAGTAAATAAAAATATAGAATGAAAATTTGTTTAAAAATGCTATTTTAAATTTTCAAACCTCAAGCTCAGTCTTAAATTAATTTTGGTTTTTTTTCTTTTGGTGGCAAATTAATTCCTTTGTAGGAAAGGAGCCTAAAAGTTGACATTCCTTGGCCTAAGGTGACATTCCGTCCTACTTTTCCCTTCTAATGATACCAAACAAATCACGTCTAAATTCTCTTCACACTCTGATTAAAATTCTAATCATTGATGTTTGCATTGATTGGAAATAAAAACATGGAATTAAAATTTGTTTAGAAATGGAAAAATACATTTTCAAACCTCAAGCCCTGTTTTAACTACCTTTTATAACCTTTAGCTTTATTCTGGGTTTGTTCCCTTTTAGTTACACATTTCATCCTTCGTTGCCAAGGGACCTAAGATGACATTCCTTGGCAAAGTATTTGTTATATATTAAATGATTTGTTAGATATTAAATCACTTATGTTCCACTGATCTCTTCTAAAGATACCAAAAAAAATCCCATCTAAATTCTCTTGACAATTTGATTCAAATACTAATCATTGATGCTTGTACTGACTGAAAATAAAAACATGGAATTAGAATTTGTTTAAAAATGGAAAATTAAAACTTCAAACCTCAGGCCCTGTTTTCGGTGTCTTATAAACATTAATCTAATTCTGGGTTTGTTCCCTTTTAATTGGACATTTCTTCCTTTGTTGCAAAATAGCCTAAATTGACATTCCTTGGCTAAGTGGATTCGTATTTGTTATACATTGAATCACCTAGGTACTCTTGGCCACCTCTAATAATACCAAACAAATCCCCATTTAAATTCTCTCCAAAATGCTACTTCCGGTATTCACAACTTCCTCGCTGATGACTAGCCAGACCTTCCTCCACAAAAATCGATTACTTTAAATATAAAAGGATTCATTAATTGTAAAAAAATGTACTCAAGACTAAGAAGAATAAGGGAATTGTAAACTTTCCCATACCCTGCTGATGCTTGATCCACCAAAATTCCAATTCACATAGAATTGGAACTTCTTTAATCTGGCATCTTTGCAAAAGTTGTAAAATAGACATTGATAAGGTCCAACAACTGATTTGAGATGCCATCCACACCAAGGTTTCCACATAGATTTTAGCAATTTTTCATGTTTCCCACAGGAATTATAACAATTTTTACAGAAAAATCACTCAACGCACAACCTAACCTTACTTTTTCACATGTCAATGGGAGGGGAAACACACAAGAAAAAAAATCACTTCATTTCACACACGTAGTTGTCAAATTGTTGTTGCTACTGCTGCTGGCGGCCAATGTTGTTGTCATTTGCCAGTTGAGATGTTGTTTTTCCTTTACATACCTTGAAATGCACACGTAGATTTGGTCCACGGGCTTTGCAAGCCTTGGCGGCTGTCTCTGGTTCCCTAGAGTAACGACCCATGGTTTGTGTTTAATTTCTGCACGACGACACCACGCACCACGCACACACATGAAAAGATAAACAAAAAGATGTAACACATTATTTTACATTCATTCAATTTTGGGGGGAGCAATAGCAATTTTTTATAATTCAACATTTCTCCATTGTCACTTGCTTTGCACTTTATAATATTTTCTCTTTTCCATGCCAAACATTGTCTAGTTTCGTTTAACACTTTTAGTTTCTTTGTCTTTGGCACTAATTTCTTGATGTTTTTCAATTTTTCCATAGCATTTACGAAAATTATCGTACCTTCTTCTTAGTGAATTAAACCGGAAAAGAACTTTTTTGACAGCTGTCAGACGGTGGGTAAAGCGGTGCAACCATACAGCGTTGTATTGTTGACAGCAAGTGAGTTAGAGACAATGTTGCCATTTGTTGGGGATGACGGTGGGTAAAGCAAAGATATGCCACATTGGGGATATTTTTGATGAAAGCAGGGGAAATTGGGTGTAAATTAAAAGGAGAGTGAGGGCAATTAATTGCAGTTAAATTAATAAGAAAAATAAGCAAATAAGAATGCATAATGTTTGTGTGTTAGACAAGTAGAAGAAAAAAGAAAGCAATCCATGGTACAATAAATACAAAGAAGGAAAATTTTGAAATATTTAAGAATAAAAACACCTGCTTGTTTTTAAAATCGGCAAAATACCACATATCGGAAGATAACAATTTATGGGGAATATACGAAAATTTGGATCAGTATAGGCAATTTTCTGTTATAGGAAATACAATTATATGGGGGCTATGCCAAAACAAGTAACAAAAATTCTTCGAACCTAAAATATATTTGAGAAAAACTTTATCCAACTACTTCACTCCCTTTGGAAGCTGGAGTGACTTCCATAGACGGAAAGACAGACTAGCCAACAGCACGGAAATTTCTAAATCGACATAAAATTTTATGCTGCTATACAAGGTGAGATAAAAAACTACAACAACGACAAACGCTATAATTTTAACATTTTTTTAAATTTTATTGAATGAAAGCAAAAAAATGTCGGAAAATTCGCTCCCCGAATGATGCTCTGCAGTATTTTGGCCCATTTCCGGCGAAGCGCTTGCTTGAGGTGATCGACACTTTGGTATTTTTTAGTGCGCCAACCTTGCTTTCCAAAATACTTCAGACACAACTGAGTCCAACGAATTGGTATGCGGAGATTATTGTGGCCATTGTGAGCTGAAAATAAAGCGAGGAACCTCATTTTGTAACTATTCTTGGGTGGCACGTGCTGAGTGCGATGGTGCTGAGTCCTGTTGGAATGTCCAAGGTCTGCGGCCAAAATGTTTGCGTGACCAAGGCTTTAATATACCCTCCAGAATATATATTCGCGATAATATTCGGCATTTATTCTGATGCCACGGTAGATTAATACGAGTGGAGGCTACCATCGCACAAAAACTACCAAAAACTTCAAGCTGCTTATGTACCCTCACTCTCACAAATTTGTTGATTTTATTATTCACAACAATGAATAAGACCACAAAATTGACAGAAATTGGACACACTATGTCAAAAAATTCTAGTCAGCTGGTAGCTCCACCACCCCTTTTTATTATACAAAGGGATTAATGTCAATGATATCTAATTTTTATTTAAACGATTTCTTATTGTTATTATGATTTTTAATCTTTAAGTAGCCTTTTTCTCATATTTTGCTGTTTTTTACGTTTTCCACACCATACAGCAACACTGCGTAGTGAATTTACAAGATCAAGACATGAATTTTGCATTTTACAACAAAAATTGATGTGTGACCCGGCCACTCTACTACAATGTTATTAATAATTCAATGTGTGGCCGGGTCACTTTATACATTCAATTGACGAATGTCGATAAAACAGTGCAGCATGACGGAATATTACAATTGGCAAGCCCCACCGTTATGACATTTGCCACATATGGCAACTCGTCTCCCCTTTGGTTGGGGGTTGTTTTTTGACAACAAAAACAAAACAGATGGGTTAATAGAAATGGGTGGAAAGCGAAAATCTCATCCACACCATAGGGAGGTAGTACAAAATACAAATGGCAAAAACATACAACAAGCAAGCAAGCAGTGACAAAACAAATCGCAACATGACAAAGTTAAGCTCAAAGCCGAGCAAGAACTACAACGGTGTGTGTTAAACGAGCGCGGGAATAAAACGAATAGAAAATAAAAGAAAGAAGAAAACGGAATTTAGATGACAGCCAATGAATTCTTTATTTAGTTTGAGTGCAAAAAACCGCAGAATTATTGTTTTTGTGATGCAGTACGGCACAGAAAGTCGTGAATGTTAAAATCTACCATATGAGTGTGTTTGTGTGAGTGTATGGGGAAAAGCCAACAAAAAAAACGAAGCAGTAGCCAACAAACAACAGGCAGGCAGGCGGCAGGCTGACAGCCGTGCAAAGAAGCAAAGACAAGCAAATCAATGCAGGATAATACAAAGCTCTAGTTGAACATTTTTCCCAGAGCAGCAGTTGTCAATGTGAATGAGGAACAACAAAACACATGGTATTATTTGTTGAAAAGTAATTGTGGAATAAAATAGATAACAATACCTTAAAAAAAGAGAGAAAAATCACAACAAAGAAAGATTTGAAATACAAATCTCAGAACTTGGAAACATTTTAAGCCACAACGAAACCTTGGGGCCTGCTGGAGAGAAAAACTTAACACATTTAAGGATATTGGTAAGTATTTACACAATATTTATATTAATAAAAAATAATTATTTTATTATTTTTTCTTATAAGATCCATTTCATGAATTTTCTTGGAAAAAGACATTTTCCTCCACCCATCCATCAAAGCCTGTTTTTTTCAGGGTAAAGAAATTCCTCGATTCCTTGCATTTGAAACTCAATACAGGATTTTTTCATTCCATTGTAAGCCAACATCTGTCTCAAGTCTGTATTATAATCAAATACGCACACACACACACCCATTCGTATTGACGTCCTTTGAAAGGAAATTTCTAAGGCTGTGCTGTTGTTGTTGTTATTAGGATGGGTCTTAGTTTGTGTGTCTGTGTGTGTGCGCGGTGTGTCTGAGTGTGCCCTGCGTTTAAACTGCAGATTTTCACCCCTCAATTCTGGCAAGCTAAACCTAACTTGTGTGTACCAGGGTTGCCAAGAGAGATTTTTTCTCATACCAAAATGAAAATACCCTAAAATGAAAAAAAAAACAATTTAAAACAATTCAAATGATTTTGAATGCTGAAAATTGAAATGGAAACTACTTCGAATATTTAAATTTTTTTTCGGAGTCCGAAATTAAAATACCCAAATTAAAATACCCAAAAATGGATTTCATTATCAAAAAATGAATTAAAAATGATGTTTAATATTAAACATTCCAATGGAAATCATTCCGAATAGATTAACGTTTTTCGGAGTAAAAGACGTCGAAATTAAAAAAAAATACTCACAATTTGGAGCAAATCATTTCAAATCATTGGTTTCAAAGGTTTTTGAAAATTTCTCGGAAAGTTGTTTCGTCAATGAAAATTGAATACCTCCGAAGTTCTTCTAAGCAATTGAAATGACTCCGAATTTTGATTGAAAAAATGAAAAAATAGTCTTAAAGCAATCTCGTTTATGTAAATCACCCGAAAATCGAAATGGACGACACCGACACCTAATCAATAAATGACTCGGAAACCGGAAAGTTGTTTCGTCAATGAAAATTGAGTGACTCCGAAGGTCTTCTAATCGATTGAAATGACTCCGGATTCTGATTGAAAAAATAAAAAAAATTTCCAAAAGAAATCTCATTTATGTAAATCTTCCAGAGTTTGGAATGAATGACTCCGAAAGTCTTCTTATTAATATTTATGACTCCGAATTCGGAATAAATGACTCCGAATTCGAATTGAATGACTCTGAGAGTCTTCTAATCAATTGAAATGACTCCGAATTTTGATTGAAAAAATAAAAAATTAGACCAAGAGAAATCTCATTTGTTTAAATCTCCCAGAATTTGGAATGAGTGACTCCGAAAGTCTTCTTATCAGCATTTATGACTCCGAATTCGGAATAAATGACTCTGAATTAAAATTGAATGTCTCCGAAGGTCTTCTAATTATTTAAAATGACTCCGAATTTCGATTAAAGGAATAAAAAAATACTTCAAAAGGAATCTCGTTTGTGTAAATCTCCCAGAATTTGGAATGAATGACTCCCAAAATTATTCCGAAAGTCTTCTTATCACTATTTATGACTCCCAATTCGGAATAAATGACTCTGAAAGTGTTTTAACTGATTCCGAACAGATTTTTACTTCAATAGATGACTTGGAGAATTGTTTTCTTAATTAACATTGGCTCCGAAAATCGTATATCTTGTAATCAGTTCCTCCGAATTAATTTTTTTCCAATCGTACCTGACTCCAAGTGACGTATACATGATTCCGAAAGTCATTTACTCCAAAAACCGGACTTCAAAAATGATTAGCTCTTTAGAAAATTTCTCCGAAAATATTCAAATTAATTCTAAATGACGTTGAACAGAGTTTTTAATTCAGTCGATGTCTTCGAACACAATTCTCCTAATAGACCGTAATTCCGAAAATCTTTTCTCTTTAGTAACTGACTCCGAAAGAATTTTTTATAATTGCATCTGACTCCGAATGACGCATCAATCAGAATATATGATTCCAAAAGTCATTTGCTTCATAAGCCGAACTCCGAAAATCATTACCTTTTTAGAAAATGACTCCGAAAATAATTTTCTTTATTCCCAATGACTCCGAAAATCTTTTTATCTCTGAGCAGTGATTCCGAAATTAATTTTCTCAAAATATTATGACTCCGAAAGATTGCTAATTAATTTTAAATGACTCCGAATATTTTTTTACATTAGTAGATGACGGGGACTTTAGATTTCTTCATAAACAGTGACTCCGAAAATCATTTTTTCTGCAGTAACTGACTCCGAAAGTGGTTTGATCCATAAACCGGGCTCTCAAAATTATTGACTCCTTAGAAAAACACTCCGAAAAATATTATTTTCTTCTCCGAAATTTTAGAAAATTACTCCGAAAATTAATTTCTTTATTTCCAATGCCTCCAAAAGCCTTTTTCTCAAGAGATAATGACTCCGAAAATATCCTCTTTACTTCCAAATGACTTCGAATAGTTTTTTACTTCAGTAGATGACTGAGAATATAGTGTTCTTCATTTCGGTTACTCCGAAAATATTTTTTCTGTTGTAAATGGCTCCGAAAGTCTTTTTCACTGTGAACAGTGACTCCGAAAGTAATTTTCTCAGTAGATAATGACTCCGAAAGTATTCAAATTAATTCTAAATGACTCCGAACAGATTTTTTTATTTCAGAAGATGACTTCGAATAAAATTTTCCGAATAAACATTGACTCCGAAAGATTTTTTTCCAATTGTATATGACTCCGAATGACGTATAAACGACAATAAAAGATTTCGAATGTAGCTTGATTCAAAAATCGGATTCTGAAAAGCATTTCCTCTTTAGAAAATTACTCCGAAAATAATTTTCTTTATTCCCAATGGCTTCGAAAAACTTTTTCACTGTGAACAGTGACTCTAAAATTATTTTTCTCAAGATATAATGACTCCGAAAATTTGCTAATTTATTTTAAATGACTCCAAATATTTTTTACTTGGGTAAATGACATGGAATATAGAAAATATAAAAAATATTTTTTTTCTGCTTTAAATGACTCCGAAAGACGTCAAATCTAAATTAAATTATTCCTAAAGTCATTCATCCCTCAAAAAAGAACTCCGAAATTTACTGACGCTTTAGTAAGAGACTCCGAAAATATCTTCCTTTATATCAAATAACTCCAAAAATTTTCCCCACAAAAAATTAACTCCGAAGTTATATTTTTCTGTTCGAAGTGACTCCGAAAATAACTTTCCTCGTGAAAAATTAACTCCTAAATTATTTTTCTCCATACGAAGTGAATCCGAATGTGTTTTTTTCTATTGTTAGTGGCTCCGAAAATAATTTTTCTCCTGAAAATTTAATATTGAAATTATTTTTCTCTGCACGAAGGACTCCGAATGTATTTTCCCCATAGTCAATGACTCCGAAAATAATTTTCTTTATACCAAAGGTCTCTAGAAATATATTTCCCCATAAAAAATAATTCCGAAATTATTTTTCTCTGTACGAAGTGACTCTAAAAATAATTTGTTTTACACCAAATCACCGTAAAATAATTTTACTCACGAAAAATTAACTCCAATATTATTTTTCCCTGCGCGAAGTGGCTCCGAAAGTGTTTTTCTCTATAGTACAGTACTTTCAGCATTTTTGAAAATATTTTTATCAGCTGTAAAAGATTACCAAAGATTCTGTACCCCAAATATAACTCCAAAGAGTATTTTTAAGAAATTGTACTCCGAAAATTATACCCCATAAAATGAAGGGCTTTGAAAAGGTTTTCATACGTCTCAAATATTCCCAAAACATTTAAAACTACTTTGCTAAAGATCCCCCCTAAAATGGCAACTCTGTCAAATTTCCGCATTTTATTCAATTTTTCATTAAAAAAAGTTAATAAATAAATTTTGCTAAATTCGACCTATTTTTTATTTTCCGACCAATTTTTCTAATCACCAATATTTTTTCCAAAGTATGGCAACCCTGTCAATTTTGTGTGCCTAATTTCCTATGGGTATTCTCCCTCTGTGTGTGTGTGAGTGCGTGTGGCGTCATCATCACGGTTTAGCATTCTCGTTTTGAACACATCCTGATGTCACACAGACACTCGGCACACACACACTCCCTAAACCATTCATAGAATGAAGCTTGACAACAAAAACACAAATCTAGATATTATTCTCGTCCTTCTATCTACCACATTTCATACACATTTTTCTATAACAGGATTAAACCTCTGATGGGTTTTGTGAATCAATGACATCGATAACTCAACCCTCTTTCCAGCCAACGTAGATTTTCTCTCTCATTTTCTCTTTGCCATTTGCTCTTAAGCTCATTTCTGGTACAACTCTTGGGTTAAACCCCAGTTAGGATTGTGTGGGGGGAGGAGGGTAATCTATTTTTCAAAACTTAGTTTGCTGGAGATGTGACAGAGAGAAAAGAAGAACAATTTTTCTTAACTTCCCTTGCATTTCTTTTAGACCTTATCTTCCATCTCTTTCTGCCCTTAAGGCCAGTTTCAATGCCTGTTTTTTTTTTTTTTTTTTCAATATTGTTTTTCCATTTTCCAAACTATGACATCAGCTTGCTGTTGTGTTTGGCTTCCTTCCTACTCTTTCTCCTCCTCCTACTCTTTGGGAATAGTTTTCCCACAACAACGTCATTTCTCAAAACTCAATTTAAGTCTATTTTATGTCTTCCCTTCCCGTGGGGGGTTGGAGGGAGGTGGTGTTTCACCCACTCCCTTTTCCATGGATTCTTGGCTCATTTGGCCCCCATCTCCCCCGACGCCATGGCTGGTAACCCGACTTTATTCAAAGTCAATATTTAATTGACTGACAATTTTCGACTATTCGTCATCCAATTGCCTCTCCTGTGGCTTTCCATTTACTTGACATTGCTGCTTTGTTTTATTTTTGTTGTTGTTTGTAGGTATCCTGTCAATATGACAATATGTGTTGTTTTTGTTGTAGTTGTTATCTTGTCTGTCTGTCCATCCTATTGCGATTGTCCTTTTGTGCTTCAATTCGTATTTCAATTCGTGCTTACCGTTACAAATTCAATGAGAGTAGGTTTGGTAATATATGGGGGAGAGAGAAATAGAGATAGAGAGAGAATGTAAGTTGTGCTCTTATCTCAGGTGTGTTAGTTGAAAGCTTACGGTGATTGTTGTTTTTGCTGTTGTTGTGGTTTATTTAATTGCTATCGATTAGTTTAGGAAATTACCATTCACATGACATGGAGTCCAATGACAACTGTAGTTACAACAATAGCAGCAACAACTACAACACCTTGGGCTCCGTTATGTGACTGTGTGAGCGAAGGGGGTGTCATTTGGGAGAAATAAAACCCAGGTTAAGATGACCTTCTCAAATCGGCTCTCTCTCTCACATTAGGTGTGCATTTGAAAGGGGAAAAAGAGAAAATTAATTTAAATCAGAAAAAAATGGAGAAATTAGTGTGAAACAGAAAATTATTTCGTGAGTAATTCGAAATATATTTTTTTAATGAAATAATTAATTACGGAAAGATTTTTTCGAAGAGGAAATTGTTTTGAAACTCGATTTAAAATTATAACGAAAATTAGTTTTTCCATAGAAAATTACCCAGAAAGTCGTATGATAATTCAAGAATAATTCGAAATATAATTTTTTCAATGAAATAATTGACTTCGAAAAGAATTTTTCGAGCAGGAAACTATTTCGAAACTCGATTTAAAATGATAACGAAAATCATTTTTCCCATAGAAAATTACTCCGCAAGTCGTATGGTAGTAAAAAATCTACTCCGAATGAAAATTTTCCATTAGTAAATGACTCGGAATTCGAAATATTTCATTCGAAATATTTCATTCATAAATATTTCATTCAAATATTGGTACTCGAAGAAAATTGATTTCGAAAATAATCTTTTCAAAAGTAACGGACTACGAATGTAATTTTTAGCGACTCCGGAAAAAATGTTATTCATAAAAATTCAGAGTAAAATTTTCTCATAGGAAATTACTCCGAATTTCGATTATTTTCGATGTCAAAGATTCTGAGAGCAATTTACTTCGTAGAAAATTACTCCGAATATCAGGCACTCCAAGAATTCAATAGAAAATGACTCCGAATTTGATTTTTTGTGACTCCGAATGGTGTTTAACTCCTACAAATCTATGCAAATGAAGTGTACTTTTCAGAAATTTACCACGAAAACTAATTTTTCAATAGAAAAAGGCTCCGAATTTGATTTTTAGTGACTGCAAATTTTACTCCGAAATTATATAGTCTAAAAAATTTCATAGTTATGTACTCCGAATATCAAGTTCTCCAAGAAAATTTACTCCGAAAATTAATTTTTCAATAGTAAATGATTCCGAATTTCGCAGTTTACTCCGAAAGTGGGTTTTTCAATGGTAAATTACTCCGAAGCTAATTTTTAGTGACTACGAATGGTGTAAAATTTATAAAATCTTACTCCGAAACTCCAAATATCAAGTGCTTTAAGAAAATTGACTCCGAAAATGAATTTTTCAATTGAAAAATACTCCGAATTTGATTTTTTGTGTCTCCGAAATGAAGATCACATTTCAGAAATTTACTCCGAAGTAATTTTTTCATGAAAAAATGACACCGAATTTCCTTTTTTTGTGACTCCGATTGGTGTAAACTTTATCAAAAATTACTCCGAAAGTTGTGTAACCTAAGGAATTTCATAATTATGTACTCCGAATATCAAGCACTTCAAAAAAATTGACTCCGAAAATTAATGTTTCAATTCTAAATGGCTCCGAATTTTGCAGTTTTCTCCGAAAGTGGGATTTCCGATGGTGAATGACTCCGAAGATAATTTTTTGTGACTCAGAATGGTGTGAAATTCCTAAAAAATTACTCCGAAAATTATATAGTCCAAGGAATTTTATAATTATGTACTCCGAATATCAAGTGTCTCAAGAAAATTGACTCCGAAAATTAATTTTTCAATAGAAAATGACTCCGAATTTGATTTTTTGTGACTCCGAATGGAGTTTAACTCCTAAAAATCTATGCGAATGTAGTGCACTTCTGAGAAAGTTACTCCGAAGTAATTTTTCCATGAGAAAATGACTCCGAATTTCCTTTTTTTGTGACTCCGAAAGTTGTAAAATTCATAAAAATTTACTCCGAAAATTATATAGTCCCACGAAATTTCAAAATTTTGTGCTCCGAATATCAAGTACTTTAAAAAAATTGTCTCCGAAAATTAATTTTTCAATAGTTAATGATTCCGAATTTCCCAGTTTACTCCGAAAGTGGGTTTTTCAATGGTAAATTACTCCGAAGCTAATTTTTAGTGACTACGAATGGTGTAAAATTTATAAAATCTTACTCCGAAACTCCAAATATCAAGTGCTTTAAGAAAATTGACTCCGAAAATGAATTTTTCAATTGAAAAATGCTCCGAATTTGATTTTTTGTGTCTCCGAAATGAAGATCACATTTCAGAAATTTACTCCGAAGTAATTTTTTCATGAAAAAATGACACCGAATTTCCTTTTTTGTGACTCCGATTGGTGTAAACTTTATCAAAAATTACTCCGAAAGTTGTGTAACCTAAGGAATTTCATAATTATGTACTCCGAATATCAAGTACTCCAAGAAAATGAAGTCCGAAAATTAATTTTTCAATAGTAAATGATTCCGAATTTCGCAGTTTACTCCGAAAGCGGGGTTTCCAAGGGTGAGTGACTCCGAAGCTATTTTTGTATGACTCCGAATGTTCTAAAATTCATAGCACATTACTCCGAAAATTATATAGTCCAAGGAATTTCATAATTATTTACTCCGAATTTCAAGTGTTTCAAGAAAATTGACTTCGAAAATTAATTTTTCAATAGAAAAAGACTCCGAAACTAATTTTTCGGGATTCCGAATTGCATTTAATTCTTAAATCATGCACTCTTAGGAAATTGAAAAATATTTACTCCGAATATCATGTACTCCAAGAAAGCTGTATCCGAAAGTAGTTTTTTCAAGAGAAAATTACTCCGAAACTAATTTTTGTTACTCCGAATTTCATTTTAAATTATGTAATCTAAGGAAATTGAAAAATATTTACTCCGAATATTAAGTACTCCAAGAAAATTGACTCCAAAAGTAGCTTTTCCAAGAGAAAATTACTCTGAAACTAATTTTTCGAGATTCCGAATTGCATTTAATTCTTAAAAATATGCTCCGAACATCATGTACTCTAAGAAAATTGAAAAATATTTACTCCGAATATCAAGTACTCTAAGAAAATTGACTTCGAATGTAGTTTTTTCAAGAGAAAATTACTCCGAAACTAATTTTTGTTACTGCGAATTTCATTTTAAATTATGTAATCTAAGGAAATTAAATACTATTTACTCCGAATATCAAGTACTCTAAGAAAATTGACTCCGAAAGTAGTTTTTCGTTCAGAAAATTCCTCCGAAACTAAATTTTCGGGACTCCGAATTGTATTTAATTCTTAAAAATATACTCCGAACATCATGTTCTCTAAGGAAATTCAAAAATATATACTCCGAATATCATATACTCCGAGAAAATCGACTCCGAAAATTATTTTCCAAATACTAATTACTCCGAATGTCAGTTTTTGGTACGTCGCATGATTCAAAATTCATAAAAATGTACTGCGAACATCCTGTACTCCTGTAAGAGAATTCAAGAAATATATACTCCGAAAATCATACGCTTCAAACAAATCGACTCCGAAACTTATTTTCCAAAACAAAATGACTCCGAAACTTAGTCTTCGTGACTCCGAAAATAATTTTCCATCGTGAATCATTCCGAATCTTATTTTTATGTCTAAGTTGACTCCGAATACGTTTTTTTCATTTGGAAATTTACTCCGAATTTTATATATATATTAAAACTAATTACTCCGAATGTCTTGGAATGACTCCAAAAGCTACAATAAGCTTAAAAAATGACTCCGAATGTTTTATATTCCGTAGAAATTTACTCCGAATATAGATTTTCGAGTAGTGAATTACTCCGAAATTCATTTAATGCCATAGAAATTAACTCCGAAACTTATTTTTCATGTGGTAGATGACTCCGAATGTTATTTATTTCATAAATAATGACTCCGAAAATAATTTAATTCAGTAAATCTACTCCGAATGTAAATTTTCTCGTTGAAAATTACTCCGAACATTTTTACAGTTCATATAAATTGTTTCCGAAGCCAATTTTTATGTATAAGATGACTCCGAAAAAATATTTTTGTTTGGTAAATTACTCCGAATTTAATAAATATTCTAATTTATGACTCCGAATGTTTTTGAATGTCTCCGAGTGAGCGTTTTTTACTCCGAATTGTTTTTATTCCGTATAAATTTACTCCGAATATAAATTTTCGCTCAGTGAATTACTCCGAAATGCATTTAATCCCATAGAAATTTACTCCGAAAGTTATTTTTCATGTGGAAGATGACTCCGAATGTCACTTATTTCAAAATTTATGAGTTCGAATGATTTTGAAAGACCCCGAATGTAAATTTTGCCTCCGAAAAATGTGAAAAATATTCCGAAAATAATTTAACCCCATATAAATTGATTCTGAATCTCATTTTTTTTTGTACTAGATAACTTTGAATGCCATTTTTTCGTTAAGTAAATTACTCCGAATGCCATGAATTGCTAATTTTATGACTCCGAACACTTTGAAAATCATTCAAATCGCAATTAAAAAATTTCAAATCTCTTACTGGTGCTAATATATATAAAGAAAAATTACTCCGAATGGTATATTTTCGATAAAATTTCATTCCGAAAGAATCCGAAAATTTTTTTTTACGAAAAATTACTTTAATTTGTATTTTTCGCACTGAAAATGACTCCGAAAAGCATTCTCTTAACAATAAACTACTCCGAAAGTGGATTTCTTTATAGAAAATTACTCCGAAAGTGGAATTCTCCCTTGAAAATTACTCCGAAAGTTAGGTTTTGTACAGAAAGTGACTTTGAAACTCATTTTTTATGTTTTAGTTTATTCCGAATTTTATTTTATTTGTAAAATAATTACTCCGAATGATGTATATTCGGTAAAATCTTATTCCGAAAAACTCCGAAAATCATTTTTTATACCACAGATGACTACAATTTGTATTTTTCGCATTGAAAGTGACTCCGAAAAGCAATCACTGAATAACAACCTACTCCGAAAGTGGGTTTCTTCCTTGGAAATTACTCCGAAGGGGGGTTTCTTTGTAGAAAATTACTCCGAAAGTTGTTTTTTTTGTATAAAAAGTGACTTTGAAACTTGTTCTATTTGTGTTTAGGTCACTCCGAATTATATTTTATTCATATAAAAATTACTCCGAATAATATATTTTCGATAAGAAGTGATTCTGAAAGACTCCGAAAATCCTTTTTTATACCACAAATGACTACAATTTCTATTTTTCGCACTGAAAAAGGCTCCGAAAAGCATTCACTGAACAATAAACTACTCCGAAAGTGGGTTTCTTTATAGAAAATTACTCCGAAAGTGGAATTCTCCCTTGAAAATTACTCCGAAAGTTGTTTTTTGTAAAGAAAGTGACTCTGATATTTTTAAAAAAAATTACTCTGAATGATATATTTTCGATAAAAAGTGATTCCGAAAAACTCCGAAAATCCTTTTTTATACCACAAATGTCTACAATTTGTATTTTTCGTACAGAAAATGATTCCGAAAAATAATCTCTGAAAAACAACCTACTCCGAAAGTGGATTTCCTCCTTAAAAATTACTCCGAAAGTGGGCTTCTTTGAAGAAAATTACTCCGAAAGTTAGGTTTTGTATAGAAAGTGGCTTTGAAACTCATTTTTGTGTTTTAATTTACTCCGAATTTTATTTTATTAAAAAAAAAATACTCCGAATAATATATTTTCGATAAAAAGTGATTCTGAAAGACTCCGAAAATCCTTTTTTATACCACAAATGTCTACAATTTGCATTTTCCGCACTGAAAATGACTCCGAAAGTAGGTTTTTTTTTTTATAGAAAATTACTCCGAAATTGAGTTTTTTTATGGAAAATTACTCCGAAAGTGTTTTTTTTTTTGTATCTGCCTTCTAACCTTGTTTTATGTGTATTTAGATCACTCCGAATTATATTTTCCTCATTAAAAATTACTCCGAAAGCCGTTTGCTCTATAGAAAATTATTCCGAAAATAGATTTATTCCTGGAAAATTACTCCGAAATTGAGTTTCTTTATAGAAAATTACTCCGAAAGTTGTTTTTTGTATAGAACCTGACTTCTAAACTGGTTTTATATGTATTTAGGTCACTCCGAACTATATATTCTTTATTAAAAATTACTCCGAAAATCGTTTGCTTTATAGAAAATTACTCCGAAAATAGATTTCTTCCTGGAAAATTACTTCGAAAGTTGTTTTTTGTATAAAACCTGACTTCTAAACTGGTTTTATGTGTATTTACGTCACTCCGAACTATATTTTCTTTATTAAAAAATACTTTGAAAATGCATTTCTTCCTAAAAAATTACTCCGAAAAATGTTTTCTGTATAGAAGCAGATTCCAAAACTCATATTTTATGTTTTCAATTACTCCGAATTCTATTTTTTATAGAAAAATTACTCCGAATGACATTTATTCGTTGAAAACTTATTCCGAAAGACTCCGAAAATCGTGTGTTGTGCGAAAATCGGCCAGGATTTTCATTTTTTCCTATAGAAAACGACTCCGAATTACATTTTCTTAAAAAAAAGTTACTCCGAAAATGGTGTGTTTTTTTTTAAAAAATTACTCCGAAACTGGTTTCCTGTCTAGAATCTGTCTTCGAAACTCATTTTTTGCCCTTTAAGATCCCTTCAATCATCAACTTTGAGTGATGTTAAGCATTTCTAGTTCACTTTTGGGCCTGTTTTGAAGCTGCCATCACCCCTTCTTGTTTCTGAGACAAAAAAACAACATCCATTAACAGCCAGAGAGAGCCTCCAAACGGAAGTTGATAAATTTAGAATGAAATTTTATGAAAAAATAAATATTTACATTTAACTTCCGCACACCAACTTTAGGGGTGGGGTGAGGGGAGTTTAGAGTTTTCCCCTCCACAAAACCTAGACACTTGCCTAGCCGTCAAGTAATCATGGCTTCAAAGGCAATGCTGAACATAAAACAATTTCTCTGAATCATCAACACATTTAATTTCAAATTAATTTAGGGATGGCCGTAAAGAGGGAGGGGGGGGGGGGTGGGCAATCGCAACAGGGAACCCTGGCAACATGTGTTACAAAAGACGCAGGATTGAGTCGTTGCTGTTGGTTCACACACATATTGTTGTTGTAATTTTTTTTGTTTATTGAGGGGAAGTTCTGTTAGACGATCCATTAGTTTCCTCGCCAAGAAAATAATTCTGACGCGTGCTACTTGTTGTAATTTTCTTAAAAGCGTGTTGTGTTTACATTCAGATACTTGAGGAAAATTTCGAAAATACAGATCATTTCTACTATGCGCGCTCTGTGGAGGAAACCCAAATGCCAACGAACATGGCTCGGAGCTCTATAAACCCGAAGCTAATTATTATTGTTTACTTCATTATCACCTTCCTTACATTTTTGCTTTTTCATTTGTCTACAAGTTTTGTTTTCGTCTAATGGCGAACAAATTTTAAGGCCGTGGTGGGGGAGGGAGAGGAAAAGTGCTCTACTTGGCCGCCTCTTCTATGCCTGTCTTTATGCGATTTTAATTTTGTCTGCCTTAAAACAAGAGCATATCGAAAAGAATCTCTTCCTCTTCGGAGGCTATAAATTTTTTAAAAATAAACTTGGAATAAGACATTGGCGTACGTGTTTCTATGGCACATAAAATTGTGTGTTTGTCGGTGTGTATGTGTGTTTTCTAATGCCTAAGCAATGTTTACAAAGTAAGATACGTTCGGATTGCAGGTCAAAAATTATTCAGAATCTATTTTTATGCACAGAAAAGAGTATTAGAAATCGTGATCCAAGCATTCGGAGGCATTTTTCATAGTAAAAATGTCTTTCGGAGTCATTGCCAATGAGGTAAGTAGCATTCGGAGTCATATTTTATTAACAAAAATAGTTTTCGGAGTCATTTTTGATTTTCGGAGTAATTTTCCATACGAAAAAACAAGTTTCGGAGTCATTGACTACAAGAAAATCCATTTTCGGATTAATTTACTCCACGAAAAATTACTTTCGGAGTCATTTACTACAGGAAAAATATTTTTCGGAGTCATTTACAAAACAAAAAATTAGTTTCGGAGTCATCTTCTGCAAGAAAAATTACTTTCGAAACCACTTTCGGAGTCATTTGTTTGAAGAAATATTTCGTTCGGACTTATTTTCTGCAAGAAAAATTACTTTCGGAGTCATTGACTACAGGAAAAATAGCTTTCGGAGTAATTTACTGCAAGAAAACATAAATTCGGAGTAATTTACAGCACGGAAAATTTCGTTCGGAGTCATTTACTGTACGAAAAGTCATTTTCGGAGCATGTTTTCATACGAAAAATTATTTTCGGAGTATTTTTTCATACGAAAGATCATTTTCGGAGTAATTCAGTCGACGAAAAACTAATTCCGGAGCAATTTATTTTACAAAAAATACTTTCGAAGTAAATTTCTTAAAAGAAAAATCATTTTCGGAGTCAGTGACAACAAGAAAAGTTACTTTCGGAGCGCTGTAATATTTTCGGAGTAATTTTCTTTACGAAAAATTAATTTCGGAGTCATTTTCTATAGGAAATATTATTTTCGGAGTTATTATCTGCACGAAAAATCACTTTCGGAGTCATTTACTAAATAAAAACTTACTTTCGGAGTCATCTTCTGCAAGAAAAATTACTTTCGGAGTCTTTTCATGCTCTAAAAATAACTTTCGGAGTCATTTCCGGTACGAAAAACAACTTTCGGAGTCATTGACTACAGGAAAAATGACTTTCGGAGTATTTTACTGCAAGAAAACATAAATTCGGAGTAATTTACAGCACAGAAAATTTCATTCGGGGTCATTTGCTGTATAAAAATTCATTTTCGGAGTGATATACCACAAGCAAAATTATTTTCGGAGTATTTTTCTTTATGAAAAATAAATTTCGGAGTGATATACTACAAGAAAATCTTCTTTCGGAGTTATTTACTACGCGAAAAGCTAGTTTCGGAGTCATTTACTAAAGGAAAAATGACTTTCGGAGTCATGTACTACATAAAATAATAGTTTCGGAGTAATTTCCTGAAGGAAAAATTACTTTCGGAGTCATTTGCTGAAAGAAAAATAACTTTCGGTGTGATATAGTATAAGAAAAATTATTTTCGGAGCAATTTGCTCCGCCAAAAATTACTTTCGGAGTGACTGTTAAGACGAAAAATATCTTATGGAGTCATTTAACTACACGAAAAAATATTTTTTGGAAACTTTTATAACTTTCGGAGTCATTTCCAGAACGAAAACTAAGTTTCGAAGTCATTCGGAGTAATATGTCACAAGAAAATTTACTTTCGGGGTAATTTTCCATACGAAAAATAAGTTTCGGAGTCATTTACTACAAGAAAATCCAATTTCGTAGTAATTTACTCCACGAAAAATTACTTTCGGAGTCATTTACAACTCAAAAAATTACTTTCGGAGTCAAGAAAATCCACTTTCGGAGTAATTGACTACAAGAAAATTTACTTTCGGAGTAATTTACTCCACGAAAATTCACTTTCGGAGTAATTTACTCCACTTTCACTTTCGGAGTAATTTACTCCACGAAAATTTACGTTCGGAGTAATTGACTACAAGAAAATTTACTTTCGGAGTAATTTACTTCACGAAAATTTACTTTAGGAGTTACTTCCTGCACGAAAAATAACAATCGGAGAAAGTTCCGATGCAACTTACATTCGGAGTCATGTTTTATTAACAAAAATAATTTTCGGAGTCATTTTTGATTTTAGGAGTAATATGTCACAAGAAAAATTACTTTCGGAGTAATTTTCCATACGAAAAATAAGTTTCGGAGTCGTTGACTACAAGAAAATCCAATTTCGGAGTAATTTACTTTACGAAAATTTACTTTCGGAGTCATTGACAACAAGAAAATCAGTTTTCGGAGTAATTTACTCCGCCAAAAATTACGAAAATTCACTTTCGGAGTAATTCACTTCAAAAAATTTACTTTCGGAGTAAGTTCCGACTTGAATTTTACACAATTGATGCATTCGGAGTAGTTGACTATTGGTTAAATATCTTTCGGAGTCATATTTTATTAACAAAAAAAAATAGCTTTCGGAGTCATATGCAGTCAATATTAAAATTTGGAGTCATTATCTCAAGGAGTAAATTTTTTCGGAGTCTTCCGGAGTAAATTTTTTTAGCAATTAATTCCAGCAAAGGATAATTCAAATTCGTAATCATTTTCTAATTGAGTGTCCGAATATCGGAATCGGAAAATATGAGTTTCGAAGGCACTTTTACGATATCTCAGAGAGTAATTTTTCCGGAGTCATAATGGGGTAAATTTTATTCGCAGTCTTTCGGAGTAATTTTATTTTGCAATTAATTCCAGCAAAAGACCTTCGGAGTCCTTTGCCTCCTGGCACTTGGATTTTCGGAGTAATTCGTAGTATTTTTTCTGAGTTAATGATATTTGAAGTTCTTTTCCTCCAGGCACTTCCAATTTCGGAGTAATTGTTCTAAATTAAAAAAAAATTCTCTCATTTTTATGATCTCAACATTTGAAATCTTAAGTTTATGGCATACACATTGTTATTTTTGCTGGTTGGTGGTTTCATACTTCCGCATACCACGCTTTACGCCATGATCTTTTCTCTGATCTCTGTCGGTGGGACTGGTATGTGCTTTAAGCATCAATTTTTTTCTTTTTCTCTAAAGCGTTTAATTTCATTTCATTTTTCTAAATTTAGAAAAAAAAAACACATGCACACACACAGTTTTGGATTGTGTTTTGTTGACGGGATAGGGGTGGGAGGAGGAGTAGTTGAATGAGGAATACCAATTTCTAACTTGAAATGATGGGGCATTGGATGTGGCACAGCTTTGATTTGGGGCAGCTGTTTAGGAGACGTCATTTAATATTACCTGGTGGAGGCCTCATAAATTCTCTCTCTGTCTCTCTTCTATTCATTTTTTGGTAGTGTGTCGAATCATCCGTCTGTGGAAATCACTCTAGCTTCCGAACGAAATGAAGAAAGTTGATAAAAATTTATTTAAATTGAAAATGGGCCATGTAGGTCCACATATTGGTATAGCCCCCATATAACTGTACCTTCCGATATTCGGTATTTTGATGATTTTAGCGACATTATTAACCGGAATTGTTTCAAATTTGGTATTTGAAGATCGTTATGGATGCTACAGCCTATAACAGAAAATTGTCTGTGCACGTCCACGTCTTCGTATAGCCCCCATATAACGTTACCCCCCGATATTCGGTATTTTGATGATTTTAGCGACATTATTTACCGGAATTCTTTCAAATTTGGTATTTGAAGTTCGTAATGGACACTACAGCCTATGACAGAAAATTGTCTATGCCAGTCCACGTCTTAGTATAGCCCCCATATAACGGTACCTCCCGATTTTCGGTATTTTGATGATTTTAGCGACATTATTCAGCGATTTTTTTAAAGTTTCGCATTTGAATATTGTAATGCCTTATGCCAAAAGTTACTTATGTTACTTATGCAGGTCCATGTCGTGGTATAGACCCTAATATAACAGCTACATTCGGTATTTTTAAGATTTTAACAGAATTTTTAATGGATTTTTTTGTTTTTGAGAATTGCTAAATTCTTTCCAAATGGTAGAGGGTGTTCAAAGTTCGACCCGGCCGAAGTTACAGCTTTTTTTACTTGTTTTAATTTTTTTTTCGGGGAAAAATATATATTTTTTAAAAAATTCACGTTTTTTGGAAAATCCATTTTTAGAAAATATTTTTTACAAATCCAAGTTTTTGAACCAAATTTTTTTTTTAAATTTCATTAGATTTTTTTGTTTGAAATTTTTTTAATTCGCAAGGACGTGGGGTTTGTTTAAATTTTTATTTCCATTTTTTTTTTAAATATTTTATATTTTGTTGTTGCAAAATGGTCAGGCTTATCCCTTTATTGTTGTTTTTTATAAAAACAACGTTTGTTTATTAGTGGAGAACGATGGTAATGTTTACCAGGGGGTAAGGCAGGGAATACCTAGGTTTCGGAAAGAGCCACCAATCCTAGGTATTCCCTGCCTTACCCCCTGGTAAACATTACCATCGTTCTCCACTAATAAACAAACGTTGTTTTTATAAAAACAACAATAAAGGGATAAGCCTGACCATTTTGCAACAACTACTACGGTATCCCGAACAAACAAGCCACACTGTTCTATTTTATATTTTTTAAATAACACAGTTGTGATTTTTTTGATTCTTTTTTTTAATTCCATAGATATTTTTTGTTTTCAAATATTTTTTTTGTTTTGGTATCAAAATATTTTTAAATTTCATTGGCGTGGATTTTTCTTTTAAATATTTTTTTTTTCAGATTTCTTTCCAATTTTAAAAAAATATTTTGTTTTAAATAATATTTTTTTTTAAATGCCATAGTTTTGATTTTTCTAGTTCTTTCTTTTTTTCTTATTTCATTGATGCGGATTTTTTAAATATATATATATATTTTTGGTTTTAGAATAAAAATATTTTTTTTTCAAAATTTCATTGGCGTGATTTTTTAAACTTTTTTTCAAATTTTTAAAAAATATTTTGTTAAAAAAAAAACTTTTTTTAATATCACAGGTTTGGTTTTTTTTTTTAATTATTTTTTTCTAATTCCATATATGTGGGTTTTTTAAATATTTTTTTTCCAAATTTCACAGATGTGAATTTTTTTTTGGTTTTTCCAAATTCCACAGACCTTTTTTTATTTTTAATTTTTTTTAAATATATATTTTTATTTCCATAGACTTGCATATTTGTTTCTTATTTGTATTTTAAATATTTTTTTCTAATTTTTCATTTTTTTTTTATTTTTTATAATTTTTTTTTAATTTAAATATTTTTAATTTTTATAAAATTGTTTTTTTTTTTAATTTAAATATTTTTAAATTCCCAATTTTCTAATTTTTCCCCAACTCTTTCTAAATATTTTTCTAATTTTTTTCATTTTTAATTTTTTTTATTTTTTAAAAAAATATTTTTTTTGTTAATTTAAATATTTTAAAAAATATTCCCAATTTTCTAATTTTTTCCCAACGGATTATTTAAATATATATATTTTTTTGGTTTTTGAATCAAAATATATTTTTTTTTAAATTTCATCGGCGTAATTTTTTTTTGAATCAATTTTTTAAATTTTTTTCTTTTTTTGTTGTAAAAAATGTTTTTTTTTTTTTAAATACCACAGGTTTGATTTTTTTAAAATATTTTTTTCTAATTCCATAGATGTGGATTTTTTTAAATATTTTTCCCAAATTTCATAGATGTGATTTTTTTTATTAAAAATAGTTTTTCAAAACTGCTCTGACATTTTTTATTTTAATTTTTTTTAAATATATATTTTTATTTCCATAGGCATTAATATTTTTTCCTTTTTTTGTATTTTAAATTTGTTTTTCTAATTTTTCATTTTTTTTTATAAAAATGTTTTTTTTTTTGTTGTTGTTGTATATTGTTGACCTGTTATATTTATTTTACTTATTTTGTTAATTGCTTGGCTTGAGGTCATTTTTTTAAATATAAATACTTTAAAAAAATCTAAATTTTTTTTATTTTTTTAATAAAAATGTTTTTTTTTATTTAAATATTTAAAAAAAATCCCAATATTCTAATTCTTTCCCAACTCTTTCACCTGACTCACGGTTACCCAAACATTAATGCGGATTTTTTAAATATATATATATTTTTTTTTGGTTTTTGAATCAAAATATTTTTTTTTAAATTTCATCGGCGTAATTTTTTTTGAAACAATTTTTTAAACTTTTCTTTCAACATTTTAAAAAATACTTTGTTGTAAAAAAGGTTTTTTTTTTAAATACCACGGGTTGGATTTTTTTTAAATATATTTTTTTCTAATTATAATCATAGTTGTGATTTTTTTAAATATTTTTTCCAAATTTCACAGATTTTATTTTTTTTTTAAAAAGGGTTTACCAAATTCCAAAGTCCCTTTTTTATTTTTATTTTAATAGAAGTGGATTTTTTTAAATTAATATTTTTATATCCATAGACATGCATATTTTTTCCTTTTTTGTATTTTAAATATTTTTCTAATTTTTCATTTTTCTTTTTTTATTTTTTATAAGTTTTTTTTGTAATTTAAATATTTTTAAAAATTTCCCAATATTTAAATTTCACAGATGTGATTTTTTTGGCTTTTCCAAATTCCTCTGAAATTTTTTAATTTTTTTTAAATATATATTTTTATTTCCATAGACATGCATATTTTTTCCAAAGACCCTTTTTTATTTTTATTTTAATAGAAGTGGAGTTTTTTAAATTAATATTTTTATATCCATAGACATGCATATTTTTTCCTTTTTTGTATTTTAAATATTTTTCTAATTTTTTCATTTTTCTTTTTTTATTTTTTATAATTTTTTTTTTGAAATTTAAATATTTTTAAAAATTTCCCAATATTTAAATTTCACAGATGTAATTTTTTTGGCTTTTCCAAATTCCTCTGAAATTTTTTAATTTTTAATTTTTTTTAAATATATATTTTTATTTCCATAGACAGGCATATTTTTTTCCTTTTTTGTATTTTAAATATTTTTTTTAATTTTTTCATTTGCAATTTTTTTATTTTTTATAAAAAGGTTTTTTTTGATTTAAATATATCTTAAATATATATTTTTAAATTATTTTCTTATTTTTTCATTTTCATTTTATTTTTTTTATAAAAATATATATTTTTTTTAATTTAAATATTTTTTTAAAAAATTCCCAATTTTCTAATTCTTTTCCAACTCTTTCACCTGACTCCCTGTTACAACAACATTCATTTACTCTTTTTTTGGCAAACTTCTCTTCCACACATAACTGATTTGTGTTTCTCTCTCCCTCCACTGAAATAAAAGAGTATGCCCGTGCCAACAACTTCTCTGGCTCTTCGATTGATAAATAACCAAAAAAACGAAGTTCACTTACCTTTTTGGTCGTCGTTCAAAGGATTTTTGTGAACTTCGTGAACAAAGTGACGATTATAAAACGAAAGCATAGAAACACAACAACAACAACTACATTCCATAAAAATTACACCCGTGTGTGTGCGTGTGTGCATTCCAAAAAACAACAGATCCCAGATCCATGGCGCAAATCTATGAAGAAATAGTTGGGTGATTTTGGACATCTCTCCCCTCCCCCTCCAATTCTTCCCCATGTTTGCACGCCTGTCGGCGTGTTGGTGTTTGAGTGTTCATGTGCGTGTGTGTGTGTGTATTGTTTAGTGTTTGATATCACGTAAATCCACACGTACTAACACCCAATATCTGCTACATATTTACGTTTGTGCCTATTTTATTTACGAAATAGTTGTGTTTCGAAGATGTTGTTGTTGTTGCTCTTTTAATTTTTGATAAAAATAGAATCTGAACTCAATCTCAAGTCCATAGAATGGGTAAAACCAACTAAAATGCAAGAGACCGACCAAGAAGAACGAACGAACGAACGACCAAACAATCGACTGAGCAATCGAGCAAGAACGAACCGTGTGTGGAACTGTGTTTTTGTGTTGGCCATTTGAAAGCGAACATGAGGATCGTCTTCTAATGGATGATAAAATTTCATTTCAAAATCGCATTTTAAGGTGATGGGGAGAGGGTGGGGGGTTCAGCTCTCCCTTATAAAGAGAATTTTGTAAGCAGGATTTTGGGCGTAGTTTTCAAGTGAATTGCTTGAAATTTGGTAATTGGGGGTTTCAGAGGGTACACTATCTATGGGTAAGATTTGGTCCATATGGCTTTAGGTTTTGGCATAGGTCCCTTTGGAACATTTGCCTAATTTTGTGAATTCCGGGAGTATTTTTCAAGCGAATTGCTTGAAATTTGGTATTTAGGGATTTTAGATGGCACAGTTTCTTTTGGCAAAAAATAATTCCTTTCGGTCCAAATTTTGACCAGGGTCCCTTTGGAAAAATTTTATAATATTGCGAATTTCGGGGGTATTTTTGAAGGGAATTGGGTGAAAATTGGTATTCGAAGGTTTTAGGGGGTGAACCATCTCCCAGCAAAACAAGGTCCCCTCTGGGTCCATGTTTTGACACAGGTTCCTTTGGAGGTACTTCGCGATTTTGAGGATTTTTGTTGTATTTTTCATGCTAATTGTTTTAAATTTTGTATTTAGGGTTTTTAGGGGGTGAACTATCTCCCGACGAAAAATGGTCTCTATGGCTGCAGGTTTTGTCGTAGGTCCCTTCGGAAAAATTGTCAAAATTTGAGAATTTCTTGAGTATTTATTAAATGAATGCATTGAACTTTGGTATTCTGTGGTTTTAGAGGATGAACCATCTCCGGAAAAAGAAAGGGCCCTCTGGGTCCATGTTTTGACCCAGATCCCTTTGGAGGTACTACACGATTTTTAAGATTTCTGGTGTATTTTTCAAGCGAATTGTTTTAAATCCAGTATTTAGGGGTTTTAGAGGTTGAACTATCTCCCGACGAAAAAAGGCCTTTATGGGTACAGGTTTTGTTGTAGGTCCCTTTGGAAAAATTGTATAATACTGGGAATTTCAGGGGTATTTTTGAAGGAAATTGTATGAAAATGGATTTTAGGAGGTTTTAGAGGACGAAACATTTCCCAACAAAACAAGGTCCCCTCTGGGTCCATGTTTTGACATAGGTTCCTTTGGAGGTACTACACGATTTTGTGTATTTCTGGTGTATTCTCCAAATGAATCTGTTAAAATAGGGTACTGAGGGTTTTTAGAGGCTATAGTACCTTCTGGCAAAAAAAGTCCATGTGGGTCCATGCTTTGTCGGAGGTCCCTTTGGAATAATTGTTAAATTTTGAGAATTTCTGCCGTATTTATTAATCGATTAAACTAAAATTTGGTATTTGGTGGTTTTAAACAATTCAACATCTTCTTCCAAAAAATGGTCCCTCTGGGTCCATGTTTTGACATAGGTCCCTTCTGGATAAATTGCAAAATGTTGAGGATTTATGCCATATTTATCAAGCGAATGTATTGAAATGTGGTATTTGGGGTTCAAGGAGGGTGGACTATCTTCCAGCACAAAAATTCCCCCCCTGGGTCAATGTTTAGACATAGGTCCCTTTGGAGGTTCTGCACAATTTTGCGAGTTTCAGCCATATTTTCCTAGCGAATTGTTTGAAGTTAGGTATTTACAGGTTTTAGAGTATGTAGTACCTTCCGGCAAAATAAGGTCCCTATGGGTCCATATTTTGGCAAAGGCCCCTTTGGAAAAATTACTCTTTATTGAGAATTTCATACTTTTTTTTCAAAATAACTACTTGAAATCAACTGTGCGGAGGTTTCTAAGGGTAAAATGCATTCTGCCAAAAAATTGTCCCTCTGGGTCCAGGTTTTGACATGGGTCCCTTTGTGGAAAACACTCAATTTCGAGATTTTTTAGGATCTTCGGCCATAATTTTTAAGCGAATTGACTATACATTTGTATTTAAGTTTCTCAGGGAATACAAAACACCTCTTTAAAAATTTGTCACAATCGGTCCACATTTCGCCATGGGTCCCTTTGGAAAATGTTCTCAATTTCATGAATTTTTCGAAATTTTGGCTTCAGTTTCCCAGCGAATTGGCTGAAATTATTTACTTAGGGTTCTTAGTGAAGAAATATTAGTTCCACCAAAAATGGTCGAGATCCGTTCACATTTCGACTCGGGTCCCTTTGTAAAAATCAGCCGATTTTCAAAATTTTGGGGATTTTCAGAATTTTTCTTAGCATTTTCCGGTGAATTGCTCCGGTTTGGTACCGGGGATCACGTTTTCCTACAACATCTATCTGCGAAAAGTGTTTGCAATAGGTCCATATTTTGGTATAGGCCCCTTCGAGGGGTATCGCCCGATTTTGGAAATTTCGATAATATTTTCCTACAGAATCGGCTGTAATTCAATGCCTTGGATCACGGTATGGTAAAACATCTCCCTACGAGAAATGTTTGCTATGGGTCCATATTTTGGTATAGGCCCCTTCGAGAAGTACCACTAGATTTTGAGAATTTTGTGGATTTCGATTATATTTTCCTACCGAATCGGCTGGAATTTGATACCGTGGATCACGGTTTGGTAAAACACCTCCCTGCGAGAAAGGTTTGCTATAGGTCCATATTTTGATATAGGCCCCTTCGAGGGGTATCGCCCGATTTTTGGGAATTTTGAGAATTTCGATTATACTTTCCTACCGAATCGGCTGGAATTCTATACCGTGGATCACGGTTTTGTAAAAATATCTCCCTGCGAGAAGTTTTTGCAATAGGTCTATATTTTGATATAGGCCCCTTCGAGAAGTACCACTCGATTTTGAGAATTTTGTGGATTTCGATTATATTTTCCCACCAAATCGGCTGCAAGTCGATACCGTGGATCATATTTTCCTAGAACATCTATCTGTGAAAAGTGTTTGCAATAGGTCCATATTTTGGTATAGGCCCCTTGGAGGGGTATCGCCCGATTTTGGGAATTTTGAGAATTTCGATTATATTTTCCTATCGAATCGGTTGGAATTCGATACCGAATTGCATGGTTTGGTAAAAACATCTCCCTGCGAGAAGTGTTTGCTATAGGTCCATATTTTGGTATAGGCCCCTTCGAGAGGTACCACCCGATTTTGGGAAATTTGAGAATTTCGATTATATTTTCCTACCGAATCGGCTGGAATTCGATACCGTGGATCACGGTTTGGTAAAAACATCTCCCTGCGAGAAGTGTTTGCTATAGGTCCATATTTTTATATAGGCCCCTTCGGGAGGTACAACCCGATTTTGGTAATTTTGAGAATTTCGATTATATTTTCCTACCGAATCGCCGGAAATTCTATGCCTTGAATCAGGGTCTGGTAAAAACATCTCCCTGCGAGAAGTGTTTGCTATAGCTCCGCATTCTGATATACATAGGTCCCTTTGAGAGGTACCACTAGATTTTGGGAATTTTGTGAATTTCGATTATATTTTCCTACCGAATCGGGTGGAGTTCGATTCCTTGGATCATGGTTTGGTAAAAAACTTTTCTCTGCGAGAAATATTTGCTATGAGTCCATATTTTGGTATAGACCCCTTCGAGAGATATCGCCCGATTTTGAGAATTTGGCAGATATTGAGCACATTTTCTCAACGAATTGTCTGTTACTCGGAACGATTCTCGAGACGTAAAAATTTGTTTTGCAAAAAAAAAAATGCCATCAATTTTGGAAAATTTGCGAATTTTATCTCCATTTCTGATACTAAAGATGCTACAACTTGACATTTGTTGCCCAACGAGGGTAGAAAATCGAGTTCTGCAAAAATATTAGCCCAAGGAACACATTTTGGTGAGGAGCCCCTTGAAGATACACCGAAATGCCATCATAGCTCCAAGTTCAGATGAAGGCCCCACTGGAGGATACAAAGAAATTTTGGAAATTTTGCAAATTTTTTCTCCATTTCTGATACTAAAGATGCTACAACTTGACATTTGTTGCCCAACGAGGGTAGAAAATCGAGTTCTGCAAAAATATTAGCCCAAGGAACACATTTTGTGAGAGGCCCCTTGAAGGTATGCCGAAATTTTTGACAATTTTGCCGATTTTATCTTCATTTTCTTAACAAAATGGCTGTTGTTTGGTATTTAGGGTCCCTTGAGGGTCGAATGTAGCTCCCTTTATGTGTGCAGGACAATTTTTAAAATTTAGAAAATTTTGGATTTTTTTTTTTCAATTTTCCAACTGCACTTCCCCGCATTAGTTTAAGATTTTTTAGATTTTTCTCTGGCCAATACAAAACCTATCGACAGTAAATCCGGGAACATTGCTCCAGAATGTGTAATGGCGCCCAACGGAGATTTTTTTTAAAGATTTTTTAATTGAAATGGCGCCCAACATGAAAAGTTGTATTTTTTAACTGAAATCCGCATGACTTAAGGATGTTCTAGAGGGGGAGATGGTGGGGGTTTGCCGAGGAGAGAAAGAAAAATAAAATCCGGACTCATAATTCAAAATCTTGGTGCCGAAAAAATATCTACCCCGAGTCGAGGTATTTCCTTTTATATCCCTGTATAGTGAAAGGGAGGTTTAAAAGGGTGTGGAGAGGTTGGGGTAGGAAGGTAACCAACAAAAATAAAATATATTCGATACCAAAAAAATTTTTTTCTTCTTAATTCTCTATAACGAGGCTAAGATGAGCAATCAGATCAGCCAGCCAGCCAATTCAGCCTGCCTGCCAACAGACCAGAGATCGCTTTTTTTTGTTCTTGTAGTATTTTTATTTTTTCGTATTTGTTTTTCCCATTTCTTGTTGTTATTGTTGTTGCTTTATTTGTGGCTGTGGCCCCAAACAGACAGCCAGCCTCATAGCCAACTTGAAATGGTTTTCTTAAATCAGTATTCATTCCGTCTTCAATACAGTTGGACTCGAGTCAAAAAAAGCAACGCAGCTGCTCTCTCTGGCGTTCGAGTGCGACGAGGAAAACCAAAACCAAAACGAAAACAACAGCAACAAAATAGAGCAAACATTTTGTAAACACAACAGGCAAGCAAGAAAAGAAAAAATACTAAACAAAAAAAATATTGAAAATTTAAAAAAAAAATCAAAATCACCTACTCGTGAACGACGACGATTGAGAGCCTTGAGAGCTTAGTTCCGTATTGTTGTTGTTTTTTTTTTTTTTGAATTTTTTTTGAATTGAAAAAATAATTTGTTTTGAAATTGAATATATCTGCGAAGAAAATGAATTTTCTATTACGCCAAGTATTGAAATGTGAAAATTTTGTGTGTGTGTGTGTGTGTGTTTTCCCCCAAAAGACCAGCATCAAATGATTGGTGCTCCGACTGAGTTTTTCTCCTACCATAAACAATAACAACATACGAACAACAACAACAACAATGAGTATGGCAAGATCGACTGAGTATTGGTTGGTTGATTGGTTGGCTGCCTTGATTTCAAACTCTCCCAAGAAGATGAGCAAACGAATTTGCTTTTTAACCGATTTAAAAATAGCCCAAGTCTGCTTGGCACAAGCATGGCTATCTATTGGGGTGTGTGTGTGTGAGTGTGTGTGAGGCACCTTTTTTTGTATGCTAGTGGCCGACAAGCAAGTCAATGAGCCACAATGCCATTGGATTGTCCACAACTCAGCCGTCTTCAATGATCATTTCCCCCCTACCAAAGAGAAGTTTAAATTTAATGGTTTATAAATCACATAACATGATCCCGTATGTGTGTATGTGTGTTTGACCATCAACAACAACAAAAACATTTTATAAGACAACCCACCGCCAATAGTGGTGACCAACAAACCAATAACAAACTAGGGGCTACTCAAAGAGTAGTTGTACATCATTATATGTAAGAGCGAGAGCGAGAGAGAGAGAGAGCAACAATCATGAGTTTCACAAAAATCTATGGTTAAATGATTTGCATTTCTTTGGCCCATGCTTTGTCAACACACCAAGCAGCCCTCACAGAGACACACACACACATATCACCACTCATCGTTTGTGGGTGGTGGGGAAAGGCGAGACATTAGAACACAACTCATCTCATGTGTTACGTCGATATTAGCCGACAACGAAGTTAAGCCAGCCAGCCAGCCACACGAACAGCAACAGGCATTTCGTTTTGTTTATAACACAACATACCCCCACCCAACAGCCACCCACTCCCACACAGCCAGGCACACACACTCACATGGGACAAACAAACAACAAACCCCAGGTTAGGTGAAATGCACACACAGTTGCTCATGTGTTATGCTCTGCCACAAGGCGCACTCATGCCATTGGCTCTCTCTCTCTCTCTCTTTCCCAGTGTGTGTTTTTCTTATTTCTCTGTTATGATCTGTGCATTGGGGAGCTCATATCAATGCATTGTTGTGGTAGAGGATGCTCCCACAGAGAAATAAATGGCTGGGTGTGTGTGAATAAATCAACGAACCCCGCTAGGTAGATAAATGCGAATGAATAAAACAATTTAATTTTAGTCCAAGGTTTGGGCATTCGGCTGCACGAAATGAAATGTGAATTTTCATTGTTGTTGTTTAAATACAATGCTCGGCACAAAAACGAAGACAAATCCCCCCAAAAAATCTCTCTCTTAATTTTGATTTCTTCAATGACTGATTGGCTGGCTGCCTGAGTCATTTTGAAATTGGCGGCTATGGTTGGATGTGTAAGCAGCTCTTCATCTTCCTAACTGTGGGATATGGATTTTATTTTTCTTCAAGAATTTTCTTGAGATTTTCCAACACCAATTTGTGGCCAGCTTTTCTTTTGGGTTCAGTGTATTGGTGCGCCATGATTTTTGCTAGCTATTTTTAAAACGTAGATTATTTTTCGGAAAGGAAAATAAAAAATTAAAAGAAAATCCAATTGGAAGAAAGAGAGAGTGAGAGGGAGAGAGAGGTTGGGTGAAAGACAGAGGAGAGAGATGAGAATAGTAAATTTGCTTGAAATTAAAGAAAAATTGGATTTCTTTGAAAAAGAAAATTAAATTGAAAAACATTTTCTTAAAGGAAAAAAAATTAAAAAATAAAATCCAATTGGAAAAAGAGAATACAAGAGAGAAAGAGAGTTTGTTTTAATAAAAGAGATCAACAAATTTGCCTTGTAATGCGGAAAAATTGCAATTCTTAGAAGGAAAATGAAACAATAGTGAGGTTATGTTGGAAAAAAATTCGAATAAAGGAAAAGAAAATAAAATTGTAACTAAGCGAGGATGAGAGAGAAAAGTGTAATGAAAGAATTCACGAAATTTGGAAAGAAATAATCGAAGTGTTTTAGAGGAAAACTAAAAAAATGTGAGGTTAGCTTTGAAAAAATAATTCATGAAAATCCAATTTGAAAAAAAAATTTTTTAAGGAAATGAAAATCGTTTATTTAGGCTGGTTATCCAAAATATGCAAAAAAAAAACACAGAAAATCAGAACAAATTTACGAAGTAACCGGTTTTTATTTGTACCCGGTACCCGGTTCTATTTAGAAAAATTCATGGTTTTAACAAATTTAATGATCTGAATACTCAATAGAACCCAAAGTTATAACAATCTCTAGTTTTTGTTAAAAAATTTACAGCATTTTTTTGAGAGTAACCGGTTTGTGGAAACGGTTATTTTTAATTTTTTGGCTGTTTAATAGTGAACTACACCTTTTTCTATTCAAAATGATTGAAAATTTTAGGTTTTTGACACAAATAACTTGGATTTAAGCTGCGAATAACCGGTTTTTGGTAGTGGGTACTCGTTATTTTTTGTTATATTAATGGGTTTAATTTCATGCTGGACATATTTCGACACAAAAAGAGTAAAAATCAGCAATTTTTGATACCAAATAACCGGTTTTTACTTGTGGGTAACCGGTTCTATTTACGAAAATTCATTGTTTTCACATATTTAATGATCTGTAAATTTTTTGGTAGTTTAATTTTTCAACTACATCTTTTCGTCTTTAGATTAAATTTTTGGCATAACATTTTTGTATTTCTTCTGTGAATAACCAGTTTTTGGAAACGGTTACTCGTTGTCCTTTTTATATTTTTTTCATATTTTTATATTGTCTAGCACCTTTTCCCACCAAAAAGCAATGAAAATTGTCTTTTTTGCTAGAAGTAGTTGGATTTTTGAAACCGGTTACTCGTAATTTTTGCCATTTTAATTGACTAAATTTCATTCTAGATGGTTTTCCGTTTTAGAAATATTGAAAATTACAAGTTTTTAGTACAAAAATATTGCTTTTCTTCAGCAAATAACCGGTTCTTGGAAACGGTTACTCGTCGTTTTTTTTTCATTTTTTCATAATTTTTTATTACATAACATCTTCTTCGATCCACAAAATAAATAAAAAGTATAAATTTTTGATACGAATTGAATTTCTCCCATGGGTAATCGGTTTTTTTGAAACCGGTTACTCATAATTTTTAATATTTTAATTCGTTTAATATCATGCTGGACCTTTTCCAATTCAAAATTATTGAAAAATTTAAGATTTAGCTGGAAGAAATTGGATTTAGGTTACGAGTAACCGATTTTTAGAAACGGTTACTTGTCGTTTTTTTTTCATTTTTGCGTTTTTTATGTTATGTAAAGACCTATTTAGGCCCAAAAGTATGAACATTATGAGTACTTGTTGCCGAGTAATCGGTATTCGTTTATGGGTAACCGGTTATTTTTTTACCAAATTTTGTTAACTAAGCGATTTTTGTTTATTTTAGAAATATTGAAAATAGTTTTTGGTACAAATACATTGCGTTTCTTCAGCAAATAACCGGTTCTTGGAAACGGTTATTCGTCGTTTTTTTTTTTCATTTTTTCATACGCTTATATTATATAACATCTTCTTCGATCCCAAAAATAAATTAAAAGTATACATTTTTGATACGAATTGAATTTCTGCCATGGGTAATCGGTTTTTGGAAACCGGTTACTCATAAGTTTTAATATTCTAATTGGTTTAATATCATGCTGGACCTTTTCCAATTAAAAAATATTGAAAAATCAAAGTTTTAACATAAATAAATAGGTTTTAGGTTACGGGTAACCGGTTTTTTGAAACGGTTACTCGTCGTTTTTTGTAATTTTTACATATTTTATGTTATATTTTTAATTTTAATTGATTAAATTTCATTCTAGATTGTTTTCCGTTTTAGAAATATTGAAAATTACAAGTTTTTGGTACATAACCGGTTCTTGGAATCGGTTACTCGTCGTTTTTTTCATTTTTTCATAATTTTATATTGTATATCATCTTCTTTGATTCAAAAAATAAATGAAAAGTATAAATTTTTGATACGAATTAAATTTCTGCCATGGGTAATCGGTTTTTTTTGAAACCGATTACTCATAATGTTTAATATTTTAATTCGTTTAATATCATGCTGGACCTTTTCCAATTCAAAAATATTGAAAAATCCAAGATTTAGCTGGAAGAAATTGGATTTAGGTTACGAGTAACCGGTTTTTAAGAAACGGTTACTTGACGTATTTTTTCCTTTTTGCATTTTTTATGTTATAATTTTAATTTTAATTGATTAAATTTCATTCTAGATTGTTTTGCGTTTTAGAAATATTGAAAATTACAAGTTTTTTGTACATAACCGGTTCTTGGTTAACGGTTACTCGTCGTTTTTTTCATTTTTTCATAATTTTATTTTATATAACATCTTCTTCGATCTAAAAAATACATTTTTGATATGAATTGAATTTCTGCCATGGGTAATCGGTTTTTTTGAAACCGGATACTCGTAATTTTTAATATTTCAATTCGTTTAATATCATGCTGGACCTTTTCCAATTCAAAAATATTGAAAAATCAAAGTTTTGGCATGAAGAAATAGGATTTAGGTTACGAGTAACCGGTTATTAGAAACGGTTACTCGTTGTTTTTTTCATTTTCACATATTATATGTTATCTAGCGCCTAATTAAGGTCCAAAAGTGTGAAAATCATGAGTATTTGTAGACGAGTAATCGGTACTCGTTTATGGGTAACCGGTTATTTTTTGCCAAATTTTGTTAACAAAGCAATTTTTGTTCATTTTAACATTGGAAATTTTATAAATTATCCCAAATTTTTACCCTTGACCTAACAATGTGTTGGCAACCCTTTTTCCGATTTCATGAAAAAGCAGGGTATTGATGGATTTTTCTGGCCAAAAAAAAAATATATATTTTGTTTAATTAAACCAAATTTGTAGGAGCATTGATGACGTCAACTCTCACACAACTCTCGTTGGCCCAAGTTCTGCTTTGCTGCGACCGAACCATTCATATCAAACTAAAGCCCGTTCCATTAGTCAATAAACCTCTCGTATGGTTGTTATCTCTGTTGTTAAGTACCCTATTCTCAAGCATGCCAGAAATAACAAAAACAACAACGACAACAACAACAACAACAACAGCACAATTCCGCATTACTAATATTGTGGTGGTGGATATTACTTGGTAAGCTTTTCTTTGTGATGACGACTGTGTTGGGGGGCTGGGTATGAGAGGGGTAGATAGATAACCACCCCTACTCAAATAAAACTCAACCTCTCTTTTTCCATTCTCTGATAACCAACCACCATCCCCCGGGTCTCCACGCGCGAAGTATTAAGCCCCAAAGTAAACTTCTACTGGCCACAAATAGGGAGCGTGGCGAAGCAACGATTTCACAACCAGCCTCAAGTATTGGCCTGAAGTGCTTCAAGGTTTATTTGACTGCGCCACCGAGCCAGCCATTGTCGCATTGGTTTTACGTAAAACAAAATCAGGTGAATTTCCTACCAGTCATTGCAGTGTTGTTGTGTTATCTTCATTCGCTGATAAGCAAAGCTTTATTTTTTGTTGGTATCTCAGCCAGTGCTGTCTGTTTGGGGTTTACTGTGATTTTTCAAAAAAATCCATCCCCCCTCTCGGCCATTCCATCCGTATCTTTGGCAAATTATGACGGAGTTTTACAAAAACCAAATGTTTTTGTTGTTTTTTTTTATCGTATGGAGAAGAATTGATAATAAATGGTGATTAAAACCAAATCTGAAATGAAAACCAAAAAAAAAAAAAACTTTGGAATAAACCTAGATTTTCGGTACCAAAATTTTAAAAACACTTAAGGCTTGTCCAAAAATTCCGCAGTTTTCATCAATTATTAATTTTTGGGAAATTTTCAACAATTTTGAACCGAGTAACCGGTTTCGAATAACCATAACCGATTACAAATAACCACATTTGGGTAATCAATTGTATTAAATCTTGCTAATATTTCAATATTTTACAACAATTATTAATTTTTGGGGAATTTTTAGCTATTTTGAACCGAGTAACCGGTTTCGAATAACCATAACCGGTTACAAATAACCGGTTTTTATATGAAAACTTTCAATGGATAACGGTGCTTTACTCAAAACAATTTAAAAAAATATTTTTCTAACATTTTTACGCCACAATTACACGAGTAACCACATTTGAGTAATCATTTCAAACAATTTAATTGCCTTAGAACTTGCTAATATTGCAATATTTTGCATCTTCTTCCAATTTTTAAGGGATTTTCAACTATTTTGAACCGAGTAGCCGGTTTCAAAAAACCGTAACCGGTTACAAATAACCATAACCGGTTGCAAATAACCGGTTTTTATGAGCGAACTTTAAATGGTTTATGTGGCTTTTCACAAAACAAGGTCAAAAATTATTTTTCTAACATTTTTACGGCATTTTTGAACGAGTAACCACATTGGAGTAATCATTTCAAACAATTTAATCGCCTTAGAACTTGCTAATATTTCTATATTTTACATCAATTATTAATTTTTGGGGAATTTTCAACTATTTTGAACCGAGTAACCGGTTTCGAATAACCATAACCGGTTACAAATAACCGGTTTTTAAGAGCGAACCGTAAATGGTTTATGTGGCTTTACACAAAACAAGGCCCCAAATTATTTTTCTAACATTTTTAAGGCATTTTTCAACGAGTAACCACATTTGAGTAATCATTTCAAACAATTTAATTACCTTAGAACTAGCTAATATTTCAACATTTTACAACAATTACCAATTTTTGAGGAATTTTTCACTATTTTGAACCGAGTAACCGGTTTTGAATAACCATAACCGGTTACAAATAACCGGTTTTTATGAGCGAACTTTTAATGGTTTATGTGGCTTTACACAAAACAAGGCCCAAAATTATTTTTCTAACATTTTTACGCCATAATTGAACGAGTAACCACATTTGAGTAATCATTTCAAACAATTTAATTGCCTTAGAACTTGCTAATATTTCTATATTTTACATCAATTATTAATTTTTGGGGAATTTTCAACTATTTTGAACCGAGTAACCGGTTTCGAATAACCGCAACCGTTTTCTAATAACCGGTTTTTACATGAAAACTTTCAATAGATAATGGTGCTATACTCAAAACCATTTTTAAAAATATTTTTTTAACATTTTGACGGTATTTTTGAACGAGTAACCACATTCGGGTAATCATTTATAATAATTTAATTACCTTAGAACTTGCTAATATTTCAATATTTTACAACAATTATCAATTTTTGAGGAATTTCCAACTATTTTGAACCGAGTAACCGGTTTGGAATAACCGTAATCGGTTGAAAATAACCGGTTTTCATGAGCGAAATTGAAATGGTTTATGTGCCATTACACAAAACAAGGTAAAACATTATTTTTCTAACACTTTTACGCCACAAATAAACGAGTAACCGGTTTCGAATAACCATAACCGTTTACAAATAACCAGTTTTTACATGAAAACTTTCAACGGATGATGGGGCTATACTTAAAACCATTTTTAAAAATATTTTTCTAGCATTTCTAGACAATTTTTAAACGAGTAACCACATTAAAGTAACCTATTATTACAATTTAATCGCAAATTTTTATGACCGATTAACATGGAGTAGCTTTCTCCACATCCAAACATGCATATGGGAACATGTTTGTACAAAATTCTCAACTTTTCGGAACGAGTAACCGGTTTCAAGTAACCGATATTCAACAATTAGGAATAAAAAAACATTATAAATTTTATTGCTAATAGATATCAAGCGATTAAAAATTATATTTGCATAGTTTATAGATATATTGAAAAATTGCCGTCTTTAATCGAGTACCCGGTTTATGAGTAACATGAGTAACTATTTTGAACTATCCAAATCAAACACATATTACGACCAATCTAGTAAAACTATGTTTATCTTAAGTTTTGAAGAATTACCGTCTTTAGTCGAGTACCCGGTTCATAAGCAACCGGTTACCAACTTTTTTGAGCTACCCAAATCCAACAATATTTAAATTCTGTTTATTTTTGACGATGTTAGTACGGTACCCGAAATTTATTTTTTCTTTAATCGAGTACTCGTTGCGCGAGTAATCGGTTACCAACTACTCACATTAACACGAATCTAATAATACAACATTTGCCTTTAATTAAGAAAAACAAAAACTGCCTTTAAACCGAGTGCCTGGTGTTTTTAGTCGAGTATCCGGTTCTAGAGTAACCGGTTACCGGCTACCAACTATTTTGAACTATCCAAATCAATCACATATTAAGACCAATTTAGTAATACTATGTTTATCTTAATTTTTGAAGAATTACCGTCTTTAGTCGAGTACCCGGTTCATTAGCAACCGGTTACCAACTACTCACATTAACACGAATCTAATAATACAACATTTGCCTTTAATTAAGAAAAACAAAAACTGCTATTAAACCGAATGCCTGGTGTTTTTAATCGAGTATCCGGTTCTAGAGTAACCGGTTGTCGTCTATTCTAAACTACCCAAATCAAGCAATACTCGAAACAAACAATTATTTAAAAACTATTAAAAAAACTCGAAATTTGTGTTTTTATTTAACCGAGTACCCGTTACGGGGTAACCGGTTACCAGTTACCTACAACTTTACTAATCTAGTTATCGTTCCTAGTTTAGTTTTTCGAAATTTCCAGTTTTTCTAATCCGTTACCCGGTTCGTGATGAGTAACCGGTTGTTATTTTGGTAATCGGTTTTTCTTTTTCGAAATCCTAATTGTAATCTATTGGAAACGAGTTCCATCTTTATTCACTAATTTTCACTAGTCTAGGAATTGTTCCATTGTTTGTTTTTCGAAATTTCCAGTTTTTCCTATCGAGTACCCGGTTCATGAGTAACCGGGTTTTATTTTGGTAATCGGTTTTTTTCTCGATATCCTAATTGTATTCTATAGGAAACGAATTCCATCTTTATCTTATCTTATGATTTTATCATTTATTTCTCATTCCCTCTCTCTCGCTCTTTATTATATTCCAATTGAAAGATATGTCTCTCTCTCTCTTTCCTTTTCCGGGTTAGTGTAGTTATACAAATGTGGCAATCCTCTAAAGTATCAATATTAATAACTGCCATTCGATTGGTAAACAACTGACTAAAAACTACTTCCCACTCACACCCACGACCTCCTCACATACACACACATATATAATAACCATTAAGCCTTAGTTTCGGTTTTGGTTGTGGCTGCGGTCTGGCCTGGGGGAAAAACCATCCCTTGGCCAAAAATATAACGGCAATTGATTGCTTTTTGCTGGTGTTTGTACGTTTCCATCAATACAGTTAATTAATCTCTTAATTTCTTACTTCTGCTCTCTCTCTTTGAAACTTGGCTCTCTGTTACTCTTTAATATTACGGTAAATAAAAAAACCAAGGGAATGCAATTCGGAGTTGTGTTTTAAAACTCATTGAGAGCTGGGTTTATTTTTGTCACAGCCAACAATATTGCGCTCTTCTAATTTTTCTCTTTATATGGGGGGTTTCTCTCTCTCCCTCTCATGTAAAGCTTAGCTGTGCATTCTCTGTGTGTGTGTGTTTTTTTTTTCTTCTTCAAGGGATACTAAATTTAAACTTTGCTTTATTGCTTGGTGGGGTATTTATTTTCTTCTTGTATGAGTCAGGTTGATGACTTCAAACGGCTGGTGTGTTTGGACTGACTAACAAACTAGGCTACAACCCCATATTTTGTTGTTGTTGCTCTTGGTGTGTGTTGCTGCCTATGGCTTCAGTTGTATTTGTTGTAAGGCATTATTTTCGGTTTGTTTTTTTTTTTTTCTTTTCTTTTCTCAGTCGGCAAAGTCGTGGATTACAAAAGACTCTCAGTTGGGGTTTTTTCTCCCTTGCAAGAATATCGCGGGCGACTGCAGTTCGTTAGATAGCTTCTAAAGTACGTGTCTTTAGTGGTGTAGCCATAGCCCTGTGTAACGCTCTATAATTCCCCCTGGGCGTAAGTTGGTCTTATCTTTATTGTGGCTTTCGTTTATTTTTCTTTTTTTTTTTTGTTCTGGTCTTTATTTCTAAATCTATCTTTAACATAGTTTTCAGAATTCTATTTTCTTTTCGATTTCTACCTTATCTATATTTGCAATGCTTCTTCTTCTTCCACTTTTTTGTCCCGACTTCACTCAGCACTTGTCTACGAGAATTTACGTTAAACGTAAGTTAAACTTTGCTTTTGTGTGTGCGTGTGTGTGTGTGTGAGGGGGTATTCAATTATTCGCTGCTTTCAGTTTATCATCGGGGCCCATTATTTTTTTTTCCAGGTCTGAAGTCTTCTAATCTTTAGTTAAAGATTAGATATCAAAACTGTGACTGCGTTTGGTATTTTATGGCCCAAGTGCCTATTGCGTGTTGGAATGGGGTGGTTGAATTAAAGAAATAGGTGTTAGTTTTTTTTAAGGGCAGTAGCCAGGGAAAATGATTCGAAAAAAATTATAAAAATTTAGAAATTATTTTTTTTTTCAGGGCAGTAGCCAGGAAAAATGTTTCGAAAAAAATTATAAAAATTTAAATTTTTTTTAAAAGGAATTTTTTGAAATTTTAGGTTTTTTTGAAAAATTACGGATTTCATTCGAGTACCCGGTTCATCAAAAACCGGTTTCCAACTACTCCAACATCAATATCAATCTATTAATACTAGTTCTAGCTTTAATTTTTGAAACATTTCCATTTTTAATCGAATACCCGGTTCAAGAGTAACCGGTTATAGACTATTTTTTTAGCAACCCTAATTATACTGTAATTGTTTTACCTTTAAAATTTGAAAATTTTCCGTTTTTAAACGATCGGGTACCCGGTTCAAAAGTAACCGGTTACCTAGTATTTTTTAAGCTACCCGAATTAAACAATACTCACAGCAACCAGTCAATTCAGCTATTATTTTTGCCTCAATTTGTTAAAATTTGTAGTGTTTTAATCGAGTACCCAGTACATGAGTAACCGGTTACCAACTACTTCAACTACAGATATTTACAAAAATCTAATAATACCAGTTCTAGCTTTAATTTTTCAAAAAATTTCCCTTTTCAAACGATCGGGTACCCGGTTCAAAAGTAACCGGTTACAGGAGTATATTTTGAACTACCCAAATCAAACAATATTCGGAACAGCCACTCAAATCAGCTATTATTTCTGCCACAATTTGTTAGAATTTTATGTTTATACTTAATTTTTTTTTCGAATATTTTCCATTTTAAACGATCGAGTACCCGGTTAAAAAATAACCGGTTACCGAGTATATTTTAAAATACCGAAATTAAACAATACTCGAAGAAAACACTCATATCTGGTATTATTCCAGTTTGAAGTTGTTGTAATTCTCAATGGTTTAGTCGAGTATACAGTACATGAGTAACCGGTTACCAACTACTGCAACTGCAGACGTTAACATCAATCAGATAAAACAAGTTCTACAAGTGCAAGGGAGTTCTTGATTTAATTTTAGGACAATTTCCGTTTCTAAACGATCGAGTAACCGGTTCTAATGTAACCGGTTACCGAGTATATATTTCAAAATTCCCAAATCAATATTCATATTCTACTTATTTTCAAATATTTCAATATTTTTTCGAAAATTTTCCATTTTTATTCTATCGAGTACCCGGATAAAAAATAACTGGTTACCGAATATATTTTTAAAATACCGAAATTAAACAATACTCGAAGCAACCAGTCAAATTAGGTATTATTTCTGCCTCAAGTAATTGTAATTTTCAATTGTTTAATCGAGTGGCCAGTGAATGAGTAACCGGTTACCAATTACTCGAAGCATAGATATTAACATCAATCTAATAACACTTGTTCTTGCTTTAATTTTGGAAAATTCCCGTTTTTAATCGATCGAGAATTCGGTTCGAATGTAACCGGTTACCGAGTATATTTTTAAATTCCCAAATCAATATTCGTAATCTACTTACTTTCAAAGATTTCAATATTTTTTTCGAAAATTTTCCGTTTTTATTCGATTTAGTACCGGGTTCAAGTGTAACCGGTTATCTAGTTAATTTTTAAAAATACCAAAACTAAACAATTCTCGAAGCAACAACTCAAATTGGGTATTATTCCGGTCTGAAGTTGTTGTAATTTTCAATGGTTTAATCGAGTACCCATTACATGAGTAACCGGTTACCAACTACTGCAACTGCAAACGTTAACATCAATCAAATAAAACTAGTTCTAGAACTACTAGTTCAGTTCTAGATTTAATTTTAGGACAACTTCCGTTTCTAATCGATCGAATAACCGGTTCAAAGGTAACCGGTTACCGAGTATATTTTAAAATACTGAAATTAAACAATACTCAAAGAAACCACTCAAATTCGGTATCACTCCAGTCTGAAGTTGTTGTAATTTTCAATGGTTTAATCGAGTACCCAGTACATGAGTAACCGGTTACCCACTGCACCAACTTCAGATATTTACATCAAATGAATAATAATGTTTATACTTATTTTTTTCGAAAAATTTCCATTTTTAATCGTTCGAGTACCCGATTAAAAATAACCGGTTACCGAGTATGTTTAAAAAAAACCCAAAGCAAACACTCAAATTATGTATTATTTCAGCCTTAAGTTGTGGTAAGTTTTAATGGTTTAATCGAGTATCCAGTGCATCGAGTAACCGGTTCAAAAGTAACCGTTTACCGAGTATATTTTAAAAATTCTCAAATCAAAATTCATATTCTACTTATTTTTAAAGATTTCAATATTTTTTTTGAACATTTTCCATTTTTATTCGATCGAGCACCCGGTTAAAAAATAACCGGTTACCGATTATATTTTAAAATACGAAATTAAACATTACTCGAAGTAACAACTCAAATTAGTTAATATTCCGGTCTGAAGTTGTTATGATTTTCATTGTTTTAATCGAGTACCCATTACGTGAGCAACCGTAACCCATTACTTCAGCAACTACAGACGTTAACATCAATCAAATTAAACTAGTTCTAGAACTACTAGTTCAGTTCTAGATTTAATTTTAGGCCATTTTCCGTTTCTAAACGATCGAGTAACCGGTTCAAAACTATCCGCTTACGAAGTACATTTTAAAAATTCTCAATTCAATATTCATATTCTACTTATTTTCAATGATTTCAATATTTTTTTTGGAAATTTTCCATTTTTATACGGTTTGGTACCCGGTTCAAGAGTAACCGGTTATCGAGTATATTTTAAAATACCGAAATTAAACAATACTCGAAGCAACAACACAAATTGGGTATTGCTCCAGTCTGAAGTTGTTATAATTTTCAATGGTTTAATCGAGTAACCAGTGCATGAGTAATCGGTTACCAACTACTCCAATCATAGACATTAACATCAATCCAATAATACTATTTTCGCCTTTAATTTTTGAAAATTTTCCATTTTTATTAGAACGAGTACCCGGTTCAAAAGTATCCGGTTACCGAGTAAATTTTAAAATTTCTCAAATCAATATTCATATTCTACATATTTTCAAAGATACCAATTTTTTTTTTAAATTTTTCATTTTTATTCGATTGAGTACCCGGTCCAAAAATAACCGGTTACTGAGTATATTTTAAAATACCGAAATTAAACAATACTCGAAGCAACAACACAAATTGGTTATTATTCCAGTCTGAAATCATTATAATTTTCAAGGGTTTAATCGAGTAACCAGTAGGTAAGTAACCGGTACCCACTACTCCAACTGCAGACATTAACATCAATCGAATAATAACATATTTCCTTAAATTTTTTTGAATTTTTCCGTTTTTAGTCGTTCGGGTAACCGGTTCAAAAGTAACCGGTTACCGACTATATTTTAAACCAAATATATCCAACAATATTCATAATTTAATTATTTTCAAAAATTCCACTGTTTCAAAATTTCGCAAAAAAATTGTTTTTTTTTTTTGTATTTTTTTCTGTATTTTTTTTTTTTTTCTGTAACCGATTACCCGGTTTAATTTTCTTTTTACTTTTGGTGAGGTTAATATCTGAGTAATCGCCTGACAACTTCCTCGGCCTTAACGTAGTTATCTCTCCATACTGGGATATGTCAACATTTTTTGGCCAGTTCAAAAGGCCAATATCTAAGAACGGGCGGGCCATTGCCGTTATTTGAGATAACTGTTGATAAAAACGATTTTGCAAAAGCCCAATTAGTCATGTCATGTCTGTGTCTGCTTGTGTCTGTTGTTATTATCATTATCTTCCATTCAAGTCCAAAGAGAGTACTTTTGAACCGGGTACTAGACTTCCTCTTTGGCACTCTCTCCCCCCCCCTCTCCCTCTCTTTACCATTTCCATTTCCACCTCACCTGTCAGCCAGCCTGTCATCCATTCATTTTCATTGCTTATCAATCCCCGATTCCTAGCTATCATCATTCTAATCATATTTTGTTGCTGGTTTTGTTTACCTTTTACCATATTTACAACAACAACAATAACAAGCCAAACTATTTAGGGCTCCAAGAAAAAAAGAAAAAAGAAAAACAAACAGATATCGCCGTGTGACTGATTTAAACCAGAGCCAGAATAAAGCCAAAGAGAACGACCACCACCAACCAGCAACACCAACAACTCTATGGCAAGAGCAACACAAGAGGCCAGAGTTATGAAAAAAATGAAACAAAACCCCCCTCAAAACAACAACAACACCAACAAAAGCAAAGCGCGTTTTTTATCTAACCCCCACATAGATCCATAGGTAGTACACACACACGCACAGCCAGCCTGGCCAGCCATTCAATTACATGTGTTCTCCAACACCCCAACTTCTCAATGAGCCTGGACTGTCTCCCCCTTTTGTGTGTGTGCCTGCTCTTTTGTTTACATTCCTGGCCGCATTGTTTTTGTTGTTATTGTTATTTCTTTTTTATGGCACGTTCATAGGCTAAGGTGTAACACAAGCCATATGTTTTGTTTTGTTACTGGTTAAAGAGTATCACCGTTGATTGAGCTCTCTTTCTCTGTGTTGTTCTCTCTGTGTGTGTGTCACATACTCCCCCACTGCCATTCACTCACATACATTACTGCATTAAATTGGAGCACACAGCCGTTAAGAGCAAAGAGAGGGAAATGAAAGAACGAGTTAAGTTTCAAGTGCCGAGCACAACTTATTCGTGTTTACTGTTGTTGTTGGTGTTATTGCCACCTCTAAGACTGGGTGTGTGTGTGTGTGTGTAAAACACAGCCCCTTTTTGAACAAAAAAACACACAATGCTCAACCTCCCAACAAGAGCATGGGGTAAATGGGAGTTTAGTTCAATTTAGGCTTTGATGCGATCAGCTTGGATTTTTTTTTCGACGCTTCAAAGAAAAATTAAAAAAAATAGAAAAAATTAAAAATAATAAAAAAAATTAAATAATAGAAAAAAATTAAAAAAAAAAATAAAAAATTGTGAAAAAAATTTAAAAATTCGTGTTTCGTGTTTTTTTTTCTCCCCCTCGCCACAGCTTCAAAACGTCGTCGCCGTCGCCGCATCCCAGCCGAATGAAAATGGAAAAAACTCCCCGTTACACACAGCGGGAGCGTAACATGGTCTTGGGCTATGCCGCCCAGTACAAGGACATCATCGAAAACAAACGCACCGATGCCGAATCGAATCGCAAAAAGGACGAGGTATGGCGTCAAATCGCCAAGGAATTCAATGCTCGCGTCTATCATCAGCGTTCGTCGAAGCAATTGCGTCAGCTGTATAAAAACATGAAACTGCTGCTGAAAAAGGATCTGTGCGGCGAGGGTAAGGGTAATCGCACCTTTATGGATCTGCTCAACACCATATCGCAGCAGGAGTCGGTGGCCCAATACATATCGGAGCAAATGTCACCGAATGGCTATAGCAATGGTGGGGGCAGCAGTGGCCGACAAAAGTATGAGGATGATTTTGATGATTCAAAGGTAAGTGTTTTTTAATTTCGTTTTTTTTTTTTTGGTGAAAGAGAAAAGAAGAGCGAAAATGATAACAGGCCGGCCAGGGGATAGGGAACAGGGGTGTAGGCAGGGTGGGGGGGGGGCTACGGAATGGGTACTTTTTTGCCAGTTTTTTTTTTTATTTTTAAATTTTTTTACTTGGAAAAAATACTTTTTTGGTAACTCGCCCAAAATGGTTTCGAAATTCAGTTTTGGGGGGTTTAATTTGGTAAAGGGGGTTTAAAATGATTTGCGAAAAAATGATTTTTGAATATTTTACCAAAAAAAAAAAAAAAACATTTTTTTAAAATAAAACAACACATTGTGAAATTTTTCAAAAAGCCAGGGTTGGGAATTTTTATATTTTTTTTTTTGAGAAAATTAAAAAAAAAATTAAAGTATTTTGGAAAAAAAAGCGTAACTATGGTTAAATAAAAGTGTATGTGTAATCAATTCTCTTCTTCTTTTTTGGAAGTAAGATAACAACAAACTGGCTTTAAAATGGCCAACCCCTGCCCCCCTCAAAGCGTCAGCAAGCGTCAAGTGGATTTTTTTTTGATAACAGAAAAAAATGAGGTACTCATTCAACACTTCTTCACACAATTGCCTTTGGGGGAGGTCAATACAGGGTGATTTTAAGAAAAAACTGCAATAAAGTCCAACGCCATAATTTTTAATTTTTTTTTAAATTTTATTGAATGAAATCAAAAAAATTTCGGAAATAGCACCAATATTAAGAATATGTTTCGATTTGTTCGATTTGGTGGCCACCGTCACCTTTGGCACGAATTATGACCTTCAAACAGCCAATGCAGCCGTCACACGCTGCCCGAATGTTGCTGTGTAGTATTCCCGGTCCATTCCCGGTGAAGCGTTCTTGAAATTTTTGGAATTTCAATGGCTTTACTCTGAGCTCATTTTTCAATATTTGCCGAATGAATTTTTTAACTTTTTTTTACAAATTTCCAACCCTGGATTTTTTTTAGATATTAAAATACAATTTAACTTCAAAAAATCCTTACTACATCTTATTTTACGATTATTTTCCATTTTTTCGTTGGGTTTTTTATTTTTTACTATACAAACTTTCCAACCCTGGATAAATTTAAAGTTCCAATTTCTGCAAATTTTCGTATATTTCCATATTTATAGGTTTCTGTCTTAATTTTCCCATTTAACATTGTGAGTTTTGTTTTTAAAAAATTCAAAATTCCCAACCCTGGATTTTGTTGTCAGAGATTAAAAAGCTATTTAACTTAAAAATCTCTACCTTTTTTGTATTTTGCGATTTTTTTCACATTTTTCCCAATTTATTTGCTTTGCAAATGTTTCTTCTTATACAACATTTCCAACCCTGGAACTAAAAATTCCCATTCCTGTATATTTTTTGTATATTTGCCATATTTATAAGTTTCTACTCTGGTTGATTCCTTCATAAAATTGTATTATTTTTCATGAGAATTCACAGATCCCAACCCTGGATTTTTTGAGATTAGTTCCCAATCCTGGTTTTTTTTTTAGAAAAAATACCAGCTATTTTTAATTTAATGTTTTTTTAATTTATTTTTTTATTTTCTTTGAAATTTTTTTTTCTCGAAATTTCCAGCCCTGGATTTTTCCGGCACTCCAAAAAAATCCTGTATATTTTCACAAATTTTCCATATATTTATAGGTTTATAACAGTTTTCATTTATTCATTAAAAGTTAGTACTTTTTATAGAAAGTCGAAACTCCCAACCCTGGAGTTTTTTGTTAGTGATTAAATAGCAATTTAACCTCCAAAAAATTCCATAACTGCAAATTTTCGTTAATTTGCCATGTTTATAAGTTTCCAATCTGGTGATTTCTTAATTTAATATTATTAGTTTTTATACGAACTCACAATTTCCAACCCTGCATTTTTTGAGATTAACATTAGCATTTAATAAGTTCCTACAATTTTTGATTTTTTTTTTAAATATCTTTCCTTTTTATTTTCTTTGAAATTTTTTTTTAATTTCCAACCCTGGAAATTTTTTGGCATTCAAAAGTTCCATTCTGTAAGCGTTTAAAAATCAATACAGTTTTCAATTTTAGTTTTTTTCGATTTTATTTTCTTCAAAAATTTTTTTGTTATACCAAAATTCCAACCCTGGAAATGTTTGGATATTTCAAATTTTCAACCCTTATATTTTTTGATTTTACGATTTTTTTTTAATTTTTTCGATTTTATTTTCTTTGAAATTTTTTTTTGTTATACGAAATTTCCAACCCTGGAAATTTTTGCGTATTTCAAATTTCCAACCCTGGAAAATTATGTCCATATTTATAGTTTCTAAATTTTTTCATTTGCCTATTAGCCATTATGATTCTTTATTAAATTCCAAATTCCCAGCCCTGGAATTTTGCTCTCAAAGAAAACATCACATTAAGCTCTTCTCTCTTTCTCTCTGTAAATTACCGTGGCATATGGGCTTTTCTTCATTAAATATTATTAGTTTTTATGAGAATTAACAATTCCCAACCCTGGATTTTTTTGAGATTAACATTTAAAAATCCCCACTAGTTTGAATTTTACAATTTTTGTTAATTTTTTCGATTTTATGTTCTTCGAAAATGTTTCGTTATACCAAGTTTCCAACCCTGGAAATATTTGAGTATTTCAAATTTTCAACACTAAAATTTTTAGTATTACCATTTTTTTAATTTTTTTCGATATTATTTTGTTCGAAAATTTTGAGCATTTCAAATTTCCAACCCTGGTAAATTTTGTCCATATTTATACTTTCTAAACTTTTTAATTTGCCCATTAGCCATTATGATTTTTCATAGAAATTCCGAATTCCCAGCCCTGGAATTTTGCTATGAAAGAAAACATCACATTAAGCTCTTCGCTCTTTCTCTCTGTAAATTACCGTTGCATATGGGCTTTTCTTCATTAAATATTATTTGTTTTCATGAGAATTCATAATTTCCAGCCCTGGATTTTTTGAGATTAACATTTAAAAATCCCTTCTAGTTTGAATTTTACGATTTTTTAATTTTTTTCGATTTTATTTTCTTTCAAAATTTGTTATACCTAAATTCCAACCCTGGAAATATTTGAGTATGTCAAATTATCAACCCTAAAATTTTTAGTATTACCATTTTTTTACATTTTTTTCGATTTTAAATTGTTTGAAAGTTTTTGAGCATTTCAAATTTCCAACCCTGGAAATTTTTGCGAATTTCAAATTTCCAACCCTGGAAAATTTTGTCCATATTTAGAAGTTTCTAAACTTTTTAATTTGCCCATTAGCCATTATGATTTTTTATAGAAATTCCAAATTCCCAGCCCTGGAGTTTTGCTCTCAAAGAAAACATCACATTAAGCTCTTCGCTGTTTCTCTCTGAAAATTACCGTTGTTTATAGATATTTTGATTTTATAACACCCAAAAAAGCTCTCTCTCTCTTCTCCCATGTTCTCTCTCTCTCCAAAAAGGGGTGAGAATTTGGGGGAGCTCAATTTGAAAATAAAAATCCCTCTTGGGCTCTTCATCATTTTTCTCTTTTTCTCTCTCTCTCTCTCTCTCTCTCTCTCTCTCCTTTATCCTTCTCCATTACAAATCGATACTCATGCCTCTCAGTTTTTACCATTTCAGCATCCGGCTCTCAATTACGATGGCATGGATCACGATGTCATTGTAATTAAATCGGAAGATATCAGCGACAATGAGCACTCGAACAATGGCGAGGCCATGGACGAGGATGACGATGATGATTGCATTAGTCCCAAGGATATTCCCGAGGTGTGTCTGGAGGAGGAGGATGAGGAGTTGTTTGCCACCGATTTGAGGCAACAACAACAACAGCAGCAGCAACAACAACAACAGCAGCAGTCACAAAATCAACAAAACTCAAAACAGCAACAACAACAAATGTCACAGAATTCAAATTCCCCCCAGACAAATGGTGGCACCCCCTTGGCCCAGCAGCCGGAGATTACCATACAAAATATTGGCGGCATAAGGGTGGGCAGTATAGGCAGCATGGCCAATATGAAGGCCTTGGCCAATTCCCTGAATAACAATAACAACAACAACAATAATAGCAGTAGTGGGAACAACAACAACAACAGCACAACAAATGCCTCGCTCAGCATAACCCCGCACACAACAAATGGTGGCACAAATAATGCCGCCCAAACCTTGAATCTACGCCAAGCCGAACAACAGCTGCTGCTGAGTGGCCTGGGTTTGAATCCCGTCAATTCCATGGAAACCAACTCCCCACGCCTGCCCAATCTCACACGAGGAGGCATTGCCTCTGGAACGGCGACCAATGGCCCTGCCTCAACGGCAACAAATCACCTGCAAGCCCCCAACCTGCATAACCACCTTACGCACCATTCCTCCACGCAACAGCTGTTGCTGAACATCAATGGCCTGGCGGCGGCGGCAGCTGCAGCCGGGGGTTCACCCTTTACCCCACCTGGCAAGAATTATGGCCATCAGCAGCATCAGTCACATCATCACCAGCCCCGACAAACCTCCACCCCCACCAGTGGCAGTCAGAAAAATGCCCAAAACGATTACTTTATGCTGGGCATAGAGGAGCGGAAGCTAAAGATAGAGCTGCTCAATGCCCAGATAGACTACTGGAAGAAACTGACCAAGAAGTTGGATGAGAACCCAGGGCACTCGCCAAATCCAGCCTGTATGTGTCATTTTCCCGGCAAAGCCAATGGCGTACAGACTCCCTCATCCACCAGCTAGGAGGAGGTGGAGGAGGAGGAGGTGATGGAGGAGCAGGAGCAACAGGATTTGAATGAGCCAGAGGAGGAGGGTGGGCAAGCAGATGAACCCCACCATGGGGTAACACCCAATCTCTTGAGGCCTTTAAATTATGATGGAATACAAGTCATGGATCCCCCCAGGGCCTTGGGAACCTTGAGGGAAAATCTTCCCAACAACAGCAGTAGCAGCCGCAGCTCTAGCCAAAAGTTCAAAAGAAATAACAAAAATTTAGAAATTGTAGATGTAAGTCAGACCATACAATGGCATGAAATCATTGAGGATGAGGAGGACGAGGAGGACGAGGAGGATGAAGAGGGCAAAAATGAGACTCAGAATGGTTCTTCTCCACCAGGTCAAGGGGATTTGGTGCAGCAACAAGAGGAGGATGACGATTTTGAACAAGAGGTACGCAAAATATTACAAAGCAAACGGCGACGAAAAAGATCAAAAAGGAATTGAAAAATTTTAGGGTTTTTTTTTGAAAAAGACTGAAAGTGAATTAAACGCAAAAGGGAAAACAAAAATTAGGGAAACCAAAGAAATGGGAAATTTGAGAGCATGGAAGATAAGTACGAATAAGTAAGTATAAGTAAGAATAAGGAAAAAAATAAAAAAAATATTTTTTTTATTTTCTAAAAAAAACAAAAAAATTAAAAAAAACTTCATTTTTTTGTAACTTCCAAAAACAATATTTTTCTTGCATTTTTTTTTTTTATTTTGTCAAAACAAACAAAAAATTTGGAAAAAAAAAGAAAAAATAATTTTTTTTTATTTAAAAAAAAAATCAAAAAACCTTAAAAAACCAAAAAAAATAAGAAAGATAACCAACTAAATGGGAAATTTGAGAACATCAAGCAAAAATTTCTTGAATTCAGATACAAAAATTTGGAAAAAAATAAAAAATAAATTCATTAAAATAAGACAAAATATTTTTTGATGTTGAAAAAATTTAACAAAATATTTTTTTTTTTAAATTAAAAAGAAAATGTGAACTTAATTTTCTTTTTAATTTAAAAAAATATATTTTTTTAAATTTTTTCAACATAAAAAAATATTCTATCTTATTTTTTCAACCAATTAATTTAATTAATTATTATTATTTTTTTGAAAAATAAAAATAATTTTCAAAAAAAAAATCAACTTAACCAAAGAAATTTTCAAATTTGAGCAGAGAGAAAAAGTAGGAGGAATTCAGATACCAAATTAAGAATAACATTGACAAATAATATTTTTATTAAAATTTCTATTTTTTTTAATTCCAAAAAAAATCCCTTAATTTCCAAAAAAAGTCTTATAATTTCCAAAAACAATTTTTTAAATTTTTTTAAAATTATATTGTCTTTTTTTTTGTTTTTTTAAACCAATTATTTTTTTTAATTATTTTTTTTTTTTTGAAAAATAATAATTTTCAAAAGTAAATAAAAAATCAACTTAACCAAAGAAAATTTCAATTTTGAACATAGAGAAAAAGTAGCAGGAATTCAGATACCAAATTAAGAAAAACATTGACAAATAATATTTTTATTTAAATTTCAAAAAAAAATAATTTCAAAAAAAATCTTTTAATTTTCAAAAAAAAAAATGTTTTTTAAAATTTCAAAAAAAAAAAAAATTTCTTGTTATTCTCTAAATTTTCAACCAATTTTTTTTCCAATTTTTTTTTACCAATTTTTTTCCCAAAATAAAATATAAATTATTTTATAAGTTATTTTAATTTCCAAAAATGATTCTTATTATTTTTTTTTTTGGAAATGGAAAACTAAAAAAATAAAAAGTTTTTTTTATAATTTAAAAACAGGTAAAAAAATTAAATTTCCCATTTTTTTTTAATTTCTCATTATTTTTTTCCATGTTTTCAAAATTCCCATCACTTTAATCTTATTTTGTTTTTTTTTTATAGAACAATTCCAATAATTAAAAAAATTGGATATTTTTTTTGAAAAAAAAAAATTTTTTGAAGAAAATAATTTTTTTTTGAGAATTAAAAAGTCGGAAAACATAATTTTTTAAATAATTTTTTTTTTTTTGAAAAATAAAAGAATTTGTTTGAATTTATTTTGGGAATAAAATAATTTGTAAAAAGTTTAGTTTTTCCGAAAACAAATTTTGGCTATCAAATTGTTTTCCAAAAAAAAAATGAAAATAGAAATTATATTATAAGTTATTTTAATTTTATTTTACAATGTAAAAACAGGTAAAAAAATTAAATTTCCCAATTTATTTAACTTTCTTATTATTTTTATGTTCTCAAATTTCCCGTTTCCTTAATCTTATTTTGTTTTTACAGAACTATTCCAATAATTATTTAATTTTTTTGAAATTGGATATTTTTTGGAAAAAAAATTTGGATGAAAATTATTTTTATGTTTTTTGAAAATTAAAAAAGTCGGAAAACATATTGTTTTTTTTTTTGAAAAATAAAAAAAAATTTAATTTTTTTGGGAATAAAATAATTTGTAAGAAGTTTATTTCCATTTTTTTAGAAAAATAAAAAAAAACAAATTAATTCTTTTTGGAAAAAAATTGTCAATTTTTTTGGAAAAAATGTTGATTTTTTTTGGAAAAAAAATTTAAAAAATTACTTTTTTTGAAAAGTAAATAAATTCCCAATTATTTTACTTTTCTAATTTTCAAAAAAAAAAAATAGAAATAATTCTATAAAAAAAAACAATGGTTTTTTTGAAAAATAAAAGAATTTTTTGAATATATTTTGGGAATAAAATAATTTGTAAGAAGTTTATTTCCATTTTTTTAGAAAAATAAAAAACAAGTTTATTCTTTTTCGAAAAAATTTTAAATTTTTTTTTTTTGGAAAAAATGTTGATTTTTTTTGGAAAAAAAAATTAAAAAAAACTTTTTTTTGAAAAATAAATAAATTCCCAATTATTATTCTTTTTAATTTTTAAATAAATAAATAAAATATGACCAATGGAATGACAAATTTGAGAACCTGAAGGAAAAGTACAGGATGAGATAAAAACTGCAAATAATTTTTAAATTTTTTTTCTAAATTTTATTGAATGAAAACAACAAATGTCGGAAATAGCATCAAATTTTAGAATAAGTTTAGATTTGTTCGAATTGGTGGTCACCTTTGGCATGAAATATGGCCTTCAAAAGGCCAATGAAATCATCACACACTTGTGGTTTTCCAGCCAAATATAAAGAAATCACACAATTACACGCTTGAATTCCATCACGAAAAGCTGTTTTTCTGGAAAAATCTCAGCAAAATGCTTTTAAGTTCGCTTGTAAACAATATAAAGAGCTGTCACTGGAATAATTTTTATTTTTTTATAATTTTTTCGGACAAGTGGCTTAGAAATGACAGCAGTCTGAAGTTGGTTGCAGTTTTTTCATCCCACCCCGTTTTTTTCATTTTTTTATTTTTTGTTCCAAAATCTTGTTATCTTTTATTTGCCCCAAAATGTTGTTTATTTTTCCAAAAAAAATATTTTTTCAAAAAAAAAAAAAAACATTTATTTTTCTGAAAACAAATATCAAACAACATCACCCTCAAGCCCTCATCTTCCCCTCAAAATTTTGCCATCAATAAAAAATTTCAAAATTTAAAAATAAAATTCAAAACACCCATCCCAACTCATTACTTGCCTGCAGCATTGTAAACAAATGTATATATCTATGAAAACACATGTTTTTAGCTAAAATTATACCAAAACCAAACCAAAAACACCCAAACAAGTAAATATAATTTAAAAATTTATTACTTTAAAATAATTACAAATCAATTGAGACATAAAAAGTCTGTTATAAAAATAAGAATTTTATTATGTTTTAAAATAATTTTTATAAGAAATGAAAAAAAAATGTTGATGTAAAAAAATTTAAAGAAATTGAGTGTATCATTTTTTTTGCAAAAAAAATATTTTTTTTTATATAAAAATATTTTTTTATATATATAAAAATATTTTTTTATATATAAAAATATTTTTTTTCTGTAAGTTTTTCTATCTTCTACTATCTTATTTTATTAAGCCTAAATCTAAATGTATGTTGTACAAAAGAAAACAAATATGTATGTGGTTCCTAATCTAGTCCTTTATATTATATACAATATATACTATATATATAAAAAATATATATATATACATTAAAAAAACAATTAGTTATAAATTTATGCATGCCTTTGATGGCATGTGTAGCTGAATGTATACTTCGATGTATTATTTACTAACCAAAACTAACAAAAAAAAGAGAAACAACTACTTAAAACAGAAACCAAAAAAATAGTTAAAATTAAAAAAAAACAAATTTTATTAAATTTTAATTTAATATTAAAAAATTAATTTAAAAATGAAAACAGAACCAAATAAATACCAAAAATAAATTTTGTAAAACCTAAGCCCATTGTTCATTTGTGTAAGGCCGCCCTTGCCGCCACCCCCTCCCTTTTTGAATTCAATGCCAATTTTGTAACACCTGCTTGCCATATTAGTTTTAATTAAATAATTTAATTTTAAGTTATTTTCCTAATTTAATTTAAGCCATATTTTTTGTTTATTTAGTTTTAATTATTTATTATTTGATTGTTATTTTTTTCTATTTTTCGTTTTTCTGTATTCACATTTTATTATTTAGTTATTAGCATTATAATTAAAAAATTATCTTTTTTTTTGGCTAAAATTAACTTGTCCCCATGTGACCTACTACTAACTTCTAAATCCCCTTAAGTATTTCAATGTACTTAATTTTATTTCATCTCTAATTTTAATTTACCATTATATTAGGTTTTAGAAAAAATATTTACAAACACACACACAAATCCTAAATGTATTTTTTCTGTCTAGTCTTTGTATATACAGAGTATTTTAATAAAAAAGTAAAAAAAATTTTATTAAAAAAAAATATTTTGAAAAAAATGTGTTTTATTTGTCTGTAAGGGAGGTGAGATAAATATAATTCTCAAATTTTCCCCCAAAACTATTATAGCTACAGGTTTCTTTGACACCATGACCTTAGGTGAAATTTTCTGGAGAACATTTCTTCCATTGAGGCCAACAAGCTACAATATAGTGATCCTGCAGTTTTGGTCTTAATTCCAATGTAACCCTGCAAACAACAAGGAAATAAGTATGTTTATATATTTAAAACTTAAAATTAATTTTTCCTTCATATACATTGTAGTTGCGGATTTCATTTCTTTAGTGACCTATACTGAAATTTTATGGAGAATCATTCTTCCTTTGGGACCAACAAGTTACAATAATGTGATCCTGAAGTTTTGGACTTAATTCCGATATAACCTTTAAATAACAAGACAATAAATATTTTTAAGGTATTAAAAATTTAAAATAATTTTTTCATTACAAAATCTTTTTTGTACAGATTTCATTTGTTCAGTGACCTATAGTGAAATTTCATGGAGAACATTTCTTCCATTGGAAAAAACAACCTACAATATAGTGATCCTGCATTTTTGGACTTAATTCCGTTGTAACCCTAAAGCAACAAGATCATAATGATTTTTTCTGTATTTTGATAATATAAAATTGGTTTTTTCTTTATATAATCTTTTGTTTGCAGGTTGCATTTGTTCAGTGACCTATAGTGAAATTTTCTGGAGAACATTTCTTCCATTGGGACCAACAAGCTACAATGAAGTGGTCCAGTAGTTTTGGACTTAATTTCGATGTAACCCTTAAACAACAAAGAAATAAGTAATTAAATTAAAAATAAAATAATTAAAATTAATTTTTCCTTGATATACATTATAGTTGCGGATTTCATTTGTTCAGTGACCTATAGCGAAATTTAATGGAGAACCATTATTTCTTTGGGACCAACATGCTACAATGTAGTGATCTTGCCGTTTTAGACTTAATTCACATGTAACCCATAAACAGCAAGACAATGAGTATTTTTTCTGTATTTTGATAATTTAAAATTGATTTTTTCTTTACATAATCTTCTATTTGCGGATTTCATTTGTTCAGTGACCTATAGTGAAATTTAATTGAGAGTCATTCTTCCTTTGGAACAAACAACCTACAACAAAGTGATCCTGCAGTTTTGGACTTAATTCAGATGTAACCCCTAAACAACAAGACAATGAGTATTTTTCCTATATTTTGATAATTTTAAATTGATTTTTTCTTTACATAATCTTCTATTTGCAGATTTCATATGTTCAGTGACCCATAGTGAAATTTTATGGAGAATATTTCTTCCTTCAGAACCAAAAGCCTACAATCAAGTTATTCGGATGATTTGGACCTTTTTCAGTAATAACCTCAAAACATGGAAATAAAAATATATATCAAAATTTAAAAGTAATATTTGCTATGTATTTATTATAGCTACCGATTTTGTTTGTTCGGTGACCTTTAGTAAAATTTTCTGGAGAACATTTCTTCTATTGGGACCAACAAGCTACATGAAATGATTCTGAGGTTTGGACTTAATTCACATATAATCAATAAATTACAAGACAATGAGTATTTTTTCTGTATTTTGATAATTTAAAATAGATTTTTTCTATATATAATCTTCTATTTGTAGATTTCATTTGTTCAGTGACCCACACTGAAATTTAATGGAGAATTATTCTTCCTTTGGAACCAAAAGTCTACAATCAAGTTATCCAGATGATTTGGACGTTCCTTGGTTATAACCTCAAAACATGGGAATAAAAATATTTATCAAAATTTAAAAGTAATATTTGCTTTGTATTTATTATAGCTACCGATTTTATTTGTTTGGTGATTTATACTGAAATTTTGTGGAGAACATTTCTTCCATTGGGACCAATAACCTACAATGTTGTGATCCTGCAGTTTTGGACTTGATCCCTGCAAACAACAAGAAAATAAGTATTTTTATATATTTAAAATTTAAAATTAATTTTTTCTTCATATACATTATAGTTGCGGATTTCATTTCTTTAGTGACCTATACTGAAATTTTATGGAGAATATTTCTTCCTTTGGAACCAAAAGTCTACAATCAAGTTATCCGGATGATTTGGACGTTCTTCGGTTATAAACTCAAAACATGGGATTAAAAATATTTATCAAAATTTAAAAATAATATTTGCTATGTATTTATTATAGCTTCCGATTTTATTTGTTTGGTGATTTATACTGAAATTTCATGGAGAACATTTCTTACATTGGGACCAAGAACCTACAACTAAGTGATTCTGCAGTTTTGGACTTAATTCCGATGTAACCCCTAAACAACAAGACCATAAGTATTTTTTCTGTATCTTGATAATTTAAAATTGATTTTTTCATTACAAAATTTTTTGTTTGCAGATTTCGTTTGTTCAGTAACCCACACTGAAATTTAATGGAGAATTATTCTTCCTTTGGAACCAAAAGTCTACAATCAATTTATCCGGATGATTTGGACGTTCTTCGGTTATAACCGATTTTATTTGTTTGGTGATTTATACTGAAATTTCATGGAGAACATTTTTTGCATTGGGACCAACAAGCTACAATGTAGTGATCCTGCAGTTTTAGACTTATTTCACATGCATCCTATAAACAACCAGACCATAAATATCTTCTGTATTTTGATAATTTAAAATTGATTTTTTCTTTATATAATCTTCTATTTGCAGATTTAATTTGTTCAGTGACCCACACTGAAATTTAATGGAGAGTTATTCTTCCTTTGGAACCAAAAGTCTATAATCAAGTTATCCGTATGATTTGGACGTTCTTCGGTTATAACCTCAAAACATGGGAATAAGAATATTTATCAAAATTTAAAAGTAATATTTGCTATGTATTTATTATAGCTACCGTTTTTGTTTGTTCGGTGACCTATAGTGAAATTTTCTGGAGAACATTTCTTTCATTGGGACCAACAAGCTACAATGTAGTGATCCCGCTGTTTTGGACTTATTTCAGATGTAACCCTTAAACAACAAGACCATAAGTCTTTTTTCTGAATTTTCATAATTTAAAATAGATTTTTTCTTTATATAATCGTTTGTTTGCATATTTCATTTGTTCAGAGACCCATAGTGAAATTTTATGAAGAATCATTCTTCCTTTGGAACCAAAAGCCTACAATCAAGTTATCTGGATGATTTGGACGTTCTTCGGTTATAACCTCAAAACATGGGAATAAAAATATTTATCAAAATTTAAAAGTAATATTTGCTATGTATTTATTATAGCTACCGATTTTGTTTGTTCGGTGACCTATAGTGAAATTTTCTGGAGAACATTTCTTCCATTGGGACCAACAACCTACAATAAAGTGATCCTGCAGTTTTAGACTTATTTCACATGCATCCTATAAACAACCAGACCATAAATATCTTCTGTATTTTGATAATCTAAAATTAAGTTTTTCTTTATATAATCTTTTGTTTTCAGATTTCATTTGTTCAGTGACCCATAGTGAAATTTTATGGAGAATCATTCTTCTTTTGGAACCAGCAACCTACAATCAAGTCATTCGGATGATTTGGACGTTATTCGTTTATAACCTCAAAAAATGAGAATACAAATATTTATCAAAATTTAAAAGTAATATTTGCTATGTTTTTATTCTAGCTAGCAATGTTTTTTGTTCGGTGACCCATAGTGAAATTTTATGAAGAATATTTCTTCCATTGGGACCAACAAGTTACAATGTAGTGATCCCGCAGTTTTGAACTTAATTCCTATGTAACCCTGCAAACAAGGAAATAAGTATTTTTCATATTTGTTGAAAATTTAAATTTGATGAAAACATTATATAATATTTGGTTTGGAAATTTCATTTGATCAGTAAACCATACTGAAATTTAATGGAGAATTATTCTTCCTTTGAAACCAAAAGTCTACAATCAAGTTATCCGGGTGATTTGGACCTTATTCGGTTATAACCTCAAAAAATGGGAATAAAAATATTTATCAAAATTTAAAAGTAATATTTGATTGGCATTTATTAAAGCTATCGATTTTATTTGTTCGGCGATCCATAGTGAAATTTCATGAAGAACATTTCTTCCATTGGGACCAACAAGCTACAATGTAGTGATCCTGCAGTTTTGGACTTGATCCCAATATAACCCTTAAACAGCATGAAAAAAGTATTCTTTAAGATGAAATAAAATCATTCATTATATAATCTTTTATTTGCAGATTTCATTTTATTCAGTGACCTTGTAGTGAAATTTTCTGGAGAACATTTCTTCCATTGGAACCAACAATCTACAATGAAGTTATCTGGTTGATTTCAACGTTATTCGTTTATAACCTCAAAACATTACAAAATATGTATTTTTAAAATTTTTTTCTGTATTTTGATAATTTAAAATTGATTTTTTCTTTATATAATCTTCTATTTGCAGATTTCACATGTTCAGTGACCCCTTGTGAAATTTAATGGAGAATTATTCTTCCTTCAGAACCAAAAGTCTAAAATCATGTTATCCGGATGATTCGGACCTTACTCGGATATAAACTCAAAACATAAAAATATTTATCAAAATTGAAAAGTAATATTTACTACGTATTTATTATAGCTACCGATTTTGTTTGTTTGGTGACCTATAGTGAAATTTTATGTAGAATTATTCTTCCTTTGGAACAAACAACCTATAACAAAGTGATCCTGCAGTTTTGGACTTGATCCAGATGTAACCCCTAAACAACAAGATAATAAGTATTTTTTTTATTTGATAATTTAAAATTGATTTTTTCTTTATATACTCTTCTAATTGCAGATTTTATTTGTTCAGTGACCCATAGTGAAATTTTATGGAGAATCATTCTTCAATTGGGACCAACAACTTACAATGAAGCTAGTCGGATGATTTGAACATTATTCTCTTATAACCTCAAACATGGAAATAAAAATATTTATCAAAATTTAAAAGTAATATTTGCTATGTATTTATTATAGCTACCGATTTTGTTTGTTCGGTGACCTATAGTGAAATTTTCTGGAGAACATTTCTTCTATTGGGACCAACAACCTACAATGTAGTGATCCTGCAGTTTTGGACTTAATTCCGGTGTAACTCTTAAACAACATGGATATGAGTATTTTTCATATATGTTGAAAATTAAAATTTGATGAAAACATTATATAATCTTTTGTTTGCAGATTTCATTTGTTCAGTGACCTATAGTAAAATTTGATGAAGAATCATTCTTCCTTTGGAACCAACAATCTACAATGAAGTTATCTGGATGATTTGAACGTTATTCGTTTATAGCCTCAAAACATTACAAAATATGTATTTTTAAAAATGTTAAAAGTTATATTTGCTTTGTATTTACTATAGCTATAGCTTTTATTTGTTCGGTGATCTCTGATGAAATTTTATGGAGAATCATTCTTCCTTTGGAACAAAAAAAAAATTTTCAATAATGGTAATATTTGCTTTATATTTCCTATAGTTCCCGATTTTATACGGTGATATATACTGAAATTAATATAGCGCATTTTATCTTTGAGAAGATATCCGTTTGAATTCGACATTATTCGGATATAACATTTACAAAGCACAAAAAAATATTTTTTATATATTTAAAATTTAAAAGTGCTATTTTCTTAATATATGATATACATAAGGACCTACTTTGTTTAGTAACCTATAATGAAATTTTATGCAGAATGTTTCTTTCATTGGTACGAAAAACCTACAATAAATATATCAGGATGAAATCGGCCTTATTCGAATATAACCTCTTTAAAGGAGAAAATAAAAATGTTTCACAAATTAAATTGGAAATTTCTTTGTATATATTATATATTATAGTTGCAGATTTCGATTGTTCAACGACTTATGTTGAAATTTAGTGGAGAACATATTTTCCATTGGGACCCACATCCTACAACCAAGTGATTCTGGTGTTTTCGACCCAATTCGGATGTAACCTTTCCTACTGTGAAATTTGATGGAGAAGCAAGATTTCGGCCAAATTCGGATATAAATGAAAAAATTAGTATTTGTCATATATTTAAAATATAAAACTAATATTTGCTTCGTATACCTTGTATCTACTTATTGTTTTTGTTCAGTGAATCATAGTAAAATTTGCTAGGAAACATTTTATTCCATTGAGACCAATGACCTACAAGAATTTTTTTATCATTGAAGCTGTTAATTTTTTTGTATTCATTTTTTTATTAATTTTGTTTTGTATTAAGTAAACCATAATATTTTTAAATATTAGTTTTCTTTGAATTTATGGTTCCCATTTCCCGTTTTATTATGACAAAAAAACGCTTAATTGATATCACTGTCCATAAATGTCCGTTAAAAATAACATCACCCATCACAAAGTTAGTTGGCAACGCCATTCAAACACTTGGCTTTAAGTAGTACCAAGTCGAATTGGTGATCCCTATTTTTCAAGTTATGTGTTCAAAACTGCATTTAAAAAAAAAATAAAAAATTTAGTACCAAAATTTGGACTTTATTAATTTTCAGAAAAAGTAAGGATACTTTTTGCTCCTAAATGTTAATCAAAAAAAAAAAAAACTTCGGCTTTAGAACATCTTCTTTATTGAGACGTACTTTTTAGTGCCCTTCAAGGAAGAACAAGTATTTAAATGGAAAATTGCTACTGGAAAAGGTCTTGGTACAATTTCTCTAGGAAAATATGAAGTACTAACAACCTTAGGTCTGTTCCAGAACCTGCAAGAATCTACTAAATAAATAAATAAAAAAATTGGAAGTGGATAATAATATAGCAGAAAATACTTTCTTTAGTGCCTAAATTTGGATTTTATTGACTTTCAGAAAAAGTAAATGTTAGTTTTCTCAAAAAAAAAAAAAAGAAAAAACTTCGGTTTTAGAACTTCATCTCTGTTGAGACGTACTTTTTAGTGCCTTTTAAGAAAGAGCAAGTATTTTAGTCAAAATTTTCTAACGAAAATAGGAGGTACTAAAAACCTTTGGTCTGTTCCAGAACCTGCAAGAATCTACTAAATTTGCTATTTTCTCCGGTAAACTGAACTGCAAGGATGTAAAAATTTTTACTGCGATAACTGATTTTCCCTTGATGGTGTCGAGAAAAATTGCAATAATAGTAGATTCTTGCAGGATCTGGAATAGAGCTTTTGTTATGTTAGTAAAAACTTTTACATTATTGCATTTCTGGAACAGACCACTTGTCTCTAGATTCCTCAAAACTACATATCTGTAAACAAATTGTGCCTCTAATAACAATTAAAATAATAAAATGAACTTCTTAGTACCTTATCAAAATATGTTCTGTTCCAAAACTGCTAAAACTTTGTAGTATGATAACCGATTTTCCCATTATTATATCGAAAAAAATTGCAAAATTAGTAGCATTAAAGCAAAAAAACTATTATGATTGTCAATTCTATTGATTATGTGCCAAAAAAATATATTTTTATGGCATATTCCTTAAGAAAGTTTCGTTTTAGTACCTATTCCGCCATTTAAGGGCTCTCTAGACTCGAAAACGATCGATAAGGCAACACCAAATATATCGATTATTCGATGTTGCATTAACCACAATTGACTCAAAAGTGAGTCGATAGTCGACCTATGTATTCCTATTTTCGTGTCGTCGTCGTGAGTGATTAGAGAAAAGTTTCTTACAATAAAATTTGCAAATAATAAGAATTTACAAAAAGTCCTTGCAGAAAATTATTAAATTTATCGAGCCTTTTGTGCAAATATTGCTCTGGCCAACAATTGGCAATTGTTTTCCAATTGGGAAAAATATTTCGTGTGTCCGCGAGAGAGAAAAAAAAACGCAAAAGGGCCATAAAGATTTCAAGAAAGGAGGAAACAAAGTGAGAAAGAAATGTATTGTGAAGTTCAGATTGTCCTGTAAAAGCCGGAAAAAACAAGAAAAGTGTGTGCGTGATTTGTGTTTCGATTTTCTTTAAGAAATTTATTCGTTTTGGAATTATTTAAATCGTCTTGAAAAAGCGGTGGCGGCAGCGGTTCTAAATCTGTGACATCTAAAGGTGAGTTATGTTTGTGGGCTGCTGCGCAGTTACTGCGATGTCGGCAAAGACTTTAATTTGTGCTAAGGGTGTTAAGGGATACAAACAAGCCAAGAAAAAAAAAACCGGACTGGACTCCAAGGCGGCTTTTTGTGTGTGGGGAAATATGTTTGTTTGCCAATCCTTGGTGTGACGAGCCCCCTTTTGCCCCATACAGCAAGCCGATTTTCAAGGGAGTTGGGGGCCCTCCCTCTCTTTGGCTGGAATTTAAACAGCTTCAATGTGTTTGTTGTTGGCTCGTGAGTTCCCAAAGCCCACCAAATTTTTATCAAATCGTGTGGGTTTAAAGTTTCATTTTTGCTCCCATACATTTTGCTTTTGGCCCCCACCACCATCGACGGCGTATGGTCGTATGGTGTAAACAAATCAATGTGGGTGTTTTACATACAACAACAACAACAGCAATAAATGCTAGTTTAAATATTTTAAAAATTACCAAATTGCAGCTTTTTTTAGGCCTTGCTCTACCTTTTCTTTCATTCATTCATTCATCTGTCGTCTTCTTTGTTTGCTTAGACGGGAAGGGACCCGCACCCCCTCTCTGTTTTCATTCTCACACTATATTTATTGTCCATACGCTTAACATAAATATCCAATAAAGTTTTCTTATTCATTCATTTATTGTTTGCCTTTGTTGTTGTTGCCTCGATTTGTATTGGGCTATTATTGTCTACAATTTCCACATTTTTTTTCCTCCTGTGTGTCTCCTTTTCTTTTCCGGGTGGGTGTGTTTGTGCGGCCGTTTCCAGGCCTCATTGTCAGCCCTTTTTTGCCAGTCGTTCTGTCCTTGTGTTTGGATTTCCTTGTATTTCCTGCGCCTGCCTGTGTTTTGGGAATTTCGTTTTTGTTTCCTCTTTTTTTTTTTTGCTTCATTTTGATTTTCATTCCTAAACAAAAAAAAAAAAAAAAAAAAAAAACAAGTTTGCCCAAAACCGCTAAAATGTTCTTGCTTCTTGTTCTGGAGAAATATTTTTATACCCTCCACCTTGGAAAGGAGGGTATGTTAAATTTGTCATTCCGTTTGTAACCCCTCTAAATATTCATCATAGACCCCATTAAGTTTATATATTCATGATCAGTATAAAATTCTAAATCGATTTAATGAGGTCCACGATACCTATAAAGTCTATATCGGGTAAGTGGATCGGGTCTTGAACACGGACTTTCTGTCGTCCCGGGTTCAACGCCCAAGAAAAAGAAATATTTTTCCGGGATCAGGGTAAAAATAACTATCTCTGGACAAAATTTCGAAAAAATCGAGGTGTTTTTACTAAATTAGAGACGGGGCAAGTCTGTCTGTCGAAATCACGTTACAGCTCACATTATTTGCCGTTGAGCTTTAAAATTTGGCACAATAGTTTGAATTATGTCTAGGATGGTTGACATTGAAAATGAGATATATCGGTCCGAGTTTTTGGATAGCATCCATACAAGGGTACCTCTCTATTTTCGGTATTTTGATAGTTTTAGTCACATATTTCCACCAATTTGTCTAAAAATTAATATTTGTAGTTTGTTATGGGTTCTAGCTCCAGTTGCGGAACATTGTACATATAGCTCCACATTTTCGTATAGCCCCCATATAAGGGTACCTCTCGATATTCGGTATTTTGATGATTTTAGGGACATCGTTCACCCGAATCGTTTCAAAATTTATATTTGAAGTTTGTAATGGGTTCTAGCTCCATTGGCGGAACATTGTACATATAGGTTCACGTTTTCGTATACCTTCCGTATGAGGGTACTTCCCGATATTCAGTATTTTGATGATTTTAGAGACATCTTCCACCCGAATTATTTCAAAATTTGTATTCGAAGTATGTAATGGGTTCTACAGTCTATGCCTAAAAATTTTTTATGCCTGTTCACGTCTTCGTATAGCCCTCATATACCGGTATATCCCTTTATTCGATATTTTGATGATTTTAGCGATATGATTTGCCGGAATTGTTTCAAATTTCGTATTTGAAGATCTTAATGGCTACTACAGCCTATGAAAAAAAAAAAAAAAAAAAAAATAACCAATGCATGCCCCTTCGCATATCTTCGTATAGCCCCCCTATAAAGATTATCATTTAAACGGTATTTTTCGGAATTTTTTTGAATATACCCTTCCTTCCTTCCAAATGTTAGGTTCGGGGGCCTTTTCAAACTTAGCTAGTAATAAAGGACTTGAGTCAAGTTTATGGCCCCTCAAGGATCAGCCTAAAATTTTCACCCTACTCTGCTCGTGGGGCCATTGGGTCTACTTTTCAGAAATAGTTGGGGCCTCTATTTTGATTTCATTTAAAACAAATGAATATAATATCGCGTACACATTTGCAGGACTCCTAAGAAATTAGAAGTTAGTATCATAAAATCGGCCCCGCCCGACTTTTAGACTGTCTTTACTGGTTTTGAATATAAAAATTATATTTTACACTTTTTTGAGGTTACAACTGATTAAGGCCGATTTCGACAGGATAACTTCGTCATCGGTATGTGGTCCCAATGGAAGAAAGATTCTCCATCAAATTTCACTATTGGTCACCGAACAAACGAAATCTGTAGCTATAATGCATACAAAGAAAAAATTAATTTTAAATTTTGAATATGTGAACAAATACTTATTTACGTGTTGTTAAAAGGTTACATCCGAATTAGGTCGAAAACACCGGAATCCCCTCAATGTAGATTATTGGCCCCAATGGAAGAAAGATTCTCCATCAAATTTCACTGTAGGTCACTGAACAAACCAAACCTGTATGTATTATATATTGGTGATTAGCAGAAAATTCTAACCGTACGTCTTTCTATCCATTGGTCCCCATTGTCCGTCTGCTGAAATCAAGATACAGCCCATATTTTTTAACTTAGAGCTTTGAAATTTGCCATGATGGTTGCCATTATTTCTAGGATGATTGGTATTGGAAATGAGACGAATCTACAAAAGTTTTCCCCTAGCCATCATATAATGGTACTTTCCGATATTCGGAATTTGGGGTATTTTAACCACATTTTCCAATGTATTTGTTTAAAATTCGGTATTTGGGCTTCATAATGACCACTTTTCCCTCAGGCAGAAAAATATCTATATAGGTCCAGGTTTTCCTATAACTTCCATGTAACATTACTTCTTGATATTCAGTTTTTTGATAATTTAACATGTTTTTTTTACGGAGTGGTTTTAACTTTTGTATCTGGTCTGTTTAGTGGATTCCAATGTATCATATAATAAGTGATCTGTTAATGTATTCTTCAAGTCCCCCTAGAAAGGTACCTCCCGATATTCGATATTTTAATGAAGTAGCCATATTTTTTGAAATTTAGTATTCGGTTTTCCTAATGCCTTCTCTTTCCTCTGGCAGTAAAGTTTCTTTTTAAATCCATGTTTTCCTATAGAGCCCCCCCCATGAAACGGTACTTCTTGATACTCAGTATTTTGATGATTTAAGATAATTTTGGTTTTTTTTCGGAGTTGGCTTAAATTTCGTATTTAGAGTCTTTAATGGCCTATCAGGCAATAAGTGGTCCGTTAATGTATTCACATAGTCCCCATAGAAAGGTACCTCCCGATATTCCTTTATTTTAATGACTGTAGCCATATTTCTCAACGGAATTGTTTGAAATTTGGTATTTAGACTTCCTAGTGGCCTCTATTTCCTCTGGCAGTAAAGTTTCTATTTAAATCTACGTTTTCCTATAGAGGCCCCATGAAACGGTATTTCTTGATATTCAGTATTTTGACGATTTAAGATAATTTTGTTTATTTTTTTACGGAGTTGGCTTAAATTTCGTATTTAGAGTCTTTAATGGATTTCAACGTATCAGGCAATAAGTGGTCCGTTAATGTATTCTTATAGTCCCCATAGAAAGGTACCTCCCGATATTCGGTATTTAAATGACTGTAGCCATATTTTCCAAAGGAATTTTTTGAAATTTGGTATTTGGACTTCCTAATGGCCCCTAGCAGAAACGTTTTTGGTTTCTTTAGTGAATTCTAACCATTCAGGCAATAAGTGGTCGGTATAGGTTAAAAGGTACCTCCCGATATTTGGTATTTTAACGACTGTAGCAATATTTTTCATTGGAATTTTTTGAAATTGGGTATTCGGACTTCCTAATGGCCTCTATTTTCTCTGGCAGAAACGTATTTAGAGTCTTTAGTGAATTCTAACCATTCAGGCAATAAGTGGTCCATTAATGTATTCTTATAGCCCCCATAGACAGGTACCTCCCGATATTCGATATTTTAATGAATGTAGCCATATTTCTCAACGGAATTGTTTGAAATTTGGTATTCGGACTTCCTAATGGCCTCCAGCAGAAACGTATTTGGTGTCTTTAGTGAATTCTAACCATTCGGGCAATAAGTGGTCGGTATAGGTTAAAAGGTACCTCCCGATATTCGGTATTTTAATGACTGTAGACATATTTTCCAACGGAATTGTTTGACATTTAATATTCGGGTTTCCTAATGGCCTCTATTTTCTCTAGCAGAAACGTATTTAGAGTCCTTAGTGACTTCTAACCATTCAGGCAATAAGTGGTCCGTATAGGTTAATGTATTCCTATAGTCCCCATAGAAAGGTACCTCCCGATATTCGGTATTTTAATGACTGTAGGCATATTTTCCACCGGAAATTGTTTGACATTTGATATTCGGGTTTTCTAATGGCTTCTTTTTCCTCTGGCAGAAACTTTCACCACTTTCCTATAGGGCCTCCATGTAACGAAACTTCCCAATATTCAGTTTTTTGAAAATTTTAACCACATATTCTGCTGGAATTGTTTGGAATGTAATTATTGGGCCTCCTAATGGCAGCTATTTTCTTCTTGCAGAACATTTTCTTTGTATGTCCACTTTTTCTTTTATAGCCTCCATAGATTGATACCTCCCGATATTCGAGATTTTTTATGATTTTAACAACATTTTTCCACGGTACTGAAAGTTAGGTCCTGCTGAATGTAGCATTTTTTAATTTTACCTATTTTTAGGACAGTTTTTGGGGATTGATTAGGCATTTCAAGCGAAGAGTTAATTTTTTTTAATTTATTTCCTTTAAGAAGGGGGGATAGTACGTTTTCTTAGAGAATGGTACCTTTTCTCCCAGAAGCAAAAATTTCTAGTATCGTTTGCTATCCTATTTAGCTATTTTCTCGGGAAAATCAGGTTTCTATTTTGAAAAGCTTCTTGCTATGGGTCTTGAAAAATACACTTTCTCAGCTTAAAATTGGCTTTTTAATGCCGTTCTTAGAAAGAGCTGCCTTTTTGGAATTTTTTCTAGAGGGCGATTATCTGTTCCAAATAAAAAGAGGGTCTTTGAGTATCCTTTCTTTATGAAAAAGTTTTTTTTTTGTAACTTTTGCCACAAAATAATTGCCGAATAGTACCTTTTCTCTAAGAAAAAACTGTCTTTAGTGCCCAATTCCGAGTAAATTATGTTTTGTAGATTTCCTCCAGGGAAAGAGTTTTTTGTTTTTTTATTTTTAACAAATTTTCCCAATGCCATGCTTACCTACCGATCGATATGATATCACTTATCACTTACTTATTCTATCTTCTTGTGCTATTATTACAGTGTAATATCATCTCATCATCATCCACATCATCTTGTCACTAAGAGAATACTAACCTCTGTCATAGAGCCCATGGACCGCATATTCTGCTCACGCTTTAACCAATAACCCAGATATTAGCACTGATTTCATTATTAACAACATCAACAGCATCATCACAGACTTTCGGCTATAAGACAAAAGGCCTTAAAATGGGGCCGCCTTGAGTCAATTGGAGCAGAATTTTAAGAATTCCAAATAAGAAACCTATTTCGTTGGAGTCCACGAGAAGAGTAAAAACCAAAACTCCTTCCCCTCCCCTTCAAGTGCCATTGCAACGAAGCATATTTATTTACATTTTGGACAGTACTTGTCCAGATTTTTAACGAAGACGAAGGAGGAACCTTTTGAGAAGAAGCAAGAAAAAATAATGAAATGGAACACTGCCCTTAGGCATTTGAGCTGAACAGACCCTTGCCACATAGATAGCATCATTGTTCCACATACATGGCACTTGTCTGGAATGTTGCAAGTTGCCAGAGACTCTAATGTAAAGGTGCAAACTCAACTACCCAGAAAAGGATTAAAAAGAAAACGGAAACGAGGAGCGGGAAAAAATAAATCATTAGCATAAACAAAAGTCAAACTCAATTAAAGCCAAAGCGTGCCAACGAAAGAAGGCAACTTTAAAAACCCAGAAACGAATAACCTTAAATACTGCCATATTTATAAACAAAACAAAACAACAGCAGCAGCAGGAGAAAACCATTTCTCTGCTGATTTCGAAGAAATTTCAAGGAAGCGCTTCATCGTCCATTAATCACCTGCCGAAATCATCTGCATCGGCGAGCGTCATCATAACGAGAAGGAGCACAGCGTCTTGGACTGGTCATTTTTTTTACATACATTACATACGTGTGTCATATTTTACGCCTGCCTTTAAGCTAAGCAACAGAAGAGCATTCATACACAACCCATCACCCCCCCCCCCCCCCAACCCCAATAAATTGTCGCTTTTTTTGCTCCGTAATTTATTAATAAAAAAACATTCAAAATTCTACCCAATATCTTACCCTTGCCTCCCAAAATGGCAGATTTAATGCGCCTGGGCAACGTGGATGTTGTCATCCAAAAGGACAAACTTGGCTCACCGATTGGCGGCTCAGATGATGGTAATTTAGCGGCCTTTGGTGCTGGCATTAATAATTTTGGTGGAGGCAGTGGCGGCGGCGGCGGAGGTGGTGTCGGCTTTGACATGGGTGATTTACAACAGGAATTGGATCAGGATGAGTTCGATGGCATGAATTTGACAAATGGTAAGTTTGGAAATTTAATTAAATTTTTTTAAATTATTTAATTGATTTTTTTTTGCTTTTGAAGAGGGAAAGATATTGCAATGTTTTAAAAGAATATTTTTAAGGACCTATGGAATTATATAAGGATATAAAAGTCGGAAGCAAAGTCTGAATTTTTTTTTATAAAAATTTTTCCAAAGGACTTCATGGCCACATTCTCCACTCAAGATCACAAAACATGAATATTTTCATATTTCAAGGACCTATGGAATATTTCTAAGGATATTATTTTTTTGAAGTCGAAAACAAAAAATATTTTTCCAAAGGACTTTAAATCCACATTTTCCACTCAAGAACACAAAACATGAATATTTTCGAAGGAATCCCTTTTTAGAAGAGCTTTTTAACACAAACCTTGGAATATTTAAGAAACAATTTCAAAAGAACCAGAGGTGTAAATAACTTGGATTTTTAAGAATTTTTTTCCAAGGACCTGAGACCACAAAATCCAGAATTTTAAAGAACATTTTTGCAAGGACGTTTAGATCGTAAATGCTGAATTTTAAAGGACCTATGGAATATTTCTAAGGATATTATTTTTTTGTTGAAGACGAAAACAAAAGCCTGGATTTTCTTTATAAATATTTTTTCCAAAGGACTTCAAAACCACATTTTCCACTCAAGAACACAAAACATGAATATTTTCAAAGGATCTAAAAAATCAAAAAAAAAAAAATGAACTGGATCTTTAAAAGCCTTTTTCGAAGAGCTTTTTAACCCAAACCTTGGAATATTTAAGAAACAAATTCAAAAGAACCAGAGGTCTAAATAACTTGGATTTTTAAGAATTCTTTTTTTTTCCAAGGACCTCAAACCACAAAACTCAGAATTTTAAAGAACATTTTTGCAAGGACGTTTAGATCGTAAATGCTGAATTTTAAAGGACCTATGGAATATTTCTAAGGATATTTTTTTTTTTTTTTTTTGGAAGACGAAAACACATGCCTGGATTTTCTTTATAAATATTTTTTCCAAAGGACTTCAAAACCACACTCTCCATTTAAGAACACAAAACATGAATATTTTCGAAGGATCTAAAAAACCCCCCAAAATAATGAACTGGATCTTTAAAACCCTTTTTTACCCAAAACTTGGAATATTTAAGAAACAAATTCAAAAGAACCAGAGGTGTAAATAACTTGGATTTTTAAGAATTTTTTTTTTTTTTTTTTTTCGAAGGACCTGAGACCACAAAACTCTGAATTTTAAAGAATATATTTGCAAGGACGTTTAGATCGTATATGCTGAATTTTAAAGGACCTATGGAATATTTCTAAGGATATTATTTTTTTTGAAGACGAAAACAAAAGCCTGGATTTTCTTTATAAATATTTTTTCCAAAGGACTTCAAGACCACACTCTCCATTTAAGAACACAAAACATTAATATTTTCGCAGGATCTAAAAAACCCCAAAAAAATGAACTGGATCTTTAAAAGCCTTTTTCGAAGAGCTTTTTAACCCAAACCTTGGAATATTTAAGAAACAAATTCAAAAGAACTAGAGGTCTAAATAACTTGGATTTTTAAGAATTGTTTTTTTTTCCAAGGACCTGAGACCACAAAACTCAGAATTTTAAAGAACATTTTTGCAAGGACCTTTATATCGTAAATGCTGAATTTTAAAGGACCTATGGAATATTTATATAGGATATTTTTTTTTTGAAGTCGAAAACAAAGCCTGGATTTTTTATAAATATTTTTTCCAAAGGACTTCAAGGCCACACTCTCCATTTAAGAACACAAAACATGAATATTTTCGCAGGATCTAAAAAACCCAAAAAAAAAAAAAAAAAAATGAACTGGATCTTTAAAATCCTTTTTCGAAGAGCTTTTTTTATCCAAACCTTGGAATATTTAAGTAACAAAATTCAAAAGAACCAGAGGTCTAAATAACTTGGATTTTTAAGAATTGTTTTTTTTTTTCAAGGACCTGAGACCACAAAACTCAGAATTTTAAAGAACATTTTTGCAAGGACGTTTAAATCGTAAATGCTGAATTTTAAACGTATAAAAAGAAAGACCGACGATATTTTTTTAAGAATATTATTTTCGAGGACATTTCGAACACAAAACCTGGTTTTTAACCCAAGGACCTGAAACCACAAAACCGAGAATTTTAAAAAAACATTTTTGCAAGGACGTTTGGTTTGTAAATGCTGAATTTTAAACGTATAGAAAGAAAGACCGATGATATTTTTTAAGAATATTATTTTCGAGGACATTAGGAACACAAAACCTATATTTTAACCCAAGCACCTGAAACCACAAAATTCCGAATTTTAAAGAGCATTTTTGCAAGGACGTTTGGATTGTAAATGATAAATTTTAAACGTATAAAAAGAAAGACCGACGATATTTTTTTAAGAATATTATTTTTGAGGACATTTCGTACACAAAGACCTGGTTCTTCACAAATATTTTCTGAAAGTATTCAATCAAGATCACACAAGGCGGATTTTTAAGAAGGATTTTCAAGAATCTCAAGAACACAAAATGTGCATTTTTTAAGAGTGATTTTTAAAGGATTGAAAGACAAAAAATCGGGCTTTTTAAAGCATTTTTTCGAAGAGATTTTTAACCACGAATATTTTCTAAAAGGCTTCAATCAAGATCACACAAGGCGGATTTTTAAGAATCTCAAGAACACAAAATGTGAAATTTTTTAAGACTGATTTTTAAAGGATTGAAAGGACAAAAAAATCTGGCTTTTAAGGCATTTTTTCTAAGAGATTTTTTAACCTAAGCCTTGATTTTTTAAGGAGACGAATTCAAAACAATTTTGAAAAATCTCAAACAAGTTCGTAGAAGTGGGGCATTTTTTAAACAGATCTATCAAAGATTTTAAGAACATAAAATGTGAATGTTTTCAGAAATGATTTTTAAAGGATTGAAAGGACAAAAAAAATCTGGCTTTAAGGTATTTTTCTGAAGAGATTTTTTACCTAAACCTTGATTTTTTTTAAAGAGCCGAATTAAAAAAAAAATCTGAAAGACCTCAATGAAGATCGCAAAAGGTGGTCTTCTTTAAAGGATTGAAAGAACAAATAAACTGAATTTTGTGGCAATTTTTCGAAGAGATTTTTAACCTAAACCTTGAGTTTTTAAAGAGCTGAATTCAAGAGATCCAACATCCAAAAAATACGAGCATTTCTGATAGACCTCAATCAAGATAACAGAAGTTGGGCATTTTTTAAACAGATTTATCAAAGATTTCAAGAACACAAAACCTGAATGTTTCCAGAAATGATTTTTAGGGGATTGAGAGAACAAAAAAATCTGGCTTTGAATACCCTTTTTTGAATAGATTTTTGAATTTTTAAAAAGACGAATTCGAGAAACCTATATCCAAAAACCTTGGACTTTTTATAGATTTTTATACCCTCCACCTTGGAAAGGAGGGTATATTAACTTTGTCATTCCGTTTGTAACATCCTTTAATATTCGTCGTAGACCCCATAAAGTATATATATTCATAATCAGCATAAAATTCTAAATCGATTTAACGATGTTCGTCTGTTGAAATCACGATACAGCTCACATTATTTGACGTAGAGCGCCAAAATTTAGCAGAGCAATTGGTATTGTGTCTAGGATGGTTGGTATTGAAAATGAGATATATCGGTCCACGTTCGGTATTTTGATGATTTATGCCACATTTTTTCACGGATTTGTCTGAAAATTGGTATTTGTAGGTCATAACGGGCCCTGTACGTGTGGCAAAACATTGCATGTATAGGTCCACGTTTTGGTATAGGCCCCATATAAAGGTACCTCCCAATATTCGGTATTTTAATTATTTTTGCCACATTTTTTCACGGATTTGTCTAAAAATTGGTATTTGTTGGTCATAATGGTTTCCAGCTCCGGTGGCGAAACATTGCATGTATGGGTCCATGATTTGGTATAGCCCCCATAAACGGTATCTCCCGATATTCGGTATTTTTTCTAATGTTTCCTTTACCCTAAGGTGGGAGGTATTAAAAGTTTGGCCCGGCCGAACTTAATGTTCTTTTACTTGTTTTTTTATCAATGGGCCTCAAAACCACAAAACGTAGACTTTAAAAATCTTCTTGAGGTTCTATGGAGCACTAAAGTTGGATTTTTTCTGACATATTTTCGGGGAAACCTATGAACTTTTTAGAAGAATATCTTTTTCTTTTTCGAGTATTGAAGGAACAAAAAAATCTGGCTTTGAAGACCCTTTTTTGAATAGATTTTTGAATTTTTAAAGAGCCGAATTCGAGAAACCTTTATCCAAAAACATTGGACTTTTTATAGATTTTTTTTTATCAATGGACCTCAAAACCACGAATCGTAGACTTTAAAAATCTTCTTGAGGTTCTATGGACAACAAAGGCTGGATTTTTTTTGACATATTTTCTGGGGGACCTATGAACTTTTTAGAAGAATATCTTTTTTTTCGAGATTGAAGGAACAAAAAAATCTTTTTGTTGAAGAGATTTTTGAATTTTTAAAGAAGCCGAATTCAAAAGACCCAATGTCCAAAAAACGTGGACTTTTTTAAGATTTTTTTCAATAGAACTCCAAACCACAAATCGTAGACTTTAAAGATCTTCTTGAGGTTCTATGGACAACAAAAGCTGGATTTTTTTTTAATATTTTCAGGGAGACCTATGAACTTTTTAGAAGAATATCTTTTTCGAAGTCATTTCGAACGTAAAACTTGGGCTCTTTTTGAGCACATTTTGCTGAGGAGATTTCGAACACAAAACTTGAATTTTTAAAGAACAATTCGCCAGCAACTTAAAGATCACAAAACCAGATATTTTGGTGCCTAATGGGCCGCAAAAGCTAATTTTTGTAAACATATCTTCTAAAGAACCCACGATTTTTTTTAAGAATATTATTTTTAAGGACATTTCTGGCACAAAATCTGGATTTGTTAAAAATCCAAAAACGCTTCTTTTGAGAAATTTTACAAAAGAGGACCTTTAGAAAGGAAAAATTTACCACGATCTTTTTAGGAATATTAATTTCAAGGACATTTCTGGCACAAAACCTGGATTTGTTAAAAAGAAATTACCTCTGCCCAGGAAAACGCTTCTTTTGAGAAATTTTACAAAAGAAAGCTGATTTTGAGGAATTTTAGAGAATTTAAAGAATTTCGAGGACCTTTAGAAAGAAAAAATTTACCATGATTTTTACCACGATTTTTTAGGAATATTATTTTCAAGGACATTTCTGACACAAAACCTGGATTTGTTATAAAAAATTTCCTCTGCCAAGGAAAATGCTTCTTTTGAGAAATTTTACAAAAGAAAACTGATTTCTGAAAATGTTTAGAGAATTTAAAGGATTTCGAGCACCTTTAGAAAGGAAAAAATTCATTTGGGGATTGATTTAAAAGTGAAAATTAGCTTTTCGAGACCTCTGTGAAGGAAAAATCAAATTTGAAGAAGAAAACTTCTGCTTTTGAGCAGCGTTTTCACAAAGCAAAGGGATTTTTGAGGGTATGTTTTAATGGGATCAATTGAAATTTCGAATGAGACTGAAAAAGTTTTTTTAAGTAATATTTTCAAATGGGAGGAAACCTTTGAGGTCCTCTAAGAAGGGAGGTGCTCTTGAGGATATTCACAAAGGAAAAGGCGCTTCTTAGATCCCTTACAAAAAATATAACATTGAAAATTGAAGGCCACACTTTTCCAAGAGAATTGTTTGAAATTTGGTATACAGAGTTTTTAGTGGAAACGAACTTATTAGGCGGAAAGTAGTCTATATAGGTCAATGATTTTCTATAGATTCCATTAAAAGGTACCTCCTGATATTCGATATTTTCCCGATTGTAGCCAAATTTTCCAACGGAATTGTCTCAAATATAATATTTGGTTTTCCTACTGACCAATATTTCCTCTGGCAGAAAAGTTTCTACAGAGGTCAACATTTGCCTATTGCCCCCATAGAAAAATACCTCCCGATATTTGGTATTTTGTTTATTGCGGCCACATTTTCCAAGGGAATTGTTTGAAATTTGATATTTGAGTTTCCTTATGGCCACTATTTCCTGTGGCAGAAAAGTTTTTATATAAGTCCCCCCGTCTTCCTATAGTCCCCATATATCGGTACCTCCCGATATTCGGTATTTTGATGATTTGAAGCGACATTTTTCATCGGAATTGTTTCAAATTTGGTATTTGAAGTCCGTAATGGATACTAAAGCCTATGACAGAAAATTGTCTGTGCAGGTCCATGTCTTCGTATAGCCCCCATACAACGGTACCTCCCTATATTCCGTATTTTGATGATTTTAGCGACATTTTTTCAGCGGAATTGTTTCAAAATTGGTATTGGAAGTTCGAAATGGATACTACAGCCTATGACAGAAATTTGTTTGTGCAGGTCCATGTCTTCGTATAGCCCCCATATAACGGCACGTCCCGATATTCGGTATTTTGTTGATTTTAACAACATTTTTTCAGCGGAATTGTTTCAAATTTGGTATTTGAAGTTCGTAATGGATCCTAGAGCCTATGACAGAAAATTGCTTGTGCAGGTCCACGTCTTCGTATAACCCCCATATTATGGTACCTCCCTATATTTGGTATTTTGATGATTTTAGCAACATTTTTTTAGCGGAAATGTTTCCAATTTGGTATTTGAAGTTCGTAATGGATACTCCAGCCTATGACAGAAAATTGTCTGTGCAGGTCTACGTCTTCGTATAGCCCCCATAAAACGATACCTCCCGATATTTGGTATTTTGATGATTTTAGCAACATTTTTTCACCGGAATTGTTTCAAATTTGGTGTATGAAGTTCGTAATGGATACTAAAGCCTATGACAGAAAATTGTCTGTGCATGTCTACGTCTTCGTATAACCTCCCATGTAGTGGTACCTCCCTATATTCGGTATTTTGATGATTTTAGCGACATTACTCACCGGAATTGTTTGGAATTTTGTATTTTAAGTTCGTAATGGGAACTACAGCCTATGACAGAAAATTGTCTGTGCAGGTCCTCGTCTTTGTATAGCCCCCATATAGCGATACCTACCTATATTCAGTATTTTGATGATTTTAGCGACATTACTCACCGGAATTGCTTCAAATTTGGTATTTGAAGTTCGTAATGGATACTACAGCCTAAGACAGAAAATTGTCTGTGCAGATCCACGTCTTCGTATAGCCCCCCTATATAATGGTATCTCCCTATATTCGGTATTTTGATGATTTTAGCAACAATTTTTCACCGGAATTGTTTCAAATTTGGTAATTGAAGTTCGTAATGGATATTACAGGCTATGACAAAAAATTGTCTGTGCAGGTCCACGTCTTCGTATAACCTCCCATGTAATGGTACCTCCCTATATTCGGTATTTTGATGATTTTAGCAACATTACTCACCGGAATTGTTTCAAATTTGGTATTTGAAGTTCGTAATGGATACTACAGCCTATGACAGAAAATTGTCTGTGTAGTTCCTCGTCTTCGTATAGCCCTCCCTGTAATGGTACCTCCCTATATTCGATATTTTGATGATTTTAGCAACATTTTTTTAGCGGAATTGTTTCAAATTTGGTATTTGAAGTTCGTAATGGATCCTAGAGCCTATGACAGAAAATTATTCATGCAGAATTTTTAGCGGATTTTATTCTTTTTTTCTTTGAAAATTTCCAAATTCGTTCCAAAGTTCCGAATTTACTGCTTTTTTGTACTTGTATTTACCTCATTTTAAAGGAAAATTCAAAGTTCGTTTTTGTTTTTTTTTTTTTACTTCTAAGGTCATTATCCCACATGATGCCTGGATGTCCTTCAATCTGGATAATACTTCCATATATCAGTCATTGCTCTCAGAGATTAGTTTTTTTAAGGGGAAACCAAAACAACGACATTTAACTATGGAAATAAGCCACTAACCTTAGCTTTGGGATTATGACGATTACAATGGAGCCAAGGAAGACGGATGTAGGAAACGGAAAATATAACAGTTTCAACTATTTTCTGTTTTTTTTTTTTTTCCAAAGCATTTGGGAATAATACCTCACATGCGAATGCCATGAAAGATGGAAAACAATGGAATCTTGAGGGTAGACTAGCTTCCATGGAGGATTTAAATAATTATTATCACCTCAAAGGTTCTGTTGGGGTATGGCAAGGTGGAGAGAGGAGTGGAAAGAAGCTGAAAAGTGTTGAAACTGTGTTGACAAAAGAAGTTCTGCAAGACTTGCGAATAGTTGCCGGCAATTAAATTTCACTCAAAATTCAATGCAAGACCAACAAGAGCAACCCCCTAGCTTTCCCATCTCGTTAGTGGTGGTGGTGATGTGTTGTTGGCTTGGCCTGATGATGGAAACTATTTTTGTGAGCAGAACGACAGACAAACAGACGTTAGGCTGTCTGCGTTTTTGCATAATGTTCCAGTTTTTTAAAAAGGCCCAGGAATGAGACCATTCCGTCGCTTGGCTGTTTGTTGACGTTGTGTATTTTTATGCAAATAATGCCACATGAAAGAGAAATGTTGCCATCCCCCGCATTTTCCCCCTTCCCTGGCTCTGGGGAGCGGCAGGAGGACAACGAGCAGGGAGTTATGTTAGGTAAATTATTATGCATATGAGTGAGTGCATGTGTGCCTTCTTTGGATGAATCACTCGGAAATACGCCGTTTTTGCTGCCTCAATTTGTTGTATGCTAAAATACAACAACAAGCAATAGGCCTCAAGAAGACGAAGAAGGAAGGCAAAAAAAAACGAAGAACGCAAATCCCCGCAAAAGCACTTAACACACAAACCAAAGACCAGGCCGACAGACAGACATGGAGTAGTCGTTGTCTATCAGGCCAGTCCAACTGGCGATTGGTGGAATTATACCCAAGACAATGGCAGGGGGGGGACAAATGTTTATGGTGGTGGAGGCACAATCAAAACAAAGGCAACACAAACGTTCCGTAGACCTTCATTAGGAAGACATAACCAACCAACCAGCTAGCCAGCCATCCAGCTAGAGAGTCTATTTTGGAAAAGAAAACCCAAAATGCAAAATGAACACACGGTAGCCAAAAACTAATAGGATTTTGCAGGGGACAGACAGGTTTTATGGCGACTTAATAGCCGATTTGTAGCCTAAGTTAAAAGCTCTGCTATCTTATCGGTCATTAAGTTTTTAACACAGCAATCTTATCCCCTTCATCACTTCCAAGTGGATGAGTATTTTTCAAAAAAAAAAAAAAAAAAAAAAACAAAAAAAAAAAAATGAAAGATAAGCTACCGGCAAACTTATGATGACGGACATTCATTAGTGCCCTGCTGGTCCTGTGATTCATTTCGAAAATAGTTTGGAATTTTTATACCCCTCCACAGTATGGAGGGTATATTAAGTCATCGAAGTAATAATTTTAGACCGAACACAGTTTATATTTTTTTGATCACCCTAAAATTCTGAAGACGATTTAGCCCTGCCCCTACGTCTTTTCATCCGTCCGTTGTAATCACGCTAGAGTTAGAGCGCATAAAGATAGGAAGCTTAAATTTTGCACAGATCAATCTTTTGTCTGCAGACGGGTCAAGTTCGAAGATGGACTATATCGGTCCATCATATCGTATAGCCCCCATATAACGGTACCTCCCTATATTCCGAATTTTGATGATTGTAGCTACATTTTTAAATAGAATTGTTTCAAATTTCGTATTTGAAGTTCCTAATGGATACTACAGCCTGTGACAAAAAATTGCGTATGCAAACCTACGTCTTCGTATAGCCCCCATACAACGGTACCCCCCGATATTCGGTATTTTGACGATTTTAGCGGCATTATTCACCGGCATTGTTTCAAATTTCGTATTTGAAGTTCCTAATGGGTACTACAACCGGTGGCAGAAAATTGTCTACGCAGGTCCGGGTTTTCGTATAGCCCCCATACAACGGTACCCCACCGATATTCAGTATTTTGATGATTTTAGGGACATTATTCACCGGAATTGTTTCAAATTTCGTATTTTGAAGTTCCTAATGGGTACTACAGCCTGTGACAAAGAATTGCGTATGCAAGCCCACGTCTTCGTATAGCCTCCATACAACGGTACCCCACCGATATTCGGTATTTTGATGGTTTTAGGGACAATATTCATCGGAATTGTTTCAAATTTCATATTAAGTGTTCGTAATAGGTACTACGGCCTGTGACAAAAAATTGCATATGCAAGTCCACGTTTTCGTATAGCCGCCATACAAAGGTTCCCCCCGATATTCGGTATTTTGATGATATTAGGGTCTTTATTCATCGGAATTGTTTCATATTTCATAGTTAGAGTTCGTAATGGATATTACGGCCTGTGACAAAAAATTGCGTATGGAAGCCCAAGTCTTTGTATAGGCCCCATATAACGATACCACCCGATATTCGGTATTTTGAAGATTTTAACTATATTATTCACCGGAATTGTTTCAAATTTCGTATTCGAAGTTCCTAATGGGTACTACAGTCTATGACAGAAAATTGTCTATTCAGGTGCATGTTCTCGTATAGGCCCCATATATCGGTACCTCCCGATATTCGGTATTTTGACGATTTTAGGGACTTTATTCACCGAAGTTGTTTCATATTTTGTATTTGGATAATACAGCCTGTGATAGAAAATTGTTTAACAGGTTCACGATATCATCGTATAGCCCTCATATATCGGTACCTCCCCAGATTCCGAATTTTGTTGATTTTAGCGACATTATTAAGTGGATTTTTTTTTGGCATTTTTAAGATTTCAAAAGATTTTTTAACGGATTTTATTTTTTGGAAACTTCTAAATTCATTTCAAATGATGGATGACATTCGAAGTTCGACAAGCGCGCACTTCTGGTACCTCCTCCACAAAGGGGTCAAAATATGGAATAATCAAAATGTTCATAAAATGCGAAATAACTATCCGATCCTCTTTAAATTTCACATATACCAATATTTCTTCCAACGCAAGATCTGATGTGAAGATGGTAGATATCGGCCCACTCCTTCAAGTACCTCCCCCACAAAGGTGTCCAAATTTTGAATAACCAAAACGCTCAAAAAATGCAAGAAAAGCATACGATTCTTTCTAAAATTCGCACATCCCAATATTTCTACCAACACAAGATCTGGTATGAAGATGGAATATATCGGACCACTTCTTCCGGTACCTCCCCCACAAAAGAGTCAAAATTTGGAATAACCAAAATGCTCATAAAATGCGAAATAAGTATCCGATCCTCTTAAAATTTTACAAATTCCTATATTTGTAGATATTGGCCCACTCCCTCTGGTACCTCCCCCACAAAGAGAGTCAGAATTTGGAATAACCAAAACGCTTATAAAATGCCAAATAAGTATCCGACTGATTTCAAATTCCACACATCTCAATATTTCTATCAATACATGATCTGGTGTGAAGATGGTAGATATCGGTCCACTCCTTCAGGTACCTCCCCCACAAAAAAATCAAAATTTTGAATAATCAAAATGCTCATAAAATGCGAAATATGCATCCGATCATCTTTAAATTTTACACATCCCATTATTTTTACCAACACAAGATCTAGTGCGAAGATGGAATATATCGGCCCACTCCTTCTGGTACCTCCCCCACAAAGGGTTTATAATTTTGAATAACCTAAATGCTCATAAAATGCGAAAAAAGTATCAGATTCTCTTCAATTCTCGGGCATCTCAATATTTCTATCAACATAAGATCTGATGTAAAGTTGGTAGATATCGGTCCACTCCTTCTGGTACCTCCCCCACAAAGGTGTCAAAATTTGGAATAACCAAAATGCTCATAAAATGCGAAATAAGCTTCCGATCCTCTTCAAATTCCACACATCCCAATATTTCTACCAACACAAGATCTTGTATGAACTTGATAGATACCGGTCCACTCCTTCTGGTACCTCCCCCACAAAGGGGTTAAAATTTTGAATAACCTAAATGCTCATAAAATGTGAAAAAAACTTTCCATTATCTTAAAATTCCGCACATCTCAATATTTCTATTAACACAAGATCTGGTGTAAAGTTGGTAGATATCGGACCACTCCTTCAAGTACCTCCCCCATAAAGGCGTCAAAATTGTGAATAATCAATATGCTTATAAAATGGGAAATAACAATCCGATCCTCTTTAAATTGCTCACATCCCAATATTTCTACCCACACAAGATCTGTTGTAAATATGAAATATATCGGACCACTCCTTCTGGTACCTCCCTCACAAAGAGGCTCAAAATTTAGAAAAACCAAAATGCTCATAAAAAACGAAATAAGTATCCGACTGCCTTTAAATTCCACACATCCCAATATTTGTACCAACACAAGATCTGGTGTGAAGATGGTAGATATCGGCCCACTCCTTCTGATACCTCCCCCACAAAGGGGTTAAAATTTTGAATAACTCATGATGCTCATGAAAAGCGAAATAAGCTTTCGATTCTCTTCAAATTTTGCGCATCTCAATATTTATATCTACACAAGATCTGGTGTGAAGATGGTAGATATCGCGACACTCCTTCTACACATAAAATGCAAAGATAAACATCTGATTCTCTTCAAACTTCACACATCGCAAAATTTCCTCCAACGCAAGATCTGCTGTTAAGATGATAGATATCGGTCCATCCCCCCCACAAAGAGTCATAATTTCCAATATTTATATCTGATCAAAAAAAGTACTATTTTTGTTGTTGTATTTGAATATGCAAATAATACCCAAGTACTTCATTGATTTTTTTTTCGTGCCAATAGGTCAACAAAGGCAAACAATGAAGATACACTCTCTCCATCTCCCTGCCACCCAATGCTGATGATTTCTGAGTTCAGAGGAACCCAAAGAACTCCCCACATCTCCCGCTGAATGATATCTGAATGTTGTCAGTCAAACAGAGATCTCCAGTCCTGAATACATTTTTAATACAAAAATTAAAAAAAAAAAAAACAGAACTACAACAACAACGCCATCAAATGGTGATAATAACAATAAAAAATAATAACAATGAGCGGACTGTGACCAAATGTGAACACAAAAGAATGAAAGAAAAGAAGAAGATGGAAAAAAAAAATAAAAGAAAGAAAATATCAACACTGATTGTATTTAAACTGCAAAAAGGAGGATGGCGAAGGAGAGGATCCGACAGAAGTCAGAAGACTTCTAGACAAAGTGTAAAATGGATAGTGTATGGCAAGTTTGTGCCGTAACAGTTGGGGTGTGGTAGGGGTGGACAAACCGAGAGGTAGATGCACCCATAAAATGAGTGTGGCCACATAATGATTGGTGTCGCAGCAAGTGAGTCAGTCGAACATCGGCACACTGCTTGAAGTGTCAAAATATTTTTCCGGATGAGCAATAGCTCTTTGGATTTGAAAGAAAACTATTTTTTTCTATAAATTTTTAAAAATATTTTTAAAGAAACAATAACCGATAACTTCGATACATGGCTAAGCCACAAACCAATACACCACAAGTTACTATTTTGAAGAAATCTATTTCGAATTTTTCTTCTACTTCTTGGCCATGATGATGATGATGACCAATAGGAAATAGGTGCTAAAAATAAAAAAAAAAAATAGAATTAAACAACAATTTCATTATTCAACTTTTTGACCACTTTGTGAGGGAGGTACCAGAAGGAGCGGACCGAAATCTACCATCTTCATACCAGATCTTGTGTTGGTAGAAATATTTTGATGTGTGAAATTTAAAGAGGATCGGATACTTATTTCGCATTTCATGAGCATTTTTTCTATTCCAAATTTTGACCCCTTTGTGGGGGAGGTACCAGAAGGAGTGGACCGATATCTACCATCTTCACACCAGATCTTGTGTTGGTGCAAATATTGGGATATGTGGAATTTAAAGGCAGTCGGATACTTATTTCGTTTTTTTTTTATGAGCATTTTGGTTATTACAAATTTTGTCTCCTTTGTGGGGGAGGTACCAGAAGGAGTGGGAAGATATATACTATCTTCACACCAGAATCTGTGTTGGAAGGAATATTGGGATGTGTGAGATTTGAAGAGGATCCGATAGTTATTTCGAATTTTATGAACGTTTTGGCTATTTAAAATTTTGATCGATATATGGGGAAGGTACCAGAAGGAGTGGTCCGATGTATTCCATCTTCATTTCAGATCTTGTGTTGATAAAAATATTGAAATGAGCCGAGTTTGAAAGGAATCGGATGCTCATTTCCCATTTTGTGAGCTTCATATTTATTGAAAATTTTAACCTCCTTGAGGGGGAGGTACCAGAAGGAGTGGTCTGTTCTATCCGTTCTTCATACCAGATTTTGTGTTGTGGAGGTACCACTGGGAGTGGATCGATATTGCCCATCTCCGAACCTGATCTAAGTTTGATAATAATATTATGACGTACCAAGTTTGGACTAAGTCGGATACTCCCCTCGAGAGTTATTGTGCGCAGCAGCCAGCCAGATACGTGGAGGGACACCTCTAGATCGACTCAAAATGTCCTGAAATGAATTTTGTCCAAATCATATATACCCTCTGTATGTCATATAACTGAGGGTATAATGGAAAGGACATAAGTTAGTTATTAAAAGGGTCTAGAGACTTGAGAAGTTCTGTATCCCGCAATATCCCTGCCTAAACACCTGCTAATCTAAAGGTTTTCCTCCGTATCTTTGTACCCCTCTCGCTCTACTTCTGGAAAATCTTTCCGAAAGTGACTGGGAGATAGTGAGAACCTCCATTCCTCCTTAAATGGCGCCATGGCTTCTCCAAGCCTGAAAATCGTACAACCTTGCTCTCTCTCTGTACTTCATGAAAATATTTCCGGATGAGCCTGGGAGGAAGTGATATCCTTTACTTTATGAAAATCTTTCCGAATGTGTCTGGGGGATAGTGAGAACCTCGACTTCTCCTTAAATGGCGTCATGACTTCTCCAAACCTGATAATCGTACAACGCCTCTCTCTGTACTTCATGAAAATATTTCCTGATGTACTGGGAGGGGCTGGGAACCTCAGTTCCTTACTTAAAAGGCACCCTGGCTTTTGCAAACCTGACCACAATTCCAATTCCCATTCATGTCATACCTGAGATAGGTCTATACTGGACAGAAGGATCCCATGGGGTATTCTCATCTCCCAACTACACCACTCAATAACATTGAAGATAGCAGGTATTCACTTCCTTGCGATTTCCAAACAAACATAGCAAACCCCTCTTCCTCCGAGGTCGGTCTCAATTCCGCCTTCCTTATCTTATCAAAAAACTCCTTTCTCCTCCCACGCCCTTCAGGAGGGTATTAAATCCCGGCAATCGGTATATCTCAGCAAGGCCAAGTAATAGACATAACAAAACCCTCTTCCGAGGTCGGTTTCAATTCCGCCTTCCTTATCTCTTCAAAAATTCCTTCTCCCAGGCCCTTCAGGTGGGTATTCACTCCCGGCATTCGATCGGTTTCAGCGAGGCCAAGTGATGGAATACACGATTTCCAAAAAGAAAGCAAAACCTTCTTCCGGGATCGGTCTCAATCCCGCATTCCTAATCTTTTCAAAAATTCCTTCTCCCAGGCCTTTCAGGAGGGTATACACTCCAGGCAATGGGTCTATCTTAGTAAGGGCAAGTGATGGAAAATGCGATTTCCAAAAAGAAAGAAAACCACTCTTCTGGGGTCGGTTTCAGTTCCACCTTCACTATCTCTTTAAAATCTCCTTTTCCTCCCAGGCCGTTCGTTCGTTCTCCAAAGCCACTTAAATTTCTGACATCTTCACAAAGCAAAACCCTCTTCCGGGGATGGCCTCAATCCCTCCTTCCTTATCTTTTCAAAAACTTCTTTTTTCCACTCAGGCCCTTAGTATTAACTCCCGGCATTCTGTCTATCTTAGCAAAGCTAAGCGGTGGGACACACGATTTCCAAAAAACATAGCAAAACCCTCTTCCTCAGAGGTCGGTCTCAATCCCACCTTCCTTATTTTTCAAAAAACTCCTTTCTCCTCTCAGGCCCTTCGTTCGTTCTCCAAAACCACCAAAAATTTCTGCCATTTCACCCATGTTTCCCCCACCCCAGAATATTACCAAGGGGATTTCCTCATCCAATCACCCGCAAATTCGTACGACCAGCCAATGCATCGACATCGGCTGACTAACCAAAGAAACCATTTAATGGCCTGACAATGGCCAAAATGTTTCCTTTTTGACCAAAGTTGTGTGGCGACAATTGTTGGCCAAACAATGGACTTAAAGTTTCAGTTATTGTTTTATGGCTTAAAAGTTGTTGTTATTTTTTTTTTCGTTTGTAAACTTTTACCAAATAAAGCACGTGCTGTGCTGGGTCAAGAAAACATTTGAGGGGAATACAGTAGCCACCACCTAACCTATCCAGGGAAGGGCATAGTTTTTTCTATTAAAAAAAATTTTGTAAACACACCATCGATTGGCCATTGTAATAATGGCCCATATTATTATGTTGTCCATGGCTAAGACCAGCCACAGCAACAACAAAGAAAAAAAATCGGCCAACAAGTCATCCGCAAAGTATGACGCGTTTTTTTTTTTTTTCTCTTATTTTCCCTTCTCGTCTTCACTTTTGCCTACCTTTAAGTGCCACCATTTTTGGCCATTGCTTCCTTCTTATGATCATAACGATTGATTATGGAGCGTTCGAAAAACATGACCATTGTAACGTTTTATTATTATATGCGAGGTGTTGTTGTTGTTGTTCTTCTTCTTGTTTTTGGGAATTCTCTTCTTTGAGGTTTGTTATGAATTTTAATGGTGTTTTTATGAGGTTCGGTTTTAATAGCCACAACAATAAATATGTGTGTGTTGGCCATTAAAAATTTGTCTTATTGAAAAATCATCATGTTGTAAGGTACATAAAAATAATATATTTTTGTTGGATTATGACAATTTGACAGTTTTACAACAACAAAAAATACAAAAGAAAAATCTCGTCACGAATCTTTGAGGAGATATCTTGATTTTGATACCAAACAAAAATGTTCTTTAAAAAAATTTACGTGAAAAATTTCCCTGCCGCATTTCCTGGTTCTGAAAGCAGAAGAACTCCTCTTTAAGATGATATACACTTTGTGAATGTAGCTCTTTCAATGCCAGAGATATCAACAAAAAATCAAAGAATCTCGTCGATCTCTCGTCACGAATCTTTGAGGAGATATCTTTATTTTGATACCAAAAAATTGCCGAATTTCCTGGTTCTGAAAGCAGAAGAACTCCCCTTTAAGATGATATACACTCCGTGAATGTAGCTCTTTTAATGCCAGAGATATCGACAAAAAATCAAAGTATCTCGTCGATCTCTCGCCACGAATATTTGAGGAGATATTTTGATTACGATTAAAAAAATGTTCTTTAAAAAATGTTACGAGAAATTTTCCCTCCCGAATTTCCTGGTTCTGAAAGCAGAAGATCTGCCCTTTAAAATGATATACACTTTGTGAATGTAGCTCTTTTAATGCCAGAGGTATCGACAAAAATTCACAGGACCTAAATGTTCAATTTTTGGCATAGTTTTTGGGTGACACTCTTCTGGGGGTCATAACTTTGAAAGTTGCCTCTCGATCTTGAAAAAGTAACTTAAATTGGAAAGAAAAACCTCTCAGCTTTAAATTATTATCGAATTTTGGATATAACTCATCGAATACCGGAGATTTTGTCATCTTTTCACTTCACTCAAATTTCAAAAAATTCGAATATTTTTTGGGTAACTTTTTCAAATGGTCATAATTTTGGAAATTTGCCCTGCGATCTTGACAAAATCCTTTGATTCATTAAGACAAACGTCTCAGCTTTAAATTGATATGTAAATACGAAGTTGTAGCTCTACAAATACCAGAGATATCGGGAATTTGAGCTAATCTCAGAAAATCAGAATTTTTGACACATTTTGCGTAAGAGCTTCTTGGGGTCCGTAACTTTGGGAAACGGGTAAATTTTCTAAGATCTATTACTTGAATTCGAAAGTAGAACGAATAGCCTTCTCAATTGTGCAGATTACGTTGCTGTAGCTCAATAAATACCGGAAATATTGCCAAAAATTGGCATTGCAGAAGTTCTACATTTGTTTTGGGTATCATCTTCTAAGGGTCATAACTTGGGGATTTATCTTTTGATTTTTATAAAGTGTATTGATTTAGAAAGACGAACGCCTTAGCTTTAATTGGATACAAAACACGGAGATGTAATGCCAGAGATATCGACAAAACTTCCCAGGATCTAAATTTTCAATTTTTTTGACATAGTTTTTGGGTGACAATTTTCTTTGGATCATAACTTTGAAAGTTGTCTCTCGATCTTGAAAAAATTGCTTAAATTGGAAAGAAAAACCTCTCAGCTTTAAATTAGTATCGAATTTTGGATATAACTCATCAAATACCAGAGATTTTGCCATCTTTTCACTTTACTGAAATTTCAAAAAATTTTCATATTTTTCGGGTAACATATTCAAATGGTCATAATTTTGGAAATTTGCTTTGCGATCTTGCCAAAATCCTTTGATTCATTGAGGCAAACGTCTCAGTTTTAAATTGATGTATGAAGACGAAGTTGTAGCTCTACAAATACCAGAGATATCGGAAATCTAAGCTAATCTCATAAAACGCAAATTGTTCACATATTTTTGCGTAATCCCTTTTCGAGGTCCTTAACTTTGGGAACATGTAAATTTTCCAGGATCTCTTACTTGAATTCGAAAGTAGAACGAATAGCCTTCTCACTGATGCAAATTACGTTGCTGTAGCTCAACAAATACCGGAAATATGGCAAAAAATTCGTATTGCGGAAGTTTGAAAACTTTTACATGTGTTTCGGGTAACATCTTCTATGGGTCATAACTTGGGGATTTATTTTTTGATTTTCATAAAGTTTCTTGATTTAGAAAGACAAACGCCTTAGCTTTAATTGTATATAAAACACGGAGATGTAATGCCAGAGATATCGACAAAAATTCACAGTAGCTAAATTTTCAATGTTTGGCATAGTTTTTGGGTGACAATTTTCTTTGGATCATAACTTTGAAAGTTGCCTCTCCATCTTGATAAAATTGCGTAAATTGGAAAGAAGAACCTCTCAGCTTAAAATTAACATCGAATTTTGGACATAGCTCATCAAATACCGGAGATTTTGTCATCTTTTCACTTCACTCAAATTTCAAAAAATTCAAATGGTCATAATTTTGGAAATTTGCCCTGCGATCTTGACAAAATCCTTTGACTCATTAAGACAAACGTCTCAGCTTTAAATTGATATATGAACACGAAGTTGTAGCTCTACAAATACCAGAGATATCGGGAATTTGAGCTAATCTCACAAAATGAAAATTTCTCCAATTTTTTGCGCAATCGCTTTTCGAGGTCCTTAAATTTGGGAACATGTAAATTTTCCAGGATCTCTTACTTGAATTGGAAAATAGAACGTATAACCTTCTCAATTATGCAGATTACGTTGCTGTAGCTCAATAAATACCAGAAATATGGCCAAAAATTCGCATTGCGGAAGTTTGAAAAATTCTACATTTGTATTGGGTAACATCTTCTAAGGGTCATAACTTGGGGATTTCATAAAGTTTCTTGATTTAGAAAGACGAACGCCTTAGCTTTAATTGGATAAAAAAGCATGGAGATGTAACTCAGGAAGTGCCAGAGATATCGTGAAATAAACATGTTTCATAAGAACCAAATTTTGTGAGTATATTTTGCGTAGTCTCGTTTTAGGGCCCCTAACTTTAGGAGTAGACGAATTTTCCTGAATCATTTACTCGTTTTCGAAGGAAGAACCTCAAACCTGCTCAATGATGCAGATTATGTTGATGTAGCTCCACAAATACTGGAGATATAGCCAAACGTTTATATTACTCAAATTCCAAAAAATTTACAACTTTTTCTGTGACACTCTCTGATGGGCTATAATTTTGAGAATTGTATTTCGATCCAGACAATATGACCCCTTATGGAAAGACAAATATCTAAGCTTGAAATTGATACATATTAAGTGGCTCTAACTCTACAAATACCATAGATATCGGGAAACTTAAGAAGAGTCCAAAAAGTTAAAATTACTACCTATTACTTGTGTAAGCCTTTCTTAGGATCCAAAACTTTTGTAGTTGGGAATTTTTCTGAATGCAACACTTGATATTGAAAGAAGAACCTGTCACCTTTTAAGATATGTAAATTACTTTGATATAGCCCATAAAATACAAGAGTTATCGCCTAAATTTCACATTACGCAAATTTGACAAATTTTACATATTTTTTGGGTAACATTTTCTAAGGGTCGTAACTTTGGAATTTATCTTTTGATTTTCACAAATGCTTATGATTTGGAAAGTTGAACACCTAAGCTTTAAGTTGGTGCACATCACGGGGATATAACTTAGCAAATACCCGAGATATGGAGAAAATAAATATGTTTCTTAGAAACCAAATTTGTGGGCATATTTTGCGAGGTCACTTTCAATGGCCCTTAACTCTAGGACTATACGATTTTTACTCAATTATTTACTGGATTTTTAAAGAAGAACCTCTAGCCTTCTTATTGATGTAAATTAGTTTAATATAACTCTACAAACACCGGAGATATCGCCAAAAGTTCACTTTACCCAAATTTCAATAATTTAATAAATATCTTAGGCAACATTTTCTTGGGGTCATATTTTTGGATATTTCTTTTCGAGTTTTGTAAAATGACATTATTTGAAAAGATAAACGTCTAAGCTTTAAATCGATGTATATTTTGTAGATGTAACTCTGCAAATAACAGAGATATCGGAAAGCTAATCACATTACTTCAAAACCTAAATTGTGACCAGGTTTTACGTATTCACTTCCAGGAGTCCGTAACTTTAGGATATGGCGAAAATTGTTTAAAAATATTATTTGATTGCGAAGGAAGAACCTCTAGCCTTCTCATTCATGTAGATTACTTCGATGTAGCTCAAAAAATTCCAGAAATAATTTTCGGATATAACAGATCCAATACCAGAGATATGGGAAAATTACAAAAGTAAAATTATTTACTTTCCAGAAGCCACAACTTTTGAAACAGTTGCTCAATTTTAGTGAACCAAGTATATTCTGGAAGATTTTCTAAAATTCGAAAATAATTTTCGGATATAGCTGATCCAATACCAGAGATATGGGAAAATTGCCCTATTTACATTTTTTTAAATATGTCGTTATATTTTCGTATTTACCTTCCAGAAGCCATAACTTTTGAAACAGTTGCTCAGTTTTATTGAACCGGGTATATTTTGGAAGATGGACTGGAGTTCTAAAATTCGAAAATAATTTTTGGATTTAACTGATCCAATACCAGAGATATGGGAAAATTTTCAAAAGCAACATTTTTATAAATATGTCGTCATATTTTTGCATTTACTTTCCAGCAGCCATAACTGTTGAAACAATTGATCAATTTTATTGAAACAAGTTTATTCTGAAAGTTATGCAAGAGCTCTAAAATTCGAAAATAATTTTCGGATATAACTGATCCAATACTAGAGATATCGGAAAATTACCCAAGCAACATTTTTTTATAAATGTGTCGTTATATTTTCGTATTTACTTTTCAGAAGTCATAACTTTTGAAACAGCTGCTCAATTTTATTGAATCAATTATATTCTGGAAGATGGACAGGAGTTCTAAAATTCGAAAATTATTTTTGGATTTAACTGATCCAATACCAGAGATATGGGAAAATTACCTAAGCAACTTTTTTTTTATAAATATGTCGTCATATTTTTGTATTTACTTTCCAGAAGCCATAACTGTTAAAACAGTTGTTCAATATTATTGAAACAAGTATATTCTGGAAGATGAGTAGGACTTCTAAAATTCGAAAATAATTTTCGGATATAACTGATTTAATACCAGAGATATCGGAAAATTACCCAGCAACATTTTTTTAAAAATGTCGTCATATTTTCGCATTTACTTTCCAGAAGCCATAACTTTTGAAACAGTTGTTCAATTTTATTGAACCAAATATATTTTGGAAGATGGGCAGGAGTTCTAAAATTCGAAAATAATTTTTGTATATAGCTGATCCATTACCAGAGATATGGGAAATTTTCAAAAGTAACATTTTTTTATAAATGTGTCGTTATATTTTCGTATTTACTTTCCAGAAGCCATAACTTTTGAAACAGTTACTCAATTTTATTGAAACAAGTTAATTCTGAAAGTTGGGCAGGTGTCCGAAAATTCGAAAATAATTTTTGGATATAACTGATCCAATACCAGAGATATGGGAAAATTACCTAAACAACTTTTTTTTATAAATGTGTCGTCATATTTTTTATTTACTTTCATGAAGCCTTAACCTTTGAAACAGTTGCTCAATTTTATTGAACCAAGTATATTCTGGAAGATGGGCAGGAGTTCTAAAATTCGAAAATAATTTTTGGATTTAACTGATCCAATACCAGAGATATGGGAAAATTACCTAAGCAACTTTTTTTTATAAATATGTTTGTATTTATTTGTATTTGTATTTACTTTCCAGAAGCCATAACTGTTGAAACAGTTGCGCAATATTATTGAAACAAGTATATTCTGAAAGATGGGTAGGACTTCTAAAATTCGAAAATATTTTTTGGATGTAACTGATCCAATACCAGAGATATGGGAAAATTACACAACCTACATTTTTTTTTATAAATATGTCGTTATATTTTCGCATTTATTTTCCAGAAGCCATAACTTTTGAAACATTTGCTCAATTTTATTGAAACAAGTTTATTCTGAAAGATGGGTAGAAGTTTTAAAATTCGAAAATTATTTTTGGATTTAACTTATCCAATACCAGAGATATGGGAATATTTCAAAAGTAACAGTTTTTTAAATATGTCATCATATTTTCGTATTGAAGCCATAACTTTTGAAACAGTTGCTCAATTTAATTGAACCAAATATATTCTGGAAGATGGGCAGGAGTTCTAAAATTCGAAAATAATTTTCGGATGTAACTGATCTAACACCAGAGATATGGGAAAATTGCCCAAGTAACATTTTTTTTTTTAATATGTCGTTATATTTTCGTATTTAATTTCCAGAAGCCATAAAATTTGAAACATTTGCTCAATTTTATTGAAACGAGTTTATTCTGGAAGATGGGTAGGACTTCTAAAATTCGAAAATAATTTTTGGATTTAACTGATCCAATACCAGAGATATGGGAAAACTTCACAAGTAACATTTGTTTTAATTTGTCGTTATATTTTCGTATTTACATTCCAGAAGCTATAACTTTTGAAACATTTGCTCAATTTTATTGAACCAAGTATATTTTGGAAGATGGACAGGAGTTCTAAAATTCGAAAATAATTTTTGGATATAACTAATCCAATACCAGAGATATCGGAAAATTACCCAATCTACATTTTTTATAAATATGTCGTTATATTTTCGTATTTACCTTCTAGAAGCCATAACTTTTGAAACAGTTGTTCAATTTTATTGAACCAAGTATATTCTGGAAGATGTACAAGGGTTCTAAAATTCGAAAATATTTTTTGGATTTAACTGATCCAATAACAGAGATATGGGAAAATTACCCAAGCAACATTTTTTGTTTAATTTGTCGTTATATTTTTGTATTTACTTTCCAGAAGCCATAACTTTTGAAACAGTTGCTCAATTTTAATGAAACGAGTTTATTCTGAAATTTCGGCAGGAGTTCTAAAATTCGAAAATAATTTTTGGATTTAACGGAACAAACATCCGAGATATGGAAAAAAAGCAGAAGTTTATTTTTCTTTAGTTTTTTTCGCAGTCGAGTTTTTGGTGGCCCTATCATGAAAAGTGTAGGGTAAATGTTTTAAGGAATAAACTTGGGTGTGAAGGAAGACCTTAAAATTTACCCTCCTACCAGAGATATAAGAAAAAATTCCCCCATTTTTTAGTCGTCATATATTTTGGGCTAGGTCAGTTCCCCCATTTGCGCAATCTTCAAACAATAACCCAATAACTCTGATAACCACCACATGCCAATACGGAACCAGAAAAAAAAAATAAACAATTTCCGAAACCCTGACTAAACTCCTCTCCCCCCCGTACGGAATAACCTCAGAGAAATTCCTTTGGCTGTTATCTTTGATTGAAATATGAGCAAAGAAAATAAAAAATAAATGTTTTTCTTTTTCGATCATAAAACAATAGCAGCAGGCAACGCGATGTGTTTGCTCACATGAAAGTGATGATAATACAAAGCACCAACAACAACACCATAAGAAATAAACAAATTCCAGTAGCGAAATTACGCCTAGGCAGGCAGGCAGCCCGTCCAGCTATGAAGTGGTGGCCAATCAACCCGCAGCGCAGCGCAGAAAATGATGGTCGCTGGGTCACAGCCGTTATTTTTGTTCGCTTTGCTTTTTCCTCTATTTGTGCAAGCATAGCTGATAATGTCAACAATGAACGGCGCGACACACAGCGAAACCATCAAAAGGAAGATTAAAAAGGCTACTGGAAGCAAGGAAAAGCCTGGTTGGCTAGCCGGCCGGCCATATGTTTACAGCTGGAGAGATATGAAGGGAACGAAGGCGATAAAATTCAAACAAACAAGAAAAACTGTAGAGGCATGCGACCATGACACTTTCATGGGCTGGATAAGAAAGAGCATTGGGTCACTAGAGTCATATAAATATATTGATCCAGACAGAGACTTATGGGAGAGGGTGAGAAATTATATGGCAAAGGGATAGTTATTACTTTCACTGGGAAATTTAAATGAAAATTATAACTAAATAAGACTATGCCGAACTCCAAGGTCGGGACTTCTTCCTCCATTCTCAAACAATTTTTTCTGAAAAAAAAAATCCGAAAAATTCCACACGTTATGGCCTTTGGAAAGTAGTACGAAAATGATACCAAAAAATCGATAAATTTCGTTCTCATGTATTTTTCCGATATCTCTTGTATATGCTAAGAGAGGAAAGCATTACTTTTGCCTATAGCCTTTTGGATATTACTCTTCCGAACGGAATTTATTTAAGGAGGATATCTCAATTGGATCAAAAGTTATAGGCCTTAGAATATCCCTACGGAAAACAAAGGAAAAATTACAAAATTTGAGTACTTGTATATTTTTGCCCATAACTCGGGTATTTGATAAGCCACAACTAAATATGTCAAACATGATTTACACAAGAGCAGTTACTCTTTCGAAGACAGTTTAATTGACTAAAACATACCAAGTATTTTAAAAGTTATGACCTCTAGAAGAGTATAACAAAATATATTCGTAACATTGGGAAATTTATGCACCACAACCTTTTTTCCGTTATCTCTGGTATTTGATAAGCTATTACTAAATACTTAATAACAATTTCGAACTATGCAGTCCTCTTCTAAATTCGATTTACTTTATCAAAATATTTCTAATAGTTCAAAAGTTATGGCCCCTAGAAATGAGTGCTAAAATTCTCCCAAATATTGGAGCATTTTGGGTATTTTTGTATTTTTCCGATTTCTCAAACATTTGACAAAAGAAAATAATATTATCTGCCTCAGCTCCTTTTCGGACGTTTCTCGTCCAAATACATTTTACTCTAAGAGAATATCTCAATTGGATCAAAAGTTATAGGCCTTAGAATATCCGTACGGAAAACAAAGGAAAAATAACATATTTGATTACTTGTATATTTTTACCCATAACTCGGGTATTTGATAAGCTACAACTAAATATGTCAAACATGATTTAAACAAGAGCAGTTACTCTTTCGAATTCTGTTTAATTTACTAAAATATTCCGAGTATTTTAAAAGTTATGGCGCCTAGAAGATTATTACAAAATATATTCGTAACATTGGCAAATTTGTGCACCATATCCTTTTTTCCGATATCTCTGGTATTTGATAAGCTACTACTGCATACTTCATGCCAATTCAAGTCTATAAAGTATTCTTCTAAATTCGATTTACTTTACCAAAATATCCCTATTAGTTCAGAAGTTATGGCCCCTAGAAATGAGTGCGAAAAAATTCCGCAATATTGGAAAATTTTGCGTACTTTTGTACTTTTCCGATATCTCAAAAAATTGATAAGATACAACAATATTATATGCATCAGTTCTTGTTTGGAAGCTACCCTTCCCAATGCATTATATTTTAAGGGGATATCTCAATTGGATCAAAAGTTAGAGGCCTTAGAATGTCCCTACGGAAAACAGACGAAAAATGACAAAACTTGAGTACTTGTATATTTTTACCCATAACTCGGGTATGTGATAAGCTACAACTAAATATGTCAAAGACGGTTTAAACACCAGTTTGTACTCCTTCAAAGACAGTTCAATTGACGAAAATATTCCAAGTATTTTAAGATTTATGGCCTTTAGAAAAATATTACAAAAATATTAGTAACATTGGGAAATTTGTGCACCATAACCTTTTTTCCGATATCTCTGGTATTTAATAGGTTACTACTACATACTTCATACTAATTCAAGTCTAGATAGTCTTCTTCTATATTCAATTTACTTTACCAAAATATTACTAATAGTTCAAAAGTTATGGCCCATAGAAATGTGTGCGAAAATTCTCCCAAATATTGGAGCATTTTGCGTACTTTTGTATTTTTCCGATATCTCAAAAATTTGATAAGATACAACAATATTATCTGCCTCAGTTCTTGGTTGAATGTTTCTCGTCCAAACACATTTTACTCTAAGAGAATATCTGAATTGGATCCAAAGTTATACGTCTTAGAATATCCCTACCGAATATAAACGAAAAATTACAAAATTTAAGTACTTGTATATTTTTGCCCATAACTCGGGTATTTGATAAGCTACAAATAAATATATTAAAGACGATTTAAACACGAGCAGGTACTCCTTCGAATTTAGTTTAATTGACTAAAATATTCCGAGTATTTTAAAAGTTATGGCCCCTAGAAGAGCATTACAAAAAATATTCGTAACATTGGAAAATTTGTGCACCATAAGCTTTTATCAGATATATGTGGTATTTGATAGGCTACTACAACATACTTCATACCAATTCAAGTCTAGGGAGCCTTCTTCTAAATTCGATTTAATTTACCAAAATATTCCTAATAGTTCAGAAGTTATGGCCCCTAGAAATGAGTGCGAAAAATGTCCGCATTATTGGCAAAAATTGCGTACTTTTGTATATTTCCGATATCTCAAAAATTTGATAAGATAAAGCAATGTTATCTACATCAGTTCTTATTTGGATGTTTCTCTTCCAGACGCATTTTACTCTAAGAGGATATCTCAATTTGAAAAGAAACGAAAAGAAGGCAAAATTTGAGTAGTTGTATACTTTTGCCCATATCTTTGTTAGTTGATGAGCTACGTCCAAATACTTTATATCCACATATGGCTTAAATCATCAGCTTATAAAATAAAAGAAGTTTGGTAAAATTTAACCGCTTAGTTTAGGAGTTATGGGCTTTCAAATAGTATAACTTAACACATAGCCATTAATGGAAATTTTCAGTTATTGTGAACTATTTACAATATCTCTAGTATTTTATGAGCTACATTTAGATATTGTATATCAATGTAAAGATTAGCTCTTCCGCTTCCGCCTCGAAATGAGTTTGGTTGAATTCTAGCGTTTAGTTTATGAGTTATGGGCTTTGGAATGTGATTACGCAAAATAAAACCAAAACTGATTAATTTTAGTAATTTTGGATTATGCACGATATCTCTGGTATTTGATGAGCTACAACCAAATATTTTATATGTATATAAAGATTTAGTCTTCCGCTAAGATCGTAACATAATTCTGGAGAAATAAAACCATTTAGTTTAGGAGTTATGGGCTTTGGAAAGTGATTACGCAAAATGAAACCAAAATGGGTGAATTTGAGTAGTTGTGAACTATTTGCGATATCTCTGCTATTTGATGAGTTACAATCAAATATTTTATATTAATAGAAAGATTTGGTCTCCCTCTTACTTCAAATATGAATATGGTAAAAATATACTATTTAGTTTAGGAGTTATGGGCTTTGAAAAGTAATAACGCAAAATAAGACCAAAATGGTTAAATTTGAGTCATGGTAGACTATTTACGATATCTCTTTTATTTGATGAGCTACATTCAAATATTTTAAATCAATAAAAAGATTAAGTCACCCGCTTACTTCAAATATGAGTATGGTAAAAATATACCATTTAGTTTAGGAGTTATGGGCTCTGAAATGTGATTACGCAAAATTAAACCAAAATGGGTAAATTTGAGTAGTTGTGAACTATTTGCGATATCTCTGGTATTTGATGAGCTACATCCAAATATTTTATATTAATAGAAAGATTAGGTCTTCCGCTAACACAGTAAAAAATTTCTGGACAAATAAATTCATTTAGTTTAGGAGTTATAGGCTCTGGAAAGTGATTACGCAAAATAAGGTCAAAAATTATGAATTTGGGTAATTGTACACTATTTGCGATATCTTTGGGGTTTGATGAGCTACATCCAAATATTTTATATTTAAATAAATATTAGATCTCCGGCTTACTTAGTAAAATTGGTATGGTAAAAATATACCCTTTAGTTTGGGAGTTATGGGCTCTGGAAAGTATTTACGCAAAATAAGACAAAAAATGATGAATTTAAGTATTTGTGAAATATTCGCGATATCTTTGGTATTTGATGAGCTACATCCAAATATTTTATATTAAAATAAAGATTAGGTCTCCCGCTAACACAGTAAAAATAAAATAGTTGTGAACTATTTGCGATATCTTTGGTATTTGATGAGTTACAGCCAAATATTTTAAATCAATATAAAGATTAGGCCTTCCGCTAACACAGTAAAATAATTCTGGGTAAATAAAATCATTAAGTTTAGGAGTTATGGGCTTTGGAAAGTTATAACGCAAAATAATACCACAAATAATGAATTTGGGTAATTGTGAACAATTGGCGATATCTCTGACATTTGACCGGCTATATCTAAATATTTGAAATATATTTCAAGTTAAGACATTCAGCTAACAAAATATAGTCCCATTTGTGGGATTTTATCGCCTGCATCGAAAGTTATGGTCCCTAGAAAATCATTACCCAAAAAAAGTTCCCAAGTAAAATAATTGGGTGATTGTCTTATTTTGGTCATATCTTGGCTATTTTACTAGCTACAAGATAATATTTTGCATTTATTTAAAGATCAGATGCTTAGCTTACAAAATATAAACTTTTTGTGTAAAGGTATATGGGTTAGTTCCCAAGTTGTGGACCTTGGAAAATGATAAACCAATAAAGGGATATATTTGAAAAAAATGTGCATGTGTCAATTTTGGGCCATATCTCTGGTGTTTGACAAGTTATATTTCACCATTTTACATCATTGACAGACCATCACCAGTTTACACAATGATGAAAATTTGGTTCAAATATCTCGATTAGATTAGAAGTTATGGCCTCTTGAAAGTGATTGCCCACTTTCCCAGGGTTGGAAAGTTTAAATGGACAAACTTAATGAAAGTTAGGTTTTTTTAAAAAACAAAATAATTCTTCACTTATTCGGCCGAGTTCTTCTCTCAAATCACTGTCAGAAAAATTACTTCCACGTTTTCCCATCCCTGGCTGTTTTCTCCATTAACAACATTAACATTTCAATTTTCTCTCGACAATAATTGACCATGTCATGATTAATTGATTGTTGTTGCTTTTCTATAGGAACTTTGTAATGATGGAATTTTTATCCCAAACCCCTCCTCTCCGCAGCCCCACACCTTCTGTCAAGGCATCAACGTTCCAAGTGACACAATGATATGACACAGATGTCAATTAAGTTTCATTAGTTGCCACCTGATTACTAATTTTATTAACATCACCTTGCCTCTCTCCTCTTCTCTCCTCTCTCTCTCTACTCTTCTCAAACTGTACACGACTGAATTGTCAGCCATTATCAAATGTCAGCATCATCAAAATGTTGTTGTCGAATCATCTTTATTACCGCTAAGTCAAACGGACAGTGTTGCGAAATGGGAGAAAGTGTGGAAAAGGAGAGACTTTTTTGAGAGAAATGCAGCAAATTTTCTCAGTTTTAAATCACTGTGCCTTTTTGAAATGTAAGAGAGAGATTGGGAGGGGGAGTGGTATTCCGTGGAATTTTTTTTTTGCAATTTTGAAACACTGTTGTTCCTATTGTTGTAATGCAAAAACAAATTATGCATTCTGTAGACATGATGACTACAAAAAACAAAAGCTCTCGCTCTGTTGTGTGGATGTTTCATTTCCTCTTGGCAACCTGGTTGGGCGCCATTCCGCCAAAGCATCACATTTGAGACTGCGAGCCAACGTGACGACGACTTCCAGCTAAAACGATCGAAATAGACAAGGTCAAGTCTGCTAAAAATAGAAGATAAGTCTTCTGAGAATAAAAGACAGGTCTTCCGGGACAAGTCTCATAGTAGACTTGTCTTCAAGCCACAGAAGATTTATCTTCTAGCCATAGAACACTTGTCTTCTAGCCATAGAAGACTGGTCTTCTAGCCATAGAAGATTTGTCTTCTAGCCATAGAAGACTTGTCTTCTAGCCATAGAAGACTTGTTTTCTAACCATAGAAGACTTGTCTTCTAGCCATAGAAGACTTGTTTTCTAACCATAGAAGACTTGTCTTCTAGCCATAGAAGACTTGTCTTCCAACCATCGAAGAATTGCCTTCCAACCATAGAAGACTTGTCTTCTAGCCATAGAAGACTTGTCTTCTAGCCATAGAAGACTTGTCTTCTAGCCATAGATGACTTGTCTTCTAGCCATAGAAGACTTGTCTTCTAGCCATAGAAGACTTGTCTTCTAGCCATAGAAGACTTGTCTTCTAGCCATAGAAGACTTGTCTTCTAACCATAGAAGACTTGTTTTCCAACCATAGAAGACTTGTTTTCCAACCATAGAAGACTTGTCTTGCATCCATAGAAGACTTGTCTTCTAGCCATCGAAGACTAGTCTTCTAGCCATAGAAGACTTGTCTATCCATAGAAAACTTGTGTTCTTGTCTTGGCTTGTCTTATCCCTAGACGATTTGGTTCCGATCCCTAGAAGGTAGACTTGTCTTCTAGCCATAGAAGACTTGTCTTCTAGCCATAGAAGACTTGTCTTCAAGCCATAGAAGACTGGTCTTCTAGCCATAGAAGACCTGTCTTCTGGCCATAGATGACTTGTCTTCTAGTCATAGATGACTTGTCTTCTAGTCATAGATGACTTGTCTTCCAGCCACGGAAGACTTGTCTTCTAGTCATAGAAGATTTGTCTTCTAATCATAGAAGACATGTTTTCTCTGTAGACGATTTTGTTCCGAACCCTAGAAGGTAGATTTTTCTTATATTTATAGATGTCTTGTCTTTTATCTATGGAAGAATTCTCACGTATCTGCGGAAGACTTTTCCTCTCTTGTCCATAAAAGACTTATCTTTGATCAATTGAAGTCTGTTCTCTAATCCTTTAAAATTCTCGTTGGATGGTTTCATTATTAAATTCCATGTCAGCCATTAGATCTTTCTCTGGCTAGTAGTCATATCTCCTTTTTCTTTTTCCTTTTCCTCTTCTATTCCCCTCGCCTACTTCATTTTCCCCCTCTCCCTTGATCCTTTCTTCGTATGGTTTGTTTATTTTTAAATGGATTTATTTCGAGAGAACTAGAGCTCAGAGTTCATGTTTATTTTCATTAGCTCATATTTTAGTGTTTTGATGGGGTGACCTTTCTCTCGCGCTCTTTCTCGCTCTCTCTCTCCTACACACAATTATACGCCTTTGCATTACCAATTGATAATATCTCTGAGTTTTATGGTTAATTATGTGGGTTCCCTTGTACTTTCTCTGGCACGCACTCACTCACTCTCTTTCTCTCTCCCTACCAATCCAGTGTTTTGTTGCTCTACCACTCCGTGTGTTTTGTTATGAATACTCCACCTTAATGGTGGGGGCCCACATTTAACGGCCCGCCAACTGAGAATTGGAGAATTTTATTTTTTTTTCTGTTTATTGTTATGAAAAGTGAGTTTGGTTTTCGGTTCGTGTGCTCGTGCTACGATTATGACTCGTATGACGATGTTGATGATATGTTGACTACTACTGGGAGCTGGGTGGGTGTGTGTGTGTGCATGTGTTGTGTCGTGTTGTTGTTTTTGTTTGTAGTTTGCCTGCCCGGTCTCATTATGTACGGGAGAGAGTCATGTTGTGTTTTTGTTTTTTTTTTTTCTTTTATTTTCTTCATTATTTATTTTTTGTGAGATTATGCGAAGCATAACAAGAGAGTGTAACAACTTCCCCTTGTGTGTGTTGTGTGTGGCAATGAGAGGCCCGTTCTTTGTCGCTCTGTGAGTGACTGTGTGCTGTTGTTGTTGTTATTATTAGTTTTTGTGCTGTGTGATGATGATGTTATTTGTTGCATTTTAAACAATTTCTATTTTATTAATAATTTTGTTGTGATTGCGCGCACACATAAGAGCGGGCGCGAAGCATTACGTCGTGCGTTTGGGTTATTTGAAGAACATAATTTTTTTCGTTTTCTTTTTGGACAAAAAGGAATAAAACAAAAAAAATAATAATTGTACGTGAGTGTTGGGAGCTGAGTGCGTATGTCTTCGACTTGAAGTGTCATCCATCCGTCCGTGAGGTGTTGTTGTTTGAAAGGCCTGTCACATTTGTCATTTGTTTTGTTTTATTTGTTTTTGAGTGCTTCCTTTTGTGGATTGGATTGTGAAAATGAAAGGCCCTCGGCCGCCGCCTCTCTGTCATCAGCAAAATTCTATGGAATTCATAATTAAATTAAAAAATCATTAACCAAAAAAAAAATGAAGAAATGACAAAAAATGAAAATATTCTTTAAAAAAGAAAAGAAAACAACAACAAGAAATGTGTGCCTAAAAATAGTTAGAAAACAAAAATAAAAACAAAAAAAGTTTTGAAATCATAATTTTTACCAAAGAAAAACATGTGGCGGTTTTAATTGAAACTCGGCGAACTAGAAACAACAACAACAATACTGTGAAGGGGGGAGGAGAGCATAGAAGAGAGATTCATAATTCGGGCCCCCACAAAATAACCGTTAAAAAAATACCAATTGGAATTTCCTGTCTTCCGTAAATCCAAACCAAAGAAACAACAACAAAAATATTCAAAATTTGTTGCTTTTCCGTTACAACAACAAGAGGAACATGTCATTACATAGCTATAAGTCTTCATTATCCACGGAATCACGCTCCTCATCGCTATCATCGGCCAGATCATTGTTTATGGATGGCAACACAACGACCTCCTCCAGTCTTAGCGGCGGCAGCAGCAGCAGCAGCAGTGATACCAACAACGCCTCCACAATTGACCACCAATTGCTGCGCTATCATCACAACTACCATGGTGGCGGTGTGGTCAGTGTGGATCGCCAAAGTAAACGTGTTCTGGGCAACATCATCAACAGACAACTGCCTCCCACTCCAACTCCACCAGCTCATCCAGATGTGGATGCCGAAGATGATGAAGTTGTTGACAATCATTTGCTGGTCGATTTGGATAATGTGGATGACATTATCAATTATGTGATTAAAATGCAATACATTTGTTGTGAGTAAAAACAAAAACAACAAAAAATTACAAACATTTTATTACAACTTTCATCATTGTCGTTTTTGTTGTTGTTATTGTCTGTTTCCAATTCAATTCAATTAAAACATTTCCTGTTGCATGTTTGGCTAAATTTTCTTTTCACCACCAGGCCAGAGCCGCCGATCATCCAAGCTCTAGCATTCATTCATCATCTCCACTAGCAACAACAATTAAATTTTTCAAAACACAACAACAACAAATGTTAATTAACTTGGGATAATGTTTTTTTGCTGGTCTCAAAAAAAAAAGAAGACAAGTGAATTGAAATTTCATTTGAATTAAAAAAAAACAACAACAACAAACTAAATAACAACAACAACAATGATAAATTTTCAATGGACAATATTTTTTTTGTTTCTATCAGAAACTTAAAAAAAAAAAACAAATATATCCTGGAAAAAAATAGAATTTTTTTGAAAAAAAAAATTAAATTTTTTTTGAAAAAAAAAATTTTTTTTTGGATAATTTTTTTAAATTGAAAATTCAATAAAAAAGCAACAACCAAAAATTTAATTTATCCATGAAAAATATATTTTTTTGTTCAAAAAAATCATAGGAAATATTTTTTTATTGGAAAAATTTTAAAAATAAATAAAAAAAATTCCATTTTAAAAACCTATTTTTAAAAATTTTTCCAATAAAAAATATTTCCTATGATTTTTTTAAACAAATTAAATTTTTATCCATGGAAAAAAGACAAGTGAATTGAAATTTCATTTGAATTAAAAACAACTACATACTAAATAACAACAACAACAAACAATGATAAATTTTCAATGGAAATATTTTTTTTTGTTTCTATCAAAAACTTAAAAAACAAATATATCCTGGGAAAAATAGAATCGTTTTGAAAAAAAATATTAAAATTTTTTAAAATAAAAAATAAATTTTTTTTGGAAAAAAAAATTTTTTTTGATATTTTTTAACTGAAAATTCAAAAAAAAAAAAAAAAAAAAAAAAAAAAAAAACAACAACAAAAAATTAATTTATCCATGAAAAATACTTTTTTGTTTGTTAAAAAAAAAATCATAGGAAATATTTTTTTATTGTGAAAATTTTTAAAAATATATATCATTGGAAAAAAGACATGTGAAATGAAATTTCATTTGAATTAAAAACAACTACAAACTAAATAACAACAACAATAAACAATGATAAATTTTCCATGGAAAATATTTGTTTTTGTTTCTATCAGAAACTTTAACAACAAATATATCCTGCAAAAAATAGAATTTTTTTTTAAAAAAAATTTTTGAAATAAAAAATATAAAATTTTTTTGAAATAAAAAATATATATTTTTTTGATATATTTTTTTTAATAGAAAATTCAAAAAAAAAAAAAAACAATAACCAAAAATTTAATTTACCAATGAAAAATATTTTTTTTTTGTTTAAAAAAATGCATAGGAAATATTTTTTTATTGGGAAAATTTTTAAAAATATATATCCATGGAAAAAAGACAAGTGAATTAAAATTTCATTTGAATTAAAAACAACTACAAACTAAATAACAACAACAACAAACAATGATACATTTTCAATGGAAAATATTTTTTTTGTTTCTATCAGAAACTTAAAAAACAAATATACTCTGGGAAAAAATAGGATTTTTTTTTGAAAAAAAAAAAAAAATTTTTTTTTTGAAATAAAAAATATATATTTTTTTTAAAAAAAATATATTAGAATTTTTTTTGATATTTTTTTTTTTTTTTTTTTTTTTTTTTTAATTGAATATTCAATAAAAAACAATAACAAAAAAATTTAATTATCCATAAAAAATATTTTTTCTGTTTAAAAAAATTCATAGGAAATATTTTTTTATTGGAAAAATTTTTAAAAATATATATCCATGGAAAAAACACAAGTGGATTGAAATTTCATTTGAATTAAAAACAACTACAAACTAAATAACAAAAACAACAAACTATGGAAAATATTTTTTTTGTTTCTATCAGAAACTTAAATACAAATATATCCTGGAAAAAAATAGATTTTTTGGATAATTTGGATAATTTTCTTCTTTTTTTCATTGAAAATTCAATAAAAAACAACAACCAAAAATTTAATTTATCCATGAAAAAATATATTTTTTTTTGTTTTAAAAAAATCATATGATAATCTTTTAATCTTTAATCTTGTAATCTTTTTTAAAAAATATATATATTCATGAAAAAAATCAATTTTATTTTGAATAAATATATATATTTTTTTTAAAAATATATTAAAAAAAAAAAATATTTGTATTTTTGCAATTATTTTTTTTAATGAAAATTCTATTGATTATAAAAAAACAACAACAAAAAATGATAATTTATCAGTGAAACATATTTTTTGTTTAAAAAAATTCATAGGAAACATTTTTTTGTTGGGAAATTTTTTATAAGAAAAAATGTTTTTTTTTGATATTTTTTTAATTGAAAATTCGAGTGATTATAAAAAACTACAGAAAATGATAATTTGTCATTAATTTTCAATATATATCCACGGAAAAAATTCAAATTTTTTAGAAAAAAAATATGAAAAAATTTTGTTTGATAATATTTTCCTTATCTTTTTTTTTTTAATTGAAAATTCAAATTTTTATAAAAAAACAACAAAAAACATGTAAAAAAGCTGTAACTTTACACTCCACCATTTGGAAGGATTTTGGCAAATTTCAAAAAAGTAAAATCCGTTAAAAATTCTGTTAAAATATTAAAAATACCGAATGTAGCCGTTATATTAGGGTCTATACGACGACGTGGACATGCATAGGCAACTTTTGTCATAAACCATTGCAATATTCAAATGCGAAACTTGAATAAAAAAGTTCGGTGAATAATGTAGCTAAAATCATCAAAATACCTAATATCAGGAGGTACCGTTATATGGGGGCTATACCAAAACTTCGACCTACATGACCCATTTTCTATACCAAAAGTCCTGCAGACATAATATACATTTGAGTAAAATTTTATCACTCTACTTCATATCGTTTGGAATCTAGAGTGGTTTCTACGGACGGACGGACATCGCTAAATCGACATAGAATTTTATGCCGATCAAGAATACATATACTTTGTGGGGTCTAAAATGTATATTTCGAGGAATGACAAACTTCATATACCCTCCATGCTATGGTGGAGGGTATAAAAATTAAAATTTATGCATGAAAAAAATATTTTTTTTTTATTTAAAAATGTCATAAGAAATATTTTTTTTCTTGGAAAAAATTTTAATAAAAAATATATGGAAAAATCAATTTTTTGTTGAAAAAAAAAATTTTTTGGAATAATTTTTTTTCACTATTTGAATATTCAATTGCTTTTGAAAAACAAAAACAAAAATGATATGTTATGTATAAAAAATATATTTTTTTTGTTTAAACATTTTTTCTCGGGAAAATTTTATAAAAAATAAATATTTCTTCATATTTTTATATTAAATTGACAGAAGAAATTCTCATCATATTTTCCTTTAGAAAATTAGATATAGATATTTTTTTGATAATTCTCTTTACCCTTCTTTCTCTTCAAAAGTAATCCTCTCTCTGGAGAAAAATATTCTTTCAACTCTTAACGGCATCTTATAATACTCCCACAAAAATTGGAATGGAATATTAAAAGAGAAAAACATTCCCAATAAAATTTTGACATTTCACAATCTGGTTAAATCGACTCAAAAAGCCAAAAATTGCAACGGTTTCATTTTCAAATTTTAACTGGAATTTCTTGTGCAAAAAACCGATGATGTCTCAAATGAATCATTTTCAACGTTTTCTCGCCTCAAAATAAAAATAGACAATAACTTCATTTGAATTTATTTGAATAAATTTTTGGTTTATTGTTTGGCTTCTTTAAAACGTGAATATATTCCTAAAATGGGTTCACAATTTATGCGAATTTTGTTTGGTTTGGTTTCGATTTTGGCAAATTCCGGTTTTGGTCTAATTTATGACGTTTATTTTTTTTGCAAATCACAAAAATGCTTGTCGATTTAATCAGCAAAATTAAGTTATTTTTTGGAGGAGGGGGGGGGGGGGGGGGTGTCAGGCTAATAATTTTAGTATTAGAGAATGATATTATCGTTTGCTTAGATAAAAATATATTGTATTGTAGTCAAAATAACTGAAAGCCGCTTAAATTATGAAGGAAGTAATATCGATAACAACTTTTGTGTAGAGCAAAACTGTCGATAACAACTTCTTAGCTCAAAGAAGTTATCGATAACAATATTTTTTGGAGAGAAAAATTGTCGATAACAACTTTCCGAAAAGAAAAGTTATCGATAACAACTTTCCGAAAAGAAAAGTTATCGATAACAACTTTCCGCAGAGAGAAAATTATCGATAACAAGTTTTTTGCACTGAAAAGTTGCCGATAACTACTTTTCTGCACAGAAAATTTGTCGATAACAAATTTTTGACATAGAAAAGTTGTCGATAACAAGTTTTCTGCATAGAAAAGTTGTCGATAACAAGTTTTCTGCATAGAAAAGTTGTCGATAACAAGTTTTCTGCATAGAAAAGTTGTCGATAACATGTTTTCTGCATAGAAAAGTTGTCGATAACAAGTTTTCTGCATAGAAAAGTTGTCGATAACAACTTTTCCGCATAGAAAAGTTGTCGATAACAAGTTTTCTCCATAGAAAAGTTGTCGATAACAAGTTTTTTCCATAGAAAAGTTGTAGATAACAAGTTTTCTCCATAGAAAAGTTGTCGATAACACGTTTTCTCCATAGAAAAGTTGTCGATAACACGTTTTCTCCATAGAAAAGTTGTCGATAACACGTTTTCTCCATAGAAAAGTTGTCGATAACAAGTTTCCTCCATAGAAAAGTTGTCGATAACAACTTTTCTCCATAGAAAAGTTGTCGATAACAAGTTTTCTCCAGAGAAAAGTTGTCGATAACAAGTTTTCTCCAGAGAAAAGTTGTCGATAACAATTTTTCTCCATAGAAAAGTTGTCGATATCAAGTTTTCTCCATAGAAAAGTTGTCGATATCAAGTTTTCTCCATAGAAAAGTTGTCGATATCAAGTTTTCTCCATAGAAAAGTTGTCGATAACAACTTTTCCGCATAGAAAAGTTGTCGATAACAACTTTTCTCCATAGAAAAGTTGTCGATAACAACTTTTCCGCATAGAATAGTTGTCGATAACAACTTTTCAGCATAGAATAGTTGTCGATAACAACTTTTCGGCATAGAATAGTTGTCGATAACAACTTTTCGGCATAGAATAGTTGTCGATAACAACTTTTCGGCATAGAATAGTTGTCGATAACAACTTTTCCGCATAGAATAGTTGTCGATAACAACTTTTCCGCATAGAATAGTTGTCGATAACAACTTTTCCGCATAGAATAGTTGTCGATAACAACTTTTCCGCATAGAATAGTTGTCGATAACAAATTTTCGGCATAGAAAAGTTGTCGATAACAAATTTTCTGTATAGAAAAGTTGTCGATAACAAATTTTCGGCATAGAAAAGTTGTCGATAACAAATTTTCGGCATAGAAAAGTTGTCGATAACATTTTTTTTACAGAAAATATTTCGATAACACCCTTTCTATGCAGAAAAACTCGAACATATTGAGGGTTCTCTATGGTAAAGTGTTCGAAAACCAGCTTTCCATTGTTCTCTTCGTAGTTCGTTTTTTCATTCCCTCCCCCCCTTAGGCCAATTACTGGGCCCAATTTGTTATGCGTTTCCTCTCCGTCTGCTTTTTTTTGACATCTTTTTTGTAGATAGTTTACTTTTTTGAAATAAGAATAACGTAAAACACCTGCTTCCACTTTTGTTTTGTTTAGGTTAGCATAAATTATGGCCCGGTGGTGTTTTTGTTTTTTTTTTGCTCAACTAACTTGGCCATAAGTGTGAGTAAGTGGTGAAGCCACATTTTGCGGCAATAGCCGGTGGTTGGTTGGTTGGTGCCAAAATTTCTCATTTCATATGGCCGTTTTCGGACCACACGAAAAACAAAAGGGAGACCGCGATAGGTGGACAGACAACCCAGTTGTTGTTGTTGAGGGGGAAGAGTCTAGGCCAGACGTTATTCTTGCTAACCAACTTTGGCTACGCCATAAGTTTTATTGGCGTCTTTATTCATTGTTTTGGCCATTTTTGGATTAATTTTGGCAATTCTTTCTGGAATGGCCAAAATATTGACCACCTGTATCGCCACATGAATCATGGTCAGCAAAACCCCAACAAATTCTCTGGAATTTCACAAAATATTGCAATATCTTTTCAACTTCATTTCTACTATTTTCTTCACATTATTTATTTATTTATTTAATATTTATTTCATTCCTAATCCAAACTTTAATTTATAGTTTTTAATTCATTGTCATTTACCACGATAATAATTGCTTCCCTTCTCTCCCTTGTGCTGTTGTTATTATCTTGGATCTATCATCAACGTCGTCTTCGTCGTCGTCATCGTCATCGTCATTATCGACATTTGGAAACATTTTCACAAAAATTTCGTCACCACTTCGACTGGTGCCTTGTGCGTTTTCCTTCGCTCCGTTGGCTGTGTGTGAAAATTTCAATTTGGTTTCCCGGAATCGCTTGGCTACTGGTAGGCGAACGACCTGCCATTATAGCGCCACCAGAAAGTGAATGGTACCATGGACGTTTGGATCGCTATTCTGCTGAATCACGTTTACGTGGAAGCAAAGAGCAGGGCAGCTATTTGGGTAAGTGAGATGAGTTTCTTGAGAAACCAAAAAAAAAAAAAAAAAAAAAAATGAATGAAACTCACAACAAAACAGTTGAGAAGTTGTTGATGACAAGTTTTCCTCACAAAAACTGTCGGACAGAAGTCTTCTGCAAAGAAAAACTGTCAACAATAACTTTTGACCAACAGAAATATATCGTTAATAATTTTCTTCCATAGACAAGTTACCGATATCAATTTTTCTCTGCAGAAAAGTTATCGATAATTACTTTTCGACACAGAAACAACTTTTCTGCATAGGAAAGTTGTCGATAACAGCTTTTCCGTATAGAAAAGTTTTAGATAACAACTTATCCGTGTAGAATATTTGTCGATAACAACTTTTCGGCATAGAAAAGTTGTCGATAACTACTTTTCCGTATAGAAAACTTGTCGATAACTACTTTTCCGTATAGAAAACTTGTCGATAACAACTTATCCGTATTGAAAATTTGTCGATAACAACTTTTCCATATGGAAAACTTGTCGATAACAACTTTTCCACATAGAAAAGTTGTCGATAACAAGTTTTCGGTATAGAAATGTTTACGATAACAAGCTTTCGGTATGGAAAAGTTGTCGATAACAAGTTTTCCGTATAGAAAAGCTGTCGATAACAAGTTTTCCGTATAAAAAAGCTGTCGATAACAACTTTTCCATATAGAAAAATTGTCGATAACAACTTTTCCGTGTAGAAAAGTCGTCGATAACAACTTTTCCGAATAGAAAAGTCGTCGATAACAACTTTTCGGCATAGAAAAGTTGTCGATAACAACTTTTCGGCATAGAAAAGTTGTCGATAACAACTTTTCGGCATAGAAAAGTTGTCGATAACAACTTTTCGGCATAGAAAAGTTGTCGATAACAACTTTTCCGTCGATAACAACTTTTCAATATAGAAAAGTTGTCGATAACAACTTTTCAATATAGAAAATTTGTCGATAACAACTTTTCAATATAGAAAATTTGTCGATAATATGTCTTTCGTACGGAAAAGCTGTCGATAACAACTTTTCCGTATAGAAAAGTTGTCGATAACAACTTTTCGGCATAGAAAATTGTCGATAACAACTTTTCGGCATAGAAAAGTTGTCAATAAAAACTTTTCGGCATAGAAAAGTTGTCGATAACATCTTTTCGGCATAGAAAAGTTGTCGATAACATCTTTTCGGCATAGAAAAGTTGTCGATAACATCTTTTCGGCATAGAAAAGTTGTCGATAACAACTTTTCGGCATAGAAAAGTTGTCGATAACAACTTTTCGGCATAGAAAAGTTGTCGATAACAACTTTTCGGCATAGAAAAGTTGTCGATAACAACTTTTCGGCATAGAAAAGTTGTCGATAACAACTTTTCCATATAGAAAATTTGTCGATAACAACTTTTCCGTATAGAAAATTTGTCGATAACAACTTTTCCGTATAGAAAATTTGTCGATAACAACTTTTCCGTATAGAAAATTTGTCGATAACAACTTTTCCGTATAGAAAATTTGTCGATAACAACTTTTCCGTATCGAAAAGTTGTCGATAACAAGTTTTCCGTATCGAAAAGTTGTCGATAACAGCTTTTCCCTATCGAAAAGCTGTCGATAACAACTTTTCCGTATAGAACAGTTGTCGATAACAACTTTTCCGTATAGAACAGTTGTCGATAACAACTTTTCCGTATAGAAAAGTTGTCGATAACAACTTTTCCGTATAGAAAAGTTGTCGATAACAACTTTTCCGTATAGAAAAGTTGTCGATAACAACTTTTCCGTATAGAAAAGTTGTCGATAACAACTTTTCCGTATAGAAAAGTTGTCGATAACAACTTTTCCGTATAGAAAAGTTGTCGATAACAACTTTTCCGTATAGAAAAGTTGTCGATAACAACTTTTCCGTATAGAAAAGTTGTCGATAACAACTTTTCCGTATAGAAAATTTGTCGATATTTATTCTTTTGAATGAAAAGCTATCGATTATAGATTTTCTCTTCACAAACATTTTCGATAACAATTTTTTTTCTCCATAAAAAGCTTACGATAAGAAATTCGATAACTTTAAATTCTTCTTTTCTTTTGCCATAGTTCGTGAAAGTGATCGCAAGCCTGGCTCCTATGTTCTCAGCTATTTGGGCCGTACTGGCATCAATCATTTTCGGTAAGTCCCTCGTGTCATTTTCTAAATTTCATATTTATCGATTTTTATTATCGTTTTTCCTTTTTTCAATTTTTTAATTTTCCAGCATCACAGCCGTTTGTGGTGACTTCTACATTGGAGGACGTCAATTCAATTCACTTAGCGATTTAGTCGGTTACTATACCTCATGTAGTGATTTGCTGAAACGTGAACGTCTGCTTATCCCAGTACCGCCACCCGAACCGGTCAACGACAAGAAACGTGTGGTGGCCATTCTACCCTATACCAAAATGCCCGACACGGATGAGTTGAGTTTCCAGAAGGGCGACATCTTCTTTGTGCACAATGACATGGGTGATGGCTGGTTGTGGGTCACCGCGCATCGTACCGGGGAGCAGGGTATGATTTTCCGAGAGCTAGTGGAGGATTTAGATCCGGCCATAGATCCCAATACAGTATTTCCATGGTTTCATCCAAATTGCACCAAGAATGAAGCTGTTGATATGTTAGTCAAGGGTAAGTGGGGATGAGTGGGGGAAATGGAAGGAAGAACTAATTTGTGAATGATTTTTCTTCCAGCTGGTCCTGGTAGTTTCCTGGTGCGTCCCAGCGACAATTCCCCGGGCGACTATTCTCTGTTCTTCCATATCAACAATCAGATACAACGTTTTCGCATTGAAAAGAAGGGCGTCCGTTATCTGATGGGCGGCCGGACCTTCGAATGTCTGGATGCAGTGATCAATCGCTATCGCAAGGAACAAATTGTGGAGGGCCACTGCCTTAGCCACCCGGTGGTGAATGGCAGCCAACCCGAGTATAGTCAACAGTATGTGGTGGAAAAGGCGGCCGAGAAGATCTATGCCACCCTGCGCGAGTGCCGAGATCAAATTGGCCTCAAGAAAATCAAGGGCATCAAACACCACGGCCATCTGAACAAGAAGTCCGACAAGACAGCCAAATGGAAACAGCTGTATTTCGCCCTGATCAGCGAGTGTTCCGAAACGCATTTGTGCTTCTATGACAATCCCAAAAAGACTAAACCCAAGGGTCTTATCGATCTGTCCTGTGCTTATCTCTACCAGTGCCACGATTCGTTGTGGGAGCGTCCCTATTGCTTCCAAATTGTCGAGAGGGCCCTGCCCTGTTTGGCCACTGTCACCTACTTGTGTGCCCCTAGTCAAGAGAGCTACACAGAATGGATAAATGCGCTGAAGGCCCAGTGTGCCTCACAGCTGAGCAAGGCCCAGAAGAAGGTGCCACGTCTAAGGGAGTTGCGCTGCCTCAATTTACACATACTCGAAGCCCATAGACTGCCATTTAAACTAGTGCCACATCCGTATTGTAGTATTTCCCTGAATCAGGTGAAAGTGGGCAAGACAAAGGTCAAGATTGCCCCGGACCCAGTTTGGGAGGAGGAGTTTGTCTTGGAGTGAGTAGAATCGAAAATTTCCATGACAGCCTCATTTTAAAAATATATTCTTCTTTCTTCCCCCCTCCCGTCCCTAGTGATGTCCCACCAGATGTAGTCTCGCTAACCATCACCCTGGTCTCTCGCGGCAAGCGAGGCAAGGACAGCGAAGTAGCTGAACTCACCATCGACCTGGCCAGCCTCAAAAACGGCCAGGAAACCGAGGAGTGGTATCAACTAACCGGCATGACGCCCATGGGCGAATGGGGCTCTCTGCGGCTGCGCATGCGTTATCTGGATGATCTCATTATGCCCTGTGAAGAATACAGTCCCCTGCAGCAGCTGCTGCTGGAGCCCGAATTATATTCCGTCAAGGCCCTGGCCGAACTATGTCACAATGATCGTGTCCCCCTGGCCACCGCCTTGTTGCGCGTCTTCCGCCATGAGAAGCGAGAAACGGAACTCATACGGGTGCTCTGCCAAGCGGAAATTGCCCGTGAAAATGAGACCACGACCCTCTTTAGGGGTGCCAGTTTGGCCACCACCCTCATGGATCTATATATGCGCACAGAATGTACGGGATTCCTACAGTCGGCCGTCTCCGAGACCATACAACGCATCTTGGACAGCAAACAATCGGCCGAATTGAATCCCACCAAAATGGATGTCAACGACGACGCCTGCTCCAATGCTGAGTTCCTTTTGCAAATTCTGGATTTGGTAACCCATTCCATATTCACCTCGCCCGAGGCGTGTCCACGCTCCGTGAGATACATTTGCAATTGTCTGCAAAAGGCCGTCGTGGCGAAATGGCCAACGGAACGTTTGGTTAGGACTCGGGTCGTTTCGGGTTTTATATTTTTACGTTTGCTATGCCCATCCTTGCTGAATCCACGTCAATTTGGTTTGGTTAGTGAGACTCCGCCGACGGCAGCCACACGTTCGCTGGTGATGGTGGCTAAGTGTTTGCAGAATTTGGCGAATTTGATTGAATTTGGCGGGAAGGTAAGGACAGGCGAATTTTTTTGATACTAAACACATCTATGGAAGTTTCTACATGGAGAAATTGTCGATAAACAATTTACGATAACATATTTTCCGTTTTTTCCATATTGAAAAGTGGTCGATAACAACTTTTCCGTATGGAATTGTTGTCGATAACAACTTTTCCATATGGAAATGTTGTCGATAACAACTTTTCCTTATGGAATTGTTATCGATAGCATGTTTTCCGTATGTAAGTTTTGTCGATAACAACTTTTCCGTGTCGATAACAACTTTTTCTGTGTGGGAAAGTTGTCGATAACAACTTTTCCGTGTAGAAAAGTTGTCGATAACAACTTTTCCGTGTAGAAAAGTTGTCGATAACAATTTTTCCGTGTAGAGAAATTGTCGATAACAACTTTTCCGTGTAGAAATGTTGTCGATGACAACTTTTCCGTATGGAAAAGTTGTCGATAACAACTTTTCCGTATGGAAAAGTTGTCGATAACAACTTTTCCGTATGGAAAAGTTGTCTATAACAACTTTTCCGTGTAGAAATGTTGTCGATAACAACTTTTCCGTGTAGAAATGTTGTCGATAACAACTTTTCCGTATAGAAAAGTTGTCGATAACAACTTTTCCGTATAGAAAAGTTGTCGATAACAACTTTTCCGTATAGAAAAGTTGTCGATAACAACTTTTCCGTATAGAAAAGTTGTCGATAACAACTTTTCCGTATAGAAAAGTTGTCGATAACAACTTCTCCGTGTAGAAAAGTTGTCGATAACAACTTCTCCGTGTAGAAAAGTTGTCGATAACAACTTCTCCGTGTAGAAAAGTTGTCGATAACAACTTTTCCGTATAAAAAAGTTGTCGATAACAACTTTTCCGTGTAGAAAAGTTGTCGATAACAACTATTCCGTTTAGAAAAGTTGTCGATAACAACTATTCCGTTTAGAAAAGTTGTCGATAACAACTATTCCGTTTAGAAAAGTTGTCGATAACAACTTTTCCGTATGGAAATGTTGTCGATAACAACTTTTCCGTATGGAAATGTTGTCGATAACAACTTTTCCGTATCGAAAAGTTGTCGATAACAACTTTTCCGTATCGAAAAGTTGTCGATAATAACTTTTCCCTATCGAAAAGTTGTCGATAACAACTTTTCCCTATCGAAAAGTTGTCGATAACAACTTTTCCGTATCGAAAAGTTGTCGATAACAACTTTTCCGTATAGAAAATTTGTCGATAACAACTTTTTCGTATGGAAATGTTGTCGATAACAACTTTGCCGTATGGAAAAGTTTGTCGATAACTAATTTTCCGTATGGAAATATTGTCGATAACTAATTTTCCGTATAGAAAAGTTGTCGATATCAACTTTTCCGTATGGAATTGTTGTCGATATCAACTTTTCCGTGGAGAGAAGTTGTCGATAACAACTTTTCCGTGGAAAAAAGTTGTCGATAACTGCTTTTCCGTGGAGAAAAGTTGTCGATAACATCTTTTCCGTGGAGAAAGGTTGTCGATAACACCTTTGCCGTGGATAAAAGTTGTCGATAACATCTCTTCCGTGGAGAAAAATTGTCGATAACATATTTTCCGTGGAGAAAAGTTGTCGATAACAACTTTTCCGTGGAGAAAAGTTATCGATAACATCTTTTCCGTGTAGAAAAGTTGTCGATAACAACTTTTCCGTGTAGAAAAGATGTCGATAACAACTTTTCCGTGTAGAAAAGTTGTCGATAACAGCTTTTCAGTATCGAAAAGTTGTCGATAACAACTTTTCCGTATCGAAATATTGTCAATAACAACTTTTCCGTATCGAAAAGTTGTCGATAACTATTTTTCTGTCTAGGAATGTTGTCGATTACAAATCTCTTTTTTGTTTATTTTAATTATTGGTCGTTAATTTATTCCCTTTTCGCATTTCTAGGAACAATACATGGAGGTTGTCAATCCCTTTATACTCAAAAACAAAGAACGCATGATTGTGTTTCTCGATCAATTATCAATGGTGACAGATCCTAATCCACCGCCTGGCAGAAATTCAGAACAAAGCTCTAATCAATCGCCACAGGATACGGGTAAGAAAATATGTTTATTTTTTTGATTTCAGTTTTAAATTTTATTTCAATTCCAGGTCGTGAACTGGCCACCCTGCATCACATATGTGTTTCATATTTACCGGAATTGCAAGAATTATCGAATATACTTTCAATTAAGAAACTAGTTACCGTTACCGATATGCTAACGAAACATAAAATCAAATATCGTGAAATGATTAGCTAAGAAGTGAACAACATGAAAATCGATAACAATATCTTCGAACAACTCAACAACTCGAAAACGTAAAGACACTAAGCAAAGAAGAAGATGGTATGACAGTTAAGGAGACATCACAACAAGAAAATATTGAAAAAAGTATAGAAGAAAGACATTTTACCCCCCCCACTTTGATATTGAAGACATTAAAATGATGAGGTTGATAAATGATGGATGGATGGCTGGATGAATGGAGGGATGGTTGAGATGTGCAAGTAATCCTAAGCTGACTCTTTCTTATTTTCCTCGCTGTATTATCCTCTCTCACGCTCGAACCCTTTCTATATATCCTATCTGATTTTCCTTAAACAAGCAAAGCCAAGCAAACAAAATGGAAGAACATGGGAAAATAAAACGTAACAAAATCTCATTTCATTCAAAACACACATTACCAAATAATAAACTCTCTTTTTTATACAAATATAAACAGTAAATGAACAAACAAACAAATCATATTTATAATATCAGCAAATACTTCTAATATTAATAATAAAAAAAGACAACAGAAAACTAAATTGAAAAAAAAAAGAATAAAACTCAAAACAACCGCAAATACTTCTTTATAACGTACCACATTTATACATAGAGACGGAAACGGAAATGGAAACGGTCGCCAAAACAAATCTTAACACCAATTTACAACGATTTTTTATAGCAAAAAAGAAAAATCGTAAAATAATCGAGATTTTTATACTTTCCCCCGCCCCGAAATCCAGACCGACGATCAATTTATATACAAAAATTATAGAAAAACAAAACAAATTATTTAAAAAATGCTTATTTTTTAATTTTTCCATCTCCATCTATATATAGTATATGCAATAAATGCTAGAGGAACAACTGGAATGGGAACAATTTATTGAGAAATGGCATTAGCAAACAAAAATTGTTATCGATCAGTTCCTTACATACCACGGATAAATTTTCAATTTTTCTTGATGGAAAAGTTGTTATAGACTACTTTTCTATCGATAAAAGTAGTTATCGAAATCTTTTTTCTTTAGAAATGTTGTTATCGACAACTTTTTTCTTTAGTAATGTTGTTATCGACAACTTTTCTATGCCGAAAAGCTGTTATCGACAACTTTTCTATCGAGGAAAGTTGTTATCGACAACTTTTCTATCGAGGAAAGTTGTTATCGACAACATTTCCATACGGAAAAGTTGTTATCGACAACATTTCCATACGGAAAAGTTGTTATCGACAACATTTCCATACGGAAAAGTTGTTATCGACAACATTACCATACGGAAAAGTTGTTATCGACAACATTACCATACGGAAAAGTTGTTATCGACAACATTACCATACGGAAAAGTTGTTATCGACAACATTACCATACGGAAAAGTTGTTATCGACAACATTTCCATACGGAAAAGTTGTTATCGACAACATTTCCATACGGAAAAGTTGTTATCGACAACATTTCTATACGGAAAAGTTGTTATCGACAACTTTTCTATATGGAAAAGTTGTTATCGACAACTTTTCTATATGGAAAAGTTGTTATCGACAACTTTTCTATATGGAAAAGTTGTTATCGACAACTTTTCTATATGGAAAAGTTGTTATCGACAACTTTTCTGTATGGAAAAGTTGTTATCGACAACTTTTCTATACGGAAAAGTTGTTATCGACAACTTTTCTATACGGAAAAGTTGTTATCGACAACTTTTCTATACGGAAAAGTTGTTATCGACAACTTTTCTATACGGAAAAGTTGTTATCGACAACTTTTCTATACGGAAAAGTTGTTATCGACAACTTTTCTGTACGGAAAAGTTGTTATCGACAACTTTTCTGTACGGAAAAGTTGTTATCGACAACTTTTCTGTACGGAAAAGTTGTTATCGACAAATTTTCTGTACGGAAAAGTTGTTATCGACAACTTTTCTGTACGGAAAAGTTGTTATCGACAACTTTTCTATACCGAAAAGCTGTTATCAACAAATTTTCTGTGCTGAAAAGCTGTTATCGACAATTTTTCTGTGCCGAAAAGCTGTTAGCGACAATTTTTCTGTGCCGAAAAGCTGTTAGCGACAATTTTTCTGTGCCGAAAAGCTGTTAGCGACAATTTTTCTGTGCCGAAAAGCTGTTATCGACAATTTTTCTGTGCCGAAAAGCTGTTATCGATAACATTTCTATCGAGAAAATTTGTTATCGACAACTTTTCTATGGAGAAAAGTTGTTATGGACAACTTTTCTATACCGAAAAGTTGTTGTCGACAACTTTTCTATCGAGAAAAGTTGTTATCGATAACTTTTCTATCGAGAAAAGTTGTTATCGATAACTTTTCTATAGAGAAAAGTTGTTATCGATAACATTTCTGTTGAAAAAATCTGTTATCGGTAACTTTTTTGTTGAGCAAAGTTATTATTGACAGCCTTTCTACACGGAAAAGTTGTTATCGATAAGATTTCTACACGGAAAAGTTGTTATCGACAAATTGTCTATACGGAAAAGTTGTTATCGAAAAATTTTCTACACGGAAAAGATGTTATCGACAAAATTTCTGTTGAAAAAATTTGTTATCGGTAACTTTTATGTTGAGCAAAGTTATTATCGACAGCCTTTCTGTGCGAATAAGTTGTTATCGACAGCTTTTCTATACGAAAAAGTTGTTATCGACAACATTTCTATCGAGAAAAGTTGTTATCGACAATATTTCTATCGAGAAAAACTGTTATCGACAACTTTTCTATCTAGAAAATGTGTTATCGACAACTTTTCTATGCCGAAAAGCTGTCATCGACAACTTTTCTATACCGAAATGCTGCTATCGACTACATTTCTATGCCGAAAAGTTATTAGCGGCATCTTTTCTGTCGGGAAAAGCTGTTATCGACAATTTTTCCATGCCGAAAAGTTCTTATCGACAACTTCTCAATGCCGAAAAGTTGTTATCGACAACTTCTCAATGCCGAAAAGTTGTTATCGACAATTTTTCTATGCCAAGAAGCCAAAATAACATAACATTCTGGTCATTTAACATTTTAAGGGAAATTTTTACTGCTCGTTGAGATAACTCGTTTGGTTAGGCAATCTCTTACTGAAACATTTAGGTTATCAGCTTCTTATCCATAACATTGTTATGTGAACTCCTTCTTCAAATCAATAACTGTTCAACATGCAAGAACTGTGATACTGATCTGTAATGATAATCTTTTTGTTTTTGGAAATTTTTTTATCGATAACATTTTTCTAGCAAAAAAAAGTTATCGATAATTTTTTTTAATAGAAAACGATTTTGATGGGTTTTTGATAGTTATGCAAGGCTTGTTATCGATAAATCTTCTGCTCAAAAAAAACCTGTTATCGATATATTATGGATAAGGAATATTTTTATCGGTACATTTTCGATAACGATTTTTTTATTGATAACTTTTTGGTATGGATCTTTGTTTGTGTCGTTCGATATTAGTTGTCGATAAAATATTTGGTAAAATATTAGTTATCGGTAAACCTTTGTTATCGATAATATATTTGGTAAAATATTAGTTATCGATAACATATTTGGTAAAATATTTGTTATCGATAGCATTTTTCTACAAAAAACCTATTGTCGATAACTTTTTATGTTGGCATAATAATGATATACTTATTGTCAAACGATCTTGTTATTGGGATATTGGTTATCGGTACCTTTTTACTCAGAAAGCTTGTTATCGACAACTTTTTTTAAAGACATTTTTTTAAAACGACATTTGCGTCATTTGGAAACTTGTCGTCGATGGCATGTTTCTACATAAAATGCTTGTTATCGCCTGCTTTTCGACATCGATAACATGTTATCGATACATTTACTTCTAATACAACTATTGCTCTGTTCCAGAAGTCTGAGAATCTTTCCTTTACGATATTCAAAAAAAAAAATTGCAAAACTAGTTGATTTTTGCAGATTCTAGAACAGAGTATACATTGGCCATAAAATTTGTTAGTTTTGAAAAAAATATCATTTCTCAAAAAATTGTTTCATTGCCTAATTTGCATCCCTCTGTAATCATAACCTAACCGCCATAGACTACAAACAATAGTTAAAATGTTAATCACCAAATAAAAATAAATAGTTTTCTTTTAAAAACAAATAAACAATAACTACAACAAGTTTATAACAATAAAAAAAACTATATTAAGTTTTCTGGCATATCGAAAATGGGAACTATTTAAATGCCGAACAAAATTTCAAATAAAGCTATTAAAAATACAAATACCAAACCGAAATAAATCCTATTACCGAACAAAACAAAATAAATATTCAAAACCATATAGCTATTACACATGCAAGGATATGACACAAGGGTCTTGTTTGTTTTTTCAATTCAAATCAACTAAAAATCCTAGATTTTAAAAAAATATTTTTTAATTTAAAAAAAAAAATTTTTTAAAAATATTTTTTAATTTAAAACAAAAATTTTTTTTTAATTTAAGAAAAAATATTTTTTAATTTTAAAAAATCCTAAATTTTTTTTCTTAAATTATTTTCATATTAAATTCTTTGAAAAAATGTTTTTTTAATTTAAAAAAAAATATTCTTTAATGTAAAAATATATTTTTTAATTTAAACAAATATTCTTTTTAATTTAAAAAACATTTTTTTATTTTAAAAAATATTTTTTAATGTTAAAAAAATATTTGCTTATATTTTATATTTTAATTTTAAAAAATATTTTTTAATTTTTATTTTTTTAATTTCAAAAAATATTTTTTACTTTAAAAAATCCTACATTTTTTTCTTAAATTATTTTCGTATTAAATTCTTTGAAAAAAAAATATTTTTTTTTTAATTTTAAAAAAATATTTTTTAATTTTAAAAAATATATTTTAATGTTAAAAAATATTTTTTAATGTAAAAAAATATAAATATTTAAATATTTTTTAATTTTAACAAATATTTTTTAATATTAAAAAATATTTTTTAGTTTTAAAAAATATATTTTAATGTTAGAAAAATATTTTTTAATTTTAAGAATATATTTTAATGTTAAAAAAATATTTTTTTAATTTTAAAAAATCCTAGATTTTTTTCTTAATTTATTTTTTTATTAAATTCTTTGAAATTTTTTTTTAAATTTTAAAAAAATATTTTTTAATTTTAAGAAATATATTTTTACTTTTTAAAAAATATTTTTTTAATTTTAAAAAACTTTTTCTTATATTAAATAATATTTTTTAATGTTAAAAAAATATTTTTAATGTTAAAAAAATTTTAAAAAACATTTTCTTATTTTAAAAAATATTTTTTAATGTTAAAAAAATATTTTTTAATTTCTTAAATTTGTTTCATATTAAATTCTTTGAAAAAATGTTTTTTTAATTTTAAAAAAATATGTTTTAATTTTAAAAAATATATTTTAAAGTTAAAAAAGTATTTTTTAATTTTAATAAACATTTTTTTATTTTAAAAAATATTTTTTAATTTTAAAAAATATATTTTAATGTTAAAAAAATATTTTTAATTTTAAAAAATATTTTTTTTAATTTAAAAAAATATTTTTTAATTTTAAAAAATCCTAGATTTTTTTCTTAAATTATTTTCATATTAAATTCTTTGAAAAAATGTTTTTTTAATTTTAAAAAAATATTTTTTAATTTTAGAAAATATATTTTTAATTTTAGAAAATATATTTTTAATTTTAAAAAGATATTTTTTTAAAGTAAAAAAATACTTGTAATGTTAAAAAAATATTTTTTTAATTTTAAAAAATATATTTTAATGCTAAAAAAATATTTTTTAATTTTAAAAGTATTTTTTAATTTTAAAAAATCCTAGTTTTTTTTCTTAAATTTTTTTCATATTAAATTCTTTGAAAAAATGTTTTTTTAATTTTAAAAAAATTTAAAAAAATATATTTTAATGTTAAAAAATATTTTTTAATTTAAAAAAATATTTTTTTTAATTTTGCTTGAACTTTGCCATCCTATTTCTGGTTTAATATCGCACACATGACAACATACAGACAGACCGACACACAAATATAGGATTTTTGTTAAGCTATCTGCTAAGTTCAAGAACACACAGCCTCCTCCTACCCCTATAAAATATACTATTATATTCATGCATATATACATATATATTATATTTTTAAGCATTTCAACTATTATTCTTAAAAAAGAAGAAAAAAGAAAAAACAACAGAAAACAAAACTGGTTGCAAGGAAAAAATATTTCTCCTCTATTATTTTTTTTAATTTTATTTTGTAAAAAATATATTTTTTTTAAATTTCTCAAATATCCTTTTCTTGTAGTATTTTTTTCCTATTTTTTTATTTATTTTTTAATTCAATTTTTTTTATTTGAAAGATGAAAAATATACTCCTCCCCCCATATTTAAAACAGTAGTGTTGAAATAAATAAAAAAACAAAATATTACAAAAAAAGAAACAAATAAATAACAATTTTTTATATATACATATATGAAAAGAAATAAATACATTTTGCATCCTAGTCAAAACAATAAAAAAATTTAAAATCTGTGAGGGTTTTGTTTTTGGTTATGGAATCACATGGGTGGCAGGATCAAAGATTTTCCAATATTTTTTTATATAAAAAAATATTGAAAAAAAGATCAATTAATTAAATTAAAACTTAATTAAAAAAAGATAAAAATTAATTAATTTGTTTAGTTTTTTTTCCTAACCACCCATGGGATTCTAAAATCAACCCCCGCTGTGTTTTCATTTCATAGTTTGTTAAGGACATTTTAGAGAGGTAAGTACAAAAATAGACCTGAAAAAAAAATTAAAGAAAAATCTTAAAAAAAACCCTCAGCCATACAGGGTGAGATAAAAAAATGGCAAAAAAGTCAAACGCCATAATTTTTACATTTTTTTTAAAATTTTATTAAATGAAAGCAAAAAATGTCGGAATTAGCATCAAATTTTTGGAATAAGTTTAGATTTGTTCGAATTGGTGGTCACCTTTGGCACGAATTATGGCCTTTAAATGGCCAATGAAACCATCCCACGTTGCCCGAATGTTGCTCCCCAAAATTCTTTTGTACGCTTATAAACAATATAATGAGCTGTCACTGGAATAGTTTTAATAGCTGTCGGACGAGTGGCCTAGAAATGACAGCAGTCTGAAGTTGGTTGCAGTTTTTTCATCTCACCCTGCATTTCATTTGATACGGCCAAAACGTGCCTCATCGAAAGAATGGCTTAGAAATTAAGGTTTTTTTTTGGACGAAATCCATTTCAGGACACTTGTGGTCGATCTAGGGTTGCCCGTCCGCCCGCCTGTCTCGCTGGTGCTCACTATAACTTTCGATGGGACTATCTAATTTCATCCAAACTTGCTATAATATAATATTATCATCAAACTTAGATCGACTTAGGGGATGGGCAATATCGGTCCACTCCTTGTGGTACCTCACCCACAAAAGGTCGAAATTTTCTAAAAAAAAATATTTTACTGCACAGAAAGTGAAAGGATAATCTGAATTTGCTCCAACTTTGCAAATCCTAATATTTGCATCAGTTCTAGGTGAGATGCAAAAATGGACAATATCGGGCCACTCCATCAAGTACCTCCCACACAACGGGTCAAAATTTTTAAATAATTATAACGCTTATAAAATATGATGTGAGTGGCCAATTGCATTCAAATTACACAATGCACAATATTTTTATTAACCCAAGGTCTGGTGTGAAGATGGAATAAATCGGTCCATTCCTTCTGGTACCTTTAACACAAAGGGGTTAAAATTTTGAATAGCCAAAATGCTTATAAAACACGGAAAAAAGCATCCGATTCTCTTCAAATTCCATACATCCCAATATTTCTACTAGCACAAGATCTGGTGTGAAGATGGTAGATATCGGTCCATTCCTTCTGGTACCTCCCCCACAAAGGGGTTTAAAATTTATAATGATAAAAATGCTCATAAAATGCGATATAAACGCCCAACTCTCTTGAAATTGCACAGATCTCAATATTTCTACTGACACAAGATCTGCTGTGAAGATGGTTGATATCGGCCAACTCCTACTAGTACCTCCCCCACAAAGGGGTAAAATTTTTGAATAATCAAAACGCTCATAAAATTCCAAATATGCATTCTATTCTTTCTAAACTTCACACATCCCAATATTTCTACCAGCAAGAGATATGCTGTGAAGATGGTATATATCGACACACTCCTTCTGGTACCTCCCCCACAAAGGGGTTAAAATTTTAAATAACAAAAATGCTCATAATATGCGGTATAAGCATCCGATTCTTTTCAAATTTCGCACATCCCAATATTTCTACTGACACAAAATCTGGTGTGAAGATGGTAGATATCGGCCCATTCCTTCTGGTACCTCCCCCACAAAGGGGTGAAATTTTTAATAATAAAAATGCTCTTAAAATTTCGAAATAAACATCCGATTCTCTTCAAATTCCATACATCCCAATATTTCTACCAGCACAAGATCTGGTGTGAAGAAGGTAGAGATCGGCCCACTCCTTCTGGTACCTCCCCTACAAAGGGTTTAAAATTTTTAATAATAAAAATGCTCTTAAAATTTCGAAATAAACATCCGATTCTCTTCAAATTCCATACATCCCAATATTTTTACCAGCACAAGATCTGGTGTGAAGATGGTAGATATCGGCCCATTCCTCCTGGTACCTTCCCCACAAAGGGGTCAAAATTTTGAATAAGCAAAACGCTCATAGAAAGCGAAATAGATATCCGATTCTCTTCATATTCCATGCATCCCAATATTTTTACCAGCACAAGATCTGGTGTGAAGATGGTAGATATCGGCCCACTTCTTCTGGTACCTCCCCCACAAAGAGGTCAAATTTTTGAATAACCAAAACGCTCATAAAATTCCAAATATTCATTCAATTTCTTCCAAACTCCACACATCTCAATATTTCTACCAGCACAAGATCTGGTGTAATGATGGTAGATATTGGTCCACACCTTCTGGTACCTCTCCCACAAAGAGGTCAAAATTTTGAATAATTCGAACTCTTATAAAATGTTAAATAAGAGTTCGATTGTCTTAAAATTTCGCACATTCTAATATTTCTACCAGCACAAGATCTGGTGTGAAGATGGAATATCTCGGTCTATTCCTTCTGGCACCTCCCCTACAAAGGGGTCAAATTTTTGAATAATCAAAAACGCTCATAAAATGCGAAATAAGCATTCTATTCTCTTCAGTTTTCACTCATCCCAATATTTCTATCAGCACAAGATCTCCTGTGAAGATGGTAGATATCGGCCCATTCCTTCTGGTACCTCCCCCACAAAGGGGTCAAAATTTTAAATGAGCAAAACGCTCATAAAATTCAAAATATGCATTCTATTCCTTTAAAACTCAGCATATCCCAATATTTTTACCAACACAAGATCTGTTGTCAAAATGGTAGACATCGACCATCTCCTTCTGGTACCACCCCCACGTTTTTCGATACTTCCCTCTCTCATAACTTGTGAAGCAAGGCATCGTTGTTTTTTCAAATTTAAATATTTCAAACACACATCTGTTAAGAAAATCGTCTGATAATTTTTTAATTGCTATTAAAAAAATATTTAATAAAAAAAGAAATTTACCCTTCTAGTAAACACGGCTGCTGGAGATGCCGGGGTTTGAACCCGGGACTTCTCACATGCGAAGCGAGCGCTCTACCACTGAGCTACATCCCCTTACGGAGTAACGGCGTCAAAGGTGTGTTTTGTTGTTAGCTGGCTGTTGATTGGCAACAACAGTCATTCGCACACACACACACTACAGAACTTTTTGCCACAAGCACACGGTGTGCGTTGCCAACCATCTGTTGACAGGGGATGTTCTCAACAGCAATTGCAAAATTTGCTAACAGAGAGAGAAAATGTTTACAGCTTTGTTTAGGGATGCCAAATCATTGAAGAAATGGGGAAATTGGCAATTTGAGGGGCAGATGAAACAAAATAAAAGAAAATGGAATTTTTATTTTTAAATTTCAAGTTTCTTGTGTATTTTTTTTTAACATGGAGAAGGAAGCGAGCAAACAAATAGTTACTTTTAAGGATCTTCATAGAATCACTTTCTGAGTCGATTTATGCATGTCAGTGCGTCTCTCCGTCCGTCCATCTGTCTCTCTATGTATTTTTGCGAACAAAATGCAGGCCGCATTTTTTATCCGATTGAGATAACATTTTCCAAACAATATTTGATGAGCCCTGGACGAACCCAATTGAAATTGGCGAGAATCAGTTTAAATTTAGATATATCTCTCATTTATATCTTCAACCGATTTCGGGTTAATGGTGCACCAAATGGCCAATATCAGTCTAAATGACCTGAATTGGGCCATATCCGACCGTATTCAGTCTAGAAGCAAATACATTAAATTTGATGAAAATCGGTTTAGATACAGTCATAGCTCCCATATATATTTTCATCCGATTTGGGGTTTTAAGTCTCTTACATTCGCAATATACACTCCACGAGGATGATAGTTGGTACCTGATATCAGATACAGCTCAGAAATAAGTGCTTAAAATGTTGTCAAAATCGGTTCAGATTTGGATATAGCTCCCATATATATCTGTAACCTATTTTAGGTTTTTTTCCTGCACCAAATGGCCAATATTAGTCCAAATAGCCTGAATTTGGTCACATCCGATCGATTTCTTCTTAGATTTCTTCCTAGAAGCAAGTACATTAAATTTGGTGAAAATCGCTTCAGATATAGATATAGCTCCGACATAATATGTTTCATCCGATTTGGGGGGCTTAAGTCTTTCACATGTGTTATATGCACTCCATAATAAGGATATTTGATAGCGGACATCGGATACAGCTCGAAAATACCTCGCCAAATTTTAGCGAGATCGGTTCAGATTTTTATATACCTTCGATACACATCCTCATTCGATTTTGTGGTTATTAGCCCCAATTGGATAGAATTTTTTTCCATTTGGTGAAACTCGGTCCGGTATAGCTATTGCTCTAATATATTTTTTTAAATAATTCTCATCGAAGTCATATCATGTTCTACGAATATACAGCAAAGTTATTTGGTACTAGAGGTACAAAGGAAATTTTTTTGAAAATCGCTTCCGAGTTGGATGTGTATTTCGCAAATTGTGACCACTCTAAAGCCACGATACGCATTCAAATGATGTTCATTCATAGTTGGTATGATCTACTTGACATAAATTTCCAATATATTTTTTTTGTTTTGCTACGGGAGCTCTATTCCAGGATGAAGAATGATATGACCCATATTCTGTATCAATGATTCTGGATCTAATCCAAAGGATCAACAAATTGGGAAAAATTTGCGAAGATTTTCAGAAATAATGAATGTTTTTTTTTTTTTTTAACATAAATTAATGCAATTTTTCTATGGTACATATTGGGTATTCAAGTTTCTTTTGTTCAGAGACTCACCATTAAATTTTATCTAGAATAATACTTCTTTTAAGACTTTGCCCAAAAAATCAAATATAAATGGAGATTTTAACTCGCAGTGGATATGTGTTAAATTAACAGTAAAAAAACCAACGACATAATTTTTACTCTTAGTACATAAATTACAATTGTAATTTTCTTAAAAACTGTTGTACTTAGTCATATGACTTATTCTGAGATTTGTGGTGAAATCTTGTCTAGAGTTTTTCTTCTTTTGACATAATTCGCCTAAAATAAAAGCTTATGTCATTTTCAGGCATCAAATCGAAAAAAGTCCGAGGAAAAATAAAACAAAAATTGGAAATATTTTCGGGTGGATTTTTAGCAACATTGATGGACATATTTTTTTAATATGCAATGGAAATAGAGATTTCTTTTCTTTGGTGACTTATAGTGAAATTTGATCAGGAATATTTTTGTCTTTGGCAGTATCCTTCTAAAATTATGCTTTGTCGGAGATTTTTGCCCAAATTCACACAGTAAAAAAAGCAAAGACTGCTATTTTATATGGTACATATTAAGTATACAAATTTCTTTTGTTCAGATACTCACAATGAAATTTGATGTAGATCAATTCTTCTTTTAAGACTTTCTCCAAAAAATGAAGTATAAATGGAGATTTTGACTCGCAGTGGATATGTGTTAAATTATCAGTAAAAAAAGCAAGGACATAATCTTCACTTTTAGTGCATACTTTTCGATTGAAATTTTCTCAAAAACTGTTCTACCTAGACATATGATTTATTCTGAGATTTGTGGCGAAATTTTGTCTAGAATATTTCTTCTTCTGTCAGCATCCACGTAAAATGAAAATTTATGTCATTTTCAGGCATCAACTCGAAAAAGGTGTGAGGAAAAATTAATCAAAAATTGGGAATATTTTCGGGGTTGATTTTTGGCAACATTGATGGACATATTTTTTTAATAAACAATGGAAATACAAAATTCTTTTCTGTGGTGACTTATAGTGAAATTTGATGAAGAATATTTTTCTCTTTGATGTCATCTTTCTAAAATGATGACATGTTGGAGATTTTTGCACCGATTTATCGTATATTTATTTTTACAGTGAAAAAGCAAAGAAACAATTTTCACTTTTAGTTAATACTTTTCGAATGTAATTTTCTTAAAAACTGTTGTACCTAGATGTATGACTTATTCTGAGACTTATAGTGAAATTTTGTCTAGAATATTTCTTCTTTTGATAGCATCCACCTAAAATGAAAGTTTATGTAATTTTCAGGCATCAACTCAAAAAAGGGCGAAAATAAATTAATCAAAAATAGGGAATATTTTCGGGGTTATTATTTGGCAACATTGAAGGACATATTTTTTTAATATGGAATGGAAATAGAGATTTCTTTTCTTTGGTGACTTATAGTGAAATTTGATAAGGAATAGTTTTGTCTTTTAGGCCATCTTGCTAAAATGATGCTATGTTGGAGATTTTTGCACACATATTCACACACACTACTGTTTTATCGTTTATTTAACAGTAAAAAGCAAAGACACAATTTTCACTTTTTCCGAATGTAATTTTCTTAAAAACTGTTGTACCTAGACATATGACTTGTTCTGAGATTTATAGTGAAATTTTATGTAGAATATTTCTTTTTTTGTCAGCACCCGTCTAAAACGAAAGTTTATGTCATTTTCAGGCATCAACTCGAAAAAGGTGCGAGGAAAAATTAATCAAAAATAGGGAATATTTTCGGGGTTGCTTTTTTTGGCAACATTGATGGGAATATTTTTTTGTTATACAATTAAAATAGAAAATTCTTTTCTTTGGTGACTTATAGTCAAATTTGATGGAGAATATTTTTCTCTTTTAGGGCATCTTGCTAAAATGATGCTTTGTTGGAGATTTTTGCACAAATTCACACACGCTAAGGCTTTATCGCTTATTTAACAGTAAAGAAAGCAACGACATAATTTTCACTTTTTCCGAATGTAATTTTCTTAAAAACCATTGTACCTAGACATATGACTTGTTCTGAGATTTGTGGTGAAATTTTGTCTAGAATATTTCTTCTTTTATTAGCATCCGCCTAAAATGAAAGCTTATGTCATTTTCAGGCATCAAATCGAAAAAAAAACCGAGGAAAAATTAATCAAAAATAGGGAATTTATTCTGGGTGGTTTTTTGGGAAAATTGATGGACATATTTTTTTGATATACAATGGAAATAGAGAATTCTTTTCTGTGGTGACTTATAGTGAAATTGGATGAGGAATATTTTTCTCTTTTAGGTCATCTTGCTAAAATGGTGCTTTGTTGGAGATTTTTGCACAAATTCACACACACTGCCGCTTAATCGTTTTTTAACCGTAAAAAAAGCAAAGATACAATTTTCAATTTTTTTCGAATGCAATTTTCTTAAAAACTATTGTGCCTAGACATATGAATTATTCTGAGATTTGTGGTGAAATTTTGTCTAGAATATTTCTTCTTTTATAAACATCCGCCTAAAATGAAAGCTTATGTCATTTTCAGGCGTCAACTCGAAAAAGGTGCGAGGAAAAATTAATCAAAAATTGGGGGTTGATTTTTGGCAACATTGATGGACAGATTTTTTTAATATGGCATGGAAATAGAGATTTCTTTTCTTTGGTGACTTATAGTGAAATTTGATGAAGAATAATTTTCTCTTTTAGGTCATCTTGCTAAAATGATGCTTTGTTGGAGATTTTTTCACAAATTCACACACACTACCGCTTTATCGTTTATTTAACAGTACAAAAAGCAAAGACATAATTTTCGCTTTTTCCGAATGTAATTTTCTCAAAAAATGTTGTACCTAGATTTATAATTTATTCTGAGATTTGCAGTGAAATTTTGTGTAGAATATTTCTTCTTTTTTTAGCATCCGCCAAAAATGAAAATTTATGTAATTTTCAGGCATCAACTCGAAAAAAGTAAGAGGAAAAATTAATCAAAAATAGGGAATATTTCCGAGGTTGATTTTTTTTGGCAACATTGATGGACACATTTTTCTGATATACAATGGAAATAGAAAATTCTTTTCTGTGGCGACTTATAGTGAAATTTGATGAAGAATATTTTTCTCTTTCAGGTCATCCTTTTAAAATTATGCTTTGTTGGAAATTTTTTCACAAATTCACACCCACTACCGCTTTATCGTTTATTTAACAGTAAAAAAAGCAAAGACACAATTTTTACTTTTTTCGAATGTAATTTTCTTAATAACTGTTTTACCTAGACATACGCCTTATTCTGAGATTTGTAGTGAAATTTTGTCTAGAATATTTCTTCTTTTGTCAGCATCCACCCAAAATGAAAGTTTATGCCATATTCAGGCGTAAACTCGAAAAAGGTGCGAGGAAAATTTAATCAAAAAATTGGGAATATTTTCGCGGTTGATTTTTGGCAACATTGATGGACATATTTTTTTAATATACAATGGAAATAGAGATTTCTTTTCTTTGGTGACTTATAGTGAAATTTGATGAGGAATATTTGTCTCTTTAACGTCACGTTTCTAAAATGATGACATGTTGGAGATTTTTGCACCGATTTATCGTATATTTATTTTTACAGTGAAAAAGCAAAGAAACAATTTTCACTTTTAGTAAATACTTTTCGAATATAATTTTCTTAAAAACTGTTGTACCTAGATGTATAACTTATTCTGAGATTTATAGTGAAATTTTGTCTAGAATATTTCTTCTTTTATCAGCATCTGCCTAAAATGAAAATTTGTGTCGTTTTCAGGCGTCAGGTCGAAAAAAGTCCGAGGAAAAATTAATCAAAAATTGGAAATTTTTTCGGGTTTGATTTTTGGCAATATTGATGGACATATTTTTTTGATATACAATGGAAATAGAGAATTCTTTTCTGTGGTGACTTATAGTGAAATTTTATGGAGAACAGTTTTCTCTTTTAGGCCATCTTGCTAAAATGATGCTATGTTGGAGATTTTTGCACAAATTCACACAGACTACCGCTTTAACAGCAAACAAAGCAAAGACACAATTTTCACTTTTAGTACACACATTTCGAATGTAATTTTCTTAAAAACAGTTGTCACTAGACATACGCTTTATTCTGAGATTTGTGGTGAAATTTTTTCTAGAGTATTTCTTCTTTTGTCAGCATCCGCCTAAAATGAAAGCTTATGTCATTTTCAGGCATCAAATCGAAAAAGGTGCGAGGAAAAATTAATTAAAAATTGGGAATATTTTCGGGGTTGATTTTTGGCAACATTGATGGACATATTTTTTAATATGGAATAAAAAAAGAGATTTCTTTTCTTTGGTGACTTATAGTGAAATTTGATGAGGAACATTTTTCTTTTTGACGTCAGCTTACTAAAGTGATGCTTTGTTGGAGATTTTTGCACAAATTCACATAAAATACGGCTTTAAACCCAAAATGTCTCTTATATATATATGAATTCCTGTCTTTTCGGTAAGATTTAGACTCTTGAGGTCTTCTAGGACCCATAGTAGAATTTTATGAAAAATAATTTTCTAGAATATTTTGATTTGCTACAATGCCATTTAAAGGGAGTTTTTAACCATATTTACATAAAAGGACCAAAAAGACCCATTTTTTGACTCGCTTGAGGGTTAAAATCTCCTACAAAAAAAATCCTTGTATTTTTATCTGCAATATTGCCAAAGACATTGTATACCTTAAATGCACGGATTCCGAGGAATCTTAATCTGAACATTTTAGAAAACTGTGTGGAAGAGAGGGGAACTTTCCCCTCTGTTTAGGGTACTTTGCGATGCATACTTTGAAAACGTCGAAACATGTGACTTTTGTTTTTAGCTCTACTTTCATAATCTGCTGGACATTCTCCGTCATATTTGAAAAAAAATTAAAATTTTTTAAAAATTTAAAAACAAAATTTTTAATTTTTTAAAAATTAAAAATATTTTTTTTTTTTAAATTTCAAAGCTAAAATGGAAAGATTATGGATTTCTGGGGATTTTTTTTATGAACTTTACATGCGATACGAAAATGTACTTGTCATTCATTTTTTCGAAATTTGGGAAATGCTTTGCAACAACAATAACTACAACATAGCCCATTAAATGTAAATAAAAGCAATTCTAGCAGCAGCTTTTCAAATCCCAACCTCCCATTGAAATAAAACCATTTTCAGTTTTTTTTGCAAATATTTTCTTTTTTACCTTTATTTTCATAATTCAATTTGTTCTCATTTGTTTTCCTTGCTGCTTCATATATTTTCAATTTTTTTTGAATATTTCAATTTTTTTCTAGGTTTATTTTTTTCAATGGATTAACGCTGATTTTTTATGCTGAAGGATTGGATGTTTATTATTCTTTTTTATTTTTTAAAGTTTTGTAAGTTTTCGTTTACACTACAGACTACAGGATATTGAGGTTATGTTTTAGTTTTATTATTTTCAAATTTTTTTTTATAACTAAAAGGCTTAATTATGAATTGTGTATGTACATATGTCCTTGCTATATGTATGTAGCATATACTAAATATTTCTTTTGGGCTTATATATATATGATCGATATATGCATACTATTTCGATAGAGAATTCAAGCGAAACTTTGTTTACATAGTTAGAGAATTTTTTTTTTGGTGGATGACAAGCTTTTCTTTAGCATATTTTTAGGCGTATAAGATTTGAAAAGATTTCATTAAAAAAAAATAACAAAAGTTTTTTTTTGAATTTTTCAGGGTAGAAAAAAATGTTGAAATGAAATAAAAAATGAAGAAAAAAAAGTTAAAAAGTAACCGTCGGTGTGTTACCAGAAGGACTGGACCGATATCGACCATCTTCAGACCAGAACTCAATCTAAGTTTGAAAATAATATTAAGATGTACCACGTTTGGATGAAATCGAAAATTTCCTTCAAGAGTTAAGACGGACAAGCTGACGGACACCCCTAGGTCGACTCAAAGTATCCTACAACGGATTTGGACCTTAGGTTTAAAACCATTATTTTCATGCGGCATGTTTTGGCCGTATCAAATGATATATACCCTCTATAGCCATATGGTTGAAGGTATAAAAAATTAAAAAAAATATATTTTTTAAATCATAAAAAAATAATACTTTTCTTTGTTTATAAAATTATATTTTATAAATAAATATTAATTAAATATTTTTTTTTAAATATCTTTGATAGAGAAATAAAAATTGTTATTGTTAAAAATGAAAACAGTAAACATATTTTTTGTTACAAAAAATAAATCTATTTTTATAATACCAATAAATATATTTTAAAACTTAATAAAAAATATGTTTCTAAAAAAATATATTTGAGATTTTTCTAAATACAAAAAAATATATATATATATATATATAATAATATATTTTAAAAATAAATAAAAATTTTTTATATATTTTTTTTAAGAAAATTTTTACATTATTTATTTGTAAAAAAATAAATGAAGAAAGAAACAAAAATAGTTATATATAAATATAAATAATAAATAGTTATATATAAATATAATATAAATATATTTATAAAAATATTTATATATTTATAAAAAAAACTAAATAAAAAATATTAAAAATAAAAAAATATATATTTTCTATGAAAATATTAAAATAATTTTATATAAAATTTTATATAAAATAAAAAAAAAATAAATTAATTAAAAAAAATAAAAAAAAACAAGATATTTTTCCTAAAATATATATATTTTAAATGTAAAGTAATTAAAAAAATATTTTTAAAAATTTTATATTTTATAAAAATATTTTATTATATATATATATTTTATAAAAACAACAATAATGGGATTTTGCCTGACGGTTTTGCAACAACAAAATACTATGGTATCCCAAACAAGCAAGCCAAACACTGTTCAATTTTTTTTCACAAAAATATTTTTAAGGAAAATATTAATTATAATTGTATAAAATGAAAAGAAATTTAGAAAATATATTTTTACATATATATTTTGCAAACATAATTTTTAAAAACAAATTATTATATATGTTTAATAAAACTAAAAAAAAATTAAAAATAAAAAAATGTAAAAGAAATATAAATAATATTATATAAAAAAATATTAATATTAATTATTAACTAAATCCAAAAAAAAAAAAAAAATAACAAATCAAACAATTAAAGTTCATTTTTAATTATTTATATTCATAAAAAATAATTTTTTATAACAAAAAGGAATTTATTTAAGAAAAATATTGTCAATTGTTTTTTTTTTTATAAAATTGTAAAATAAAAATAAATGATAAAAAAAATATTTTTTTGTAGAAAATTATTTTAAAGAATTTTTTTTTAAATATTTTCAAATAATTTTATATATGTGAATATAAAAATAGATTTATAAAATTTATTTTTATGTATATACATAAATAGTTAAATAAATAATTACACATTTTTAATGAAAGTACTTTCTTTATATAAATAATTAAATGATAAAAAAACAAATAAAAATTTAACTTTTTATAAAAATTATTTTTAAAAAATTATGTTTTTATAAAATATAAGTTCAAAAACAAAAAATGAATATAAAATAAATAATACAAGCTAAAAATTAACAAAAAAAATATAAATTATTGCCTATAAAAAAATATTTTTTAAATATAAATAGTTTTTTTTAGTAAAGTTATATTTCTTTTATAAATGTTTATTTTCATCAAAAAAATAAATAAATAAAAATATAAAAAATTATTTATATAAAATGTTATTGCTCCTAAAAAATACTTTTTTATAAAAATACATAATAAAAATATATATATTTTTTAAAAATTTATTTTTACAAAAGACATATTCTTTATAAAAATATAAAATAAAGGAATAAAAAAATTATATGGATGAACAAAAAATAAATAATAAAAAATAATTTATATAAAATATTATTGGTCCTAAAAAAATTATGAAAATATATAATAATTTTTAAATAAAATTATAAATTTTCTGTAAATATTTATATTCATAAAAATATATTTTCTTAAAAAAATGTATAAAATAATTTTTAATAAAATGATATATCCAAAAAATAAAAATAATTTACATAAATTAACAATAAATAAATGAATAAAAAAATTATATTTTCCTTAAAAATATTTCTTATAAAGATTTAAAATAATTCTTTTAAATATCTATTTTCATATAAAAATTTTTTTTATTAGAATATAAAGCGTAATAAAATTAAAATATTTGAAGCTAAACTTATTTTTTTGTGAAAATAATTTTTTAATGAACAAAAAAATTGCTATATTTTGTAAAAACATAATTTTTATTAAAATATGAAATAATTCTTTTGTAATATTTTTTACTAAAAATATTATTTTTAATATTATTATTAAATTTAATAATAATAATAATAATAATGATAATAATAATAATAATAATAATAATAATAATAATAATAATAATAATAATAATAATAATAATAATAATAATAATAATAATAATAATAATAATAATAATAATAATAATAATAATAATAATAATAATAAGAATAATAATAATAAATAAATAAATAATAAGAATAATAATAATAAATAAATAAATAATAATAAATATTATTGTTCATTAAAAAATATTTTTTTAAGGAAAACATTTTTTACTTAAATATTTACTGCCATAAAAATGTTTTTATATAAAAATATTAAAATAACTGTTAGTATATACCAATATAAAATAATTTACAAATACCAAATAATTTATACAAATTAAAAAAAATAAATGAAAATATTATTGCTCCAAAAAATATTTTTTTATAAAAATAACTAATAATTTTCTAATAAAATAATAATTTTTTTTAAATATGTATTTTCATAAAAAATATTTTTTTTAAATGAAAAAAATCTTAATAAGACTATAAGACTATTAAGACTATATTTTTAGCTATAATATATTTTTAGATGAAAATATATTTTTTAATAAAAATGGAAATTATATGTATTTTGTAAGAACTTAATTTTTTTATAAAAAAAACTAATTTGTTTTGATAAAATATAATATTTTTTTACATAAATAATAATAAAAAATAAAATATAAAAAAAAATAATAAAAAAATAATAATAATATTTTTTGTAAGTTACAAAATTATATTTTTTTTATTGTTATATAATATTTTTATAAAAAACATAATGTTTTTAAAACAAAATAAATTAAAAAAAATATTAAAAAAATAATTAGATTGCTACATAAATTTTAATTAAAAATAAAAAACACAGATTTTAGGTAATTCAGTTTATTTTTATATGTTGTATGTATGATTTTTTGTAACACTGCAATAAATCGAAAATATTTTATTTATGCTAAGCTTAATGTAATTAAGTTTATTTTTACACAAAAAAATTATTTATAATAATAAACTAAAAAAAAATATTTATAAATTCATAGAAAAAATTCATTCGGAATTTGTTTTTGTTTTATAAAAAAAAAATAATTATCATTGAAAAAAATGAAACAAAAATAAATGAAATATATATCACAGGGTTGTATTTATTATTATTTTTTTTAATTAAAATCAAATAAGTTTAATAAACATATGCAACTATTTTATTTAATTGTATACAGAAATATTTTATTGGTTTCATTATTTTGTTATGGGTTCCGTTTTTCTTTTCTCTCTTTTGAAACATTTTCGCAAAGAAAAGGTTTAGAAAAAAAAAATGCTCGCTAACAAAAGCTCAAAATTCATTAAAAATTTACGAACATAAAAATATGGGGCTATAATAATTATTGATTATAAATTGTGGGTTGTTTATATACAAATAAGTTAATTTTAGGAGATATTTTTTTTAATTACACATAATTAATATATTTTCTTTATCTAAAAGCTTATTTTTTATGGAAATAAAAACTATGCCTTTCTACATTTTTTTTGGGGTTTGATTGGGGCGTTTGTTTTTTATTTTCTTTTTTTTTTTTGTAAATTTTTATTTAGTAAAAATTTCGAAAATTGCTCGTAAATTTTATTAAAACCTTTTTTTTTGTTAATGTCTGTTCAAGTTTTAGCCTCTTGCACGTGTTTGTAATTCGCAACGTACATTTGTGTAAATCCAAAAAATTTTTGTCTATTTTTTTTGTTTAAAAAATTTTCGTAATATTGCACCAAGTCCCAGCTTAACTTGTCAGAAAAAAATTTTTCTAGAAAAATTCTTTTGGTTGTTATTTTCTGTCGCTTAAAATTCTACATTTTCTTTTCGGTTTGTTTATTTCACTACAAAACATCTATTTTGAATGGTTTTCAAATACATCTATGGAATACATATTACCTCTGGCTTCATGCTTTTCATATTTCAAATCCTAAGACTTTTTTGCCAAACAACATTTTGTCGTTTCAAATTTGGCACTCAAATCTCTTTTTTTTAAATTAAAATAATAAAAAAATATATTTGAAATAAAAAAATTGAGAATAAAATGCTTTCGAAGTGGAAAAATACTAAAAGTGGAAATTAAAAAAAATTAAGTGAAATGGAATTTCAAAAAAAAAAAAAATAAAAAATAAAAATAAAAATTCGAACTAAAAATTAAAAAATAAAAATCTGCTTGAAATTCGATCGTATTGAAATTATTTTATATTTTATATCTACATTTTTTCAAATAGGCTTTTTGCAAATAACCCGAAAAAAAAAACTAAAAAAACTGAAAAAAAATATCCAAGTAACCGGTACAAAAACTCGAGTAATCGGTTCCAAAATCGTAGATGTGGAATTAAAAATCAAATAAGATTTCATTTTATTCCAACTGCTAAAATTTTCCGCCATTTAAATACAAAAATAATCGAGTAACCGGTTCAAAAATTTGAGTAATCGGTTCCAAAATCGTAGATATGGAATTAAAATACAAAGAAAAATACAATTTTATTGCAACTATTAACATTTTCGGCCATTAACCCGAAAAAAATTACGAGTAACCGGTTCGAAATCAGTGAAAATCGCTTTTAAAAATGCGGATTACCAAATATTAATACTAAAATCAATGTAACATTGTCAAAAACCGCACAGTTTTCCATAAAAAAGCGAAAAAAATATATGAGTAATCGGTTCTAAAATTCCAGTAATGGGTTCCAACTGCATGAATATGGAATTCAAAAGCAAAGAAAAATACATTTTTATTAAGATTTATAAATATTTTCGCCACTAAACCAAACAATAAACGAGTAACCGGTTCGAAATTTGTAAAAATCGCCTTTAAAAATACGGATTACCAAATATTAAGGCTAAAACCAATGAAATATTGTCAAAACCCGCACAATTTTCCACAAAAAGGCGACAAAATTCTTGAGTAACCGGTTCCAAAATTCCGGAAATGGGTTTCAACTGCATGAATATGGAATTCAAAAGCAACGAAGAACACAAATTTATAACGACTAACGAAATTTTCCGCCACTAAGCCAAAAAATGAACGAGTAACCGGTTCGAAATTTGTAAAAATCGCTTTTGAAAATACGAAATATAAAATATTAAGGCTAAAACCAATGAAATATTGTCAAAACCCGCACAATTTTCCCCAAAGAGGAGAGAAAATATTTGAGTAACCGGTTCCAAAATTCCAGTAATGGGTTCCAACTGCATGAAAATGGAATTCAAAAGCAAAGAAGAATACAATTTTATAACGGCTGTCAAACATTTCCGCATTAAAATAGAAAAATAACCGAGTAATCGGTTCGAAAAACGCTTTCAAAATATGGACTACAAAACATTAGGGCAAAAAACAATGAAATTTCGTCAGATCTCAAACCACTTTCCCATAAAAAAACCTGAAAACTATTTAGTAACCGGTTACAGAACTCGAGTAATCGATTCCCAAAAATTCAGATATAATTAAAATCAAATAAGTATATAGTTTTGTTATAAATTACAAACGTTTTCCCATTAATATTGAAAAGTACCCGAATAACCGGGTCCTTTAGAAATGGAAAAATTACCAAGTAACCGGCTCGAAAACTTAGGTAATCGTTACCAAGGTAATCAATATTTCATAAAATTTTCCATAAATTTAACAATAAGACCGAGTAACCGTTTATGAAATCGAGTAATCGGCTCGAGACAAACATTTGTTAATTTAAAGCGGAAAAATATTCATGTAACCGTTTCTAATACTCGAGTAATCGTTTTAAAATTTTTCGATATGGAATTTCAAAGCTAAGAAAATTATATCAAATTTAAAAAAGGACCAAGTAACCGGTTCGAGAATTTGAGTAATCGGTACCAAAACTCTGATTATGAAATAAAATAATTGCATTGTATACAAAACTAAAAAAAATTGACATGAAATGTTCAATAAATTCAGGAAAATAACCGAGTAACCGTTTCCAGAACACGAGTAATCGGTCCCACTATCGGCAATATGGAATTCCAAAGCAAAGTGAATAACAGAATTAGCAAAAAAAAGATCAGTTTCTTGTAGAATTTGACAAAAACGACTGAGTAACCGGTTCAAAAGTTAGAGTAATCGTTATAAAAACCGTGAATTTGGAATTGAAAATTCGCAATTTAAACAACATTAACAAAAATTTGTAGAAAATGATAGTTTGATAATTTGATTAAATAGCCTAGTAACCCTTTAAGAAACTGAGTAATCGGTTCCTTGTTTTTAAAAAATA
>NW_026712250.1:12896128-13059491 GCF_030504385.1 Musca domestica | reverse complement strand
CTGGAGATATGATCGAATATACATGTATACTTAAGTTTCCAAATTTGTTAAATTTTTTGCGTGATCATTTTCCAGAGCCTATAACTTCATTTTATATTCAAGATGTCAAATAAATATGTTCTGATTTTGAAAGTACGAAGACTTATCTCTAAAAAATTGATGCACTTTATGGGTGTAACTTATGAAGTAACTAAGATATGGGCAAAAATGGATAAATACTTTTGTTTTTCATTGCGTTGAATTTTTTGCGTAATCATTTTATAGAGCTGATAATTCCTAAACGGTTCGAAGTATTCAACTCAAGTAAACGGATTTTAGGAAAACCATATATTTTCTTGACTTTTGTAATTGGATATATTGATGTATCTATTATAGTACTGGAGTTATGACCAAATATACACATATACTTAAGTTCTTAAATTTAATTCTTGTTTTGTATTAATAATTTTCAATGGCCATAACTCTTAGGGTAATAGGAGTTTTTGAGGAAAATAAAGTTATTCTCTTAGGGATATCTCTTATTGAAAGAATTTTGAGAATTTGTTTTAGAGTGGCAGACAAAAAATGAAAATCTGGTCAACCGAATTGAAATGTTCCTTTATACAAATTTTTTGGTAATCGTTTTTTGAGGGTCATATCTCCTCTCCTCATCAAACATTTTTGTAAAAAAAGGATTCATTATTTAATTTCAATTCAAAATATACCTGAGCTGTCTCCAAGGATTTCTGACCACTGCAAAATATCTATCTCTCCCATCTACAAACCAATTGTAGCAGCACTCTTTTATTTGAAAAAATGTCACATCTCGCTTGAATGGCCCACACATTTTTTTTATTTTCCTGTTATAACATCCATAAAAATCGGGGGAAAATCCTTCTACGGACACATTTTTTTCCAAGCGGAAAGTCACTTACTACCTGTCCCTAAAACATATGCATTTACATTACGACCTGGCACACACAGCACCCGCCCATTTCATTTCAAATTGGCATTTCGTCCCGACAGCAATGCCAGAATATTGTCGGCTTTGCTCTGTACTTGGCAGTGATCATGAGTGTCTCTATAGCCTGGAAGGCCAGCCAAATTCGCTTTATAAACTTGTGGAAAAATATTTTCTTCCTGCGGTAGGTTGTCTGTCAACTTGAGGATGAAGTAAAAATTTATTTTGTTTTCAATTTTATTTTTCAGTTTTTCCAAGTGGAGTGGTCGCAAACTTTTCGTTATATCTGTGCCAGCTGCCGATTTTGTCTTACAGAATTTAACAAATTCCGGGAGATTGCCTGTAGGGCGCAGAGAAAACTCCTAGAGTTGCATGTGGCCGCTCAAAATTTACCCCAAGGAAATTGGAGGGGTTCAACCTCGGATCAGGTTTTGTTAAAGACAACTTTGGATGCTCCGGCAATTCCAGCTGTAAGCCAAAATCTTCTGTCTAGATTAAATATTAAATCAGAAAATCTACATCACAATGTGGCTAGTCCCAGCTCTGCAACTTCTCCAGACGATAGTAAAGATTTCCAGGCAACATTTCATTCCTCTTCATCGAGGCATTCGTGGGGTGCCACTGACACTCCTCAGAATTGGATTTTAAATACAGCATCCTTCAAGCGCCCAGGATTTGAAAATTCCGCAACCACAGAAGACTTACATGACAATGCATTAATGGCGCCCAATGCTCACCCATGTGATCGTATATTTCTTAACGAAGATATTAGATATTCCCAGGCCTTAACAAAAATGGCGCCCAACGCCAAACCCAACCTGGATTCAAAGGCAAAGGCCAACCAACATTTACAGCATTTGACACCCAACTCTGATGGTCTGGTAGATAACCCTAACCCAGATTCAAAGTCAGCCATAAGCCAACATTTACAACATTTGACACCCAACTCTGATGGTCTGGTAGATTCTAATGCCGTTCTGGAGTATTTCAATGATTTGGGAAATTTGGCGCCCAACGTTAGCCGAAAGGACTACAATTTACAATTGTCCCCAATAACGCCCGCCGCTTCCTGTTCCATGAATGAAACCTCCAATATAAAACACTTCGATAAACCCTCCAGAGCTGATGGCATTTTGGCGCCCAATGTTAACTCCTCCGCCTATAAAAACTCCAAAGCCGAATTCCCTCTAAAATTGTCTAAAATGGCGCCCAACGATAACCCACCACTATTTCAGCCCACCAAAGATTTTCAAATGTTTCCGCACACCAAAGTCCTACAAATGTTGTCGGCCAATGCCCAGGTGCCCCATGTTCGAAGCAGGAATAATTCATTCAAAAATCCACAATTTTTGGCGCCCAACGTCAATAATGTCAAGGAACAAAATTACAAAGGAAACCCTAAGGATTTACAAAACTTATCCTTGGCAGGTCATAAATCTCAGGACACAGCCGGTGTTCCTCCACATCACTCCAATGAGAATTTCGAGCATATCGTGTCATCCAATGCCAATATTTCGAGTAGCCAATACCCAAATGAAAATTTCAAGGAACTGCAAGTAATGGCGCCCAACGTTAATTCTTTAAAAGATCGAAAATTCTTGGTAAGGAAGCATGCAAAAAATTTCAAAGCCAAGTCCAATGGTACTGAGGATCCAGACTGTAATGAGCCACATTCAAATGCCGAATATTTAGAAAATTCAGAGGTTCCCGCACCAGGTGATATCTTCCCCACCACTGGCGTCATGGGACACACCAAAGATGGGCAACATTTGATGCCTAATCGGAATAATTCTAAAGAAAGTTTTTCTGAGACATATCACATAAATGCTGAGGACCCAAGGGCTGAAGAAGTGATGGCGCCCAACGTTGCCTCTCATTCGACATCAACCAATAATTCCGCCAACCCCTATATTTCAAGGAATCAGGACGGAGACTTGGAAAATTTAAATATTGGACAACCAGAAAATTTACAAAATATGGCGCCCAACGTTAATTTGCATTCGTCAGCAATCAATAATTTCGGCAACCCCTATATTTCAAGGAATCAGGACGGAGACTTGGAAAATTTAAATATTGGACAACCAGAAAATTTACAAAATATGGCGCCTAACGTTAATTTGCATTCGTCAGCAATCAATAATTCCGACAACCCCTATATTTCTAAGAATCAGGACAGAGACTTGCAAAATGTAGATGTCGGACACCCCGAAAATTTACAAAATATGGCGCCCAACCTAAACTCGCCGTCAATTATAGGCAATAGTCAGGTGAAAGATCTACTACTTTTGGCACCTAATACTGGTAGTGCCAGGAATCAAGGTTGTGAGTTTCTTAATTTAAATATCGGAAACCCAGAAAATCTACAAAATATGGTGGCCAATGTGAAATCTCATTCAACGGATCAAAATCTGCAACCTTTTGCACCCAATGCGAAACAAGTCTGTGCCTCACAAAATTTCGAATTCCGAAGAAATTTAAAAAATATGGCGCCCAACGTAAATCCGATGTCAACAGCAAGGAATGAGTACGCCACTAATCTTCAACGTGTGGCGCCAAACGTAAGTGACTTTAGGAATCCAGATCTCGTTAATCTACCACCAAATTCTGAAAACCCTGTAGCTATGCAAATTGTGGCGCCCAACGTAAATTTACATTCAACCGCAAGCAATGAACACAGCATCAGTTCTAGGCATCATATCTTTAGCTCCCATCAATTTAATGACGAATTCCAGAGAAATCTGCAAAATATGGCGCCCAATGTGAGCTCGCATTTAACTGCAAAGAATGAGCTCAACGAAAATCTGCAACATTTGGCGCCCAACATAAGTGATTCTTGGAATCTAGATCTCGTTAATCTACCTTCAAAAGCTGAGAGCCTTGAAGCTATGCAAATTATGGCGCCCAACGCAAATCCACATTCAACGACAGTCTATGAGGGCAACAAAAATTCAAATAAAAAAGGCTTCGATGATTTACAAAATATGGCGCCCAACGTAAATTCACATTCAGCGGCAGTCCAAGAGCCCAACAAACATCCAAATAAAGATGTCGCTGAATCTTTGCAAATGATGGCGCCCAACGTAAATCTACATTCATCTGCTATTTCTGAAGCCAACAAAAATCCAAGTTATAAAGTCTCCGAAGGTTCACAATTTATGGCGCCCAACGTTAATTTACATTCATCTGCCATTCCTGATGCCAACAAACATCCAAATAAAGATGTAGCTGACTCTTCGCAAATTATGGCGCCCAACGTAAATCCACATTCAACGGAAGTCCCAGAGCCCAACAAAAATCCAAGTTATAAAGTCTCCGAAGCTTCACAAATTATGGCGCCCAACGTTAATTCAACTTCTATCCCCTATTCTAATGTTGAGCAACCGGAAATGTCTCAAATCCAGGAGCAGAATTCAAATGAATATTTCCTGGACTCTGAAGAAAATGAAGATTTTTCTTTATCAGCCTCGGAGTGGTCGGGAGGTGAAAGTGATGATTATGCCTCCAGTGATGACAGCAACACTTCAGATGATGATGATATACCCTTGGCGGAATATAAACAAAAAATAAGATCAAGTAACCAAAGGAAATCGTTGCAGGAAAGTACCAAAAATATGATCGGAAGCAGGGCCAATGAGAATCCTGGAACAAATGGGGCTTCGGAGGAGAGAAATCATTTTGAAAACCAAATTCCCACAGAAAATCCCAAACGCCACAAAACTGCCTATGATTTTGATGTATCCGATGAGGATATTAAGAACGAAGTTGATGGAAGTTTTTGCCAGGCCTCAGGGGAGAATTTTTTCCCCCGAAGTAGTTTTTCTGCAAAGCCCCCGCCTTCTCCTAAGCCTGTGTGGAAAATTAAAAGAGAACATGAAACTGCGGGGGAAATCTATTATTCCCAAAACCAAGGAAATATGCCAACCGAACAGGTCCCCCCAAATATTAGAGGCCACAAGAGAGCCTTTGATTTTGATCTATCCGATGAGGAAACACAAGACCCAACCTCCAATGGCCACAATTTCAATGAATCGCAAGATGAATGGGATGAATTCTCCCAGCCTACGGCTTTAGGCCCACCGGCGGCCTATAAATATGATTCCCCCGATGATGATGAGCTCGCAAACAGCGGACATTTTTCAACGAACACCCCAAGAAGTACAAAAACATTTTCCTATAGAAATCATTTGAAACGACCCCAGACCCTGGAGGAGTATGACGACTTGATAGCCAAATGGAGACCCAGCCTAGAGTGCAGAATTTGCAAGGCCAACTGTAATAGATTTCGACAGCTGCAACTGCACTTCAGCGAACATCACCCCGACGAGGAATGTTATGTGCAGTGCTGCCGACTTCAGCTACGCTATCGCTACGAATTCGAAAAGCACATCTACTATCATCGGGTAGAGGGCGCCTATAAATGTGACATTTGCTATGCGATCTTCACACAGCTCAGTGGTCTTGATAGGCATCATTCACGTTACCATAGACCGGGGCCAATCGATGCCGAAGTCGAGACACTCAAATGCCACAAATGTGGCAAAGAATTCCGAGAAAAATTCAAATGTCGCGTCCATCAAAACTATTGCGAGGGCGGCCAAGCCGAAGGCCCTCGTCCCATCACCTGTCCAGACTGTGGCAAATCATTTAAATGCAAGAAAATTTTGAGAACTCACCGGATACAGTATCACAGGGAAAATGCGGTGAGCCAGTGCCACATTTGCGACAAAATCTTATCATGTCCAGCAAACCTAAGGTATCACCTATTATGTCATGGATCGGAGCGTAAATATGCCTGTACGGTGTGTCATAAGACGTTTAAAGATGCCAACCGAAGGCGGGAACATATCAGAGCGCTACACGTCGAGGAGTACAAGGAACATTTGAAAAAGAAATTCGAGCTACGCAAAAACAAGAAATGTGACCAGTGCGACAAAGTGTATCGAACCTCGACGGCCCTCAAAGAACACAAAGCCCAACATGAGGGCATTACGGCGCTGTACAAATGTAAATATTGTACCAAGTCGTATAAGTACAGCTCAAACATGGCGGCCCATGTGCAAAGGGTGCATCCCACCAAATATCGGGGGAAGGTGAAAAAACCAAAGAGAAAGAGAAATAAAAAGAAATGAAATACGTTATTTTTTAAATTGTGTTTCAATTTGAAGGGAGGGAGACAATGAGAGAGAGAGAGTGAGATATAGAGAGAGAAATGCAGCAAACATGAAAAATAATAAAAACTTATGTATTAATAATAAGGGGAGAGAAAGAGAGAGAGAGAAAGGGATGCAGCAAAAATGTATTAAAATAATAAAAACTTATATACAAATAATAAAGGGGAGAGGGAGAAATGCAGAAAAAATGTATTAAAATATTGAAAAAAAAAATAAAAAATTATATAAAAAATAGGGCAGCAAAAATATATAAAAAATATTAAAACAAAAATAAAAATTATGTAAGAATTATTAAAGAAAACAATTGAGGAGAGAGGAATGCAGCAAAAATATATAAAAATTTTAAAAATATAATAAAATATTATATAAAAACAATTAAGGGAAGAGGGAGAAATGCAGAAAACATTTATCAAAATATTGAAAAAAAAATAATAAAAAATTATATAAAAATAAGGGAAAGAAATATTAAAAAAAAAATAAAAATTATGTAAAAATTATTAAAGAAAACAATTGAGGAGAGAGGAATGCAGCAAAAATATTTTTAAAACTGATAATAAACAATTATATAAAAAATGGAGGAAAAGAGGGAAATACTGCAAAAATATATAATAAAAATTAAAAAAAATAATAAAAAAATATATAAATATGTTAAAAAAAAATAATAATAAATATATACAAAAAATAAAGGGGGGAGAGAGAGAGAACAGCAGCAAACATATATAGAAATATACAAAAATAAATAATTATATAAAAGTAATAAGAGGAAAGGAAGAGAGAGAGAGAGGAATGTAGCAAAAAGTTATAAAAATATTAAAAATAAATACTAAAAAATATATAAAAACAATAAAGGAGAGAGGAAGAGAGAGAGAGAGGGGGGGGGGATGCAGCAAACATATATAGAAATATAAAAAAATAAATAATTATATAAAAATAATAAGAGGAAAGGAAGAGAGAGAGATAAATGCAGCAAAAATGTATAAAAATATTAAAGATGAATAGTAAACAATATATAAAAACAATAAAGGAGAGAGGAAGAGAAAGAGAGGAATGCCACAAAAATATATAAAAAATTTTAAAAATTATATAAAATAATAAGAGAGAAAGGGAAGGGCAAGAGGGAGAGAGCAGAAACATATAAAACCAGTAAAAAAAAGTCCTAAAATCGGGCGGGGCTGACTTTATGATACCCTACACCACTTTGCTAATTTAGTAGAGCTCCACATAACAATTAAAAGTTTTTATGAGAGAATTTGGTGCACAATTAATTTGAAATCGGATAAAGATATCTATATCCAAATCTGAACCGATCTTGATAAAATTTGGCAAAGATATTTCTGAGCTGTATTTGACATATTTCCCTGAATATCGTTGTTACGGAGTGCATATTACGGCTGTGGGTAATAAATACAACAAATCGGATGAACAATATATATGGGAGCTATAGCGATATCTGAACCGATCTTCACCAAATTTGACATACTAGCTTCTAGACTCAATTCGGTCGTAAGTGCCAAATTCCATCCCATTTGGGCAAATATTAGACGTTTGGTGCACAAACAAAGGTAAATCGGACGAAGTTATATATGGGAGCTATATTCAAATCTGAACCGATCTCGATAAAATTTAGCAAATGTATTTCTGAGCTGTATTTGATATATTTCCCCAAATATTGTTGTTACAGAGTGCATATTTCGGCAGCGGAGGACAAAAATACAAATTATAATATTGTTCATCCGCAATATATATGGGAGCTATAGCTATATCTGAACCGATTTCGATCAAATTTGGCATACTTATTTTCAGGCCTAATTTGGTTGTCTGTGCAAAATTCCATACTATTCGGGCTGATATTACACCTTTGGTGCACAATAAAAGGCAAATCGGACGAAGATATATATGGGAGCTATATCTAAATTTTTACCGATTATATCCAATTTCAATAGGGTTCGTCCTTGGGCCAAACAAATGATTTGGGCAAAATTTCATCTGGATAGGGCAATAAATGCGAATTGTACTTTGTTCACAAATATACATGGACAGACGGACGGACGGACATGCATAAATCGACTCAGAATGAGATTCTATGCAGATCATCAAAAGGAACTATGGGTCTATCTCGTTTCCTTTTGCCTGTTACAAACAAATGCACAAAGACATAATACATTTAATTATGTAAAAATAAAAAAAGGGGGAAAAGAGAGAAATGCTGAATAAAAGAAAATAAAAAAATAGTAAAAATTATAAAAATATTTAAAAAACAAGTAAGCAAAGGCTACAGTCGAGCGGGGCCGACCGTTGAATACCCTACAACACTATAAAAAACGATACAGTTTATATAGGCGAGATACTCGAAAGAATTCCACAAGATATTGTGACAAATAATAAAAGGGTTCCGTTCCCTAATTTTCGAATAATAGCAACTTAAACTAATTTGCACATTTCCAATTTATTGGTAGATGTTGCACGCAAATGGTCTTCCTAGATCTGGAACCAATATTTCCCAAAGACCTATAATCTCTCAGAAGTGGCAAAAGATTAACATTTATTATTGGTTTTTGACTGAAACGCATCTATATAAGATACAGACATTTGAATATATTCTTCCACGAAATCAGCGTTAACGAAATAGTCAGAAGTGTGTCTTCCTGTATTTGTGAATTGTCCAAAAAATCACTGGAATGGACATTTTCGTATTTTGTTTATAAAAGTTGGCAAACTCCTTCACACATTGAATATTTTTGGATTGCCATCCAAAACTGCTTGGCTTTGGCAATGTCCGGTAACCCCCATAATTACGACCTGCTGACAATTTTGCAGTTTTGTTGGTCCATTTAAACCCCTAAATATCTTGCGATCATCTCCAAAAAGAGTAGGCTTCTATTCTGACCCTCATGCAAAATTTCGTAAAGATCGGGCCATAAATGCGATCTGTATATGATATCCTGATATCCTAACTACTTAGCTTTGTTAGCTGTAGAAATATTACCAAATGTTTAATTCAAAATGAAAATATGCCAAAAATATGACAAAATTGAAAAAATATGAGAAAATTTTACAAAATCAATATTTTCATCTTTAGAGAGATATTTTTATGAGATTTTTTAGACGTTTTTTCTTTCCTGCCAAGAGGCCATTCTAAATGAATGAGAACTGTCGAAATCAGTTCAGCCGTTCTCGACATATAAGAGATTTTTCAAGCATATCTTCTTTGATGAACATATATATCGCACATATTTTCTACATATCCGTTTTGTTGGATGTTAACATCAATGTAAAGATCAGAAGTAACCTTGTCATGGCTTTGTGATTTCGCCGGGATTTAAAACATTCGCGGTTTAATGAAAAATTTTGAATTTTTTCAACAAAAAAGATATGGTCTATTTTACCCGCTAAATATTATCCGATGACCACCCAAATGGGTAGGCTTCTTGCCAGCCCTAAACTCTAGCTACATGCGAAATTCCGCGTCGATTGGTCTATAATTGCGACCTGTAGAGCAAGTGCAAAATCAGGAATTTTTTCAGTTTTTGGTCCATTTAAACCCCTAAATATTATGCGATCATCACCAAAAGAAATAGGGTTCTATTCTGACCCTAGCCCCACCTCCATTTTAAATTTCGTGAAGATCGGACCATAATTGCGACCTGTAGAGTGATTACAAATTAACATGGACAGACGGACAGACGGACGGACGGACATACATAGCTAGATCGACTCAGCTCGTCGAGCTAGGAAGATCCATATATACTTTCCTATATGGGAAATCAATATTTTTGGCCCAATCAAACTTATAATACCCCCAACACATAGTGTTGTAGGGTATAATAAATAGTAAGAAATTATGTAAAAATAATTAAAGAAAACAATTGAGGAGAGAGGAATGCAGCAAAAACATTTACAAATATTTAAAATAAATAATAAACAATTATATAAAATTACTTAAGGAAAAACAATTGAAGAACGGGATAGAGAGAGAGGGAGGAATTATGCAAAAATAAAAAACAATTTTACTATTTTTAAATTATAGAAACCTTGTTAAAACCAGTTGATCTCACCTTAGTCTTGAGTCTTTGGTGCGCTGAAAAAGATTTGGATTACGTTGGGCGCCAGTTTGTGCTTTTTTGACATTTGGGTTTGTTATTTTTGTAGTTAGAATAGTTAACATTGGGCGCCATAATTTTTATTGGCCTCAGGGTCTGCCGTTGAATGTAGTTTTACGTAATATAATAAAAAATTTTCTTTATAAAAACATTATAATTTTTTATTATTAAATATTATTTTTTTTTCTTTATAAAAATATCATTTTTTATATAAATATTATTTTTTATTAAATATTTTTATTATTATTTTATAAAAATATTATTTTTTAATAAATATTTTTATTATTATTATTATTTTTTTTTTTTTCTTTTTTTTTATAAAAAAACATTTTTTATATAAATATTATTTTATTTTAAATATTTTTATTATTATTAAATTTTTCTTTAAAAAAATATAAATAATAATAAATAAAAATATTATTTCTTATTAAATATTTTTAATTATTTTTTTATTTTATTTATAAAAACATTATTTTTTAATTTCATTTTAATAAATGTATATTTTTTGATGTTCTTTGTAAAAACATTATTTTTTTAATTTAAAAAAATCTATCTACCTCTTATAAAATTAAATATAACATAAATATAAAAACCTTGTTTTTCTATAAATATTTTTATTATTATTTTTTTTCTTTATAAAAATATTATTTTTTTAATAATTATATTATTTTTTATTAATTGTTTTCGTTATTTTTTTTTACTTTCTTTATAAAAACATTATCATTTTTTTAATTAAATATTTTTATTATTATTATTTTTTTTCTTTATTAAAATATTATTTTTAATAAATATTTTTATTAGTTTTTATTTTTTTTATAAAAATATTATTTTTTAATAATTATAATATTTTTTTATTAAATATTTTTTTTTACTTTCTTTATAAAAACATTATCATTTTTTATTAAATATTTCTATTATTATTTCTTTCTTTTTTATTTTTAAATAAATATTTTTATTATTTTTTTTTTCTTTATAAAAACATTATCATATTTTTTAGTAAATAGTTCCATTATTATGTTTTAGAACTATAGGGTAAGTGTACCAATAGTCGGCACTTTTAGGATTTTCGCGTTTTTAATCGCTCACCATTCTGAGTGGATCTTTTCAATTATTACAAAGTTAATTTATTCAGATTCGAAATTTTGTATAGTTTTTGCAATAATAAATAAAGTTTTAATAACTTTTTATTAAATTTCATAAATTTGTAGTTTTATTAAAACAATGCTTTTTTGCCACTAGTCGGCACCACTTGCCAATTGGCGGTATGACATGTTCCAACAGTCGGCAAACCAAATTTTTTGTAAGAATAATTAATAATAATAATAAATTAATTCATTAAAATATAATATTTTTGTTTAGTTAAACTGATTCGACGTCTTGATTGTACTTTTCTTAAGAATATGGATTGTTGAGGACCTTCACAGACAAAAATTTAATTTTTTAAAGAAATTGTACAAAAAGATAGCTGGTAGTATATTTGAAGTAAACAAACTACATTTAGTTATAATAGTTTCATTTATTTGGTCTTAAAAATAAAAAGTGCCGACTACTGGGACATGCCGAACTTAGGCACACTTACCCTACTATTTTCTTAACAAATATCTTTTTTATTATCTTTACAAAAAAAATTATTGTTTCATTTAAAAAAAGTCTATATAGCTCCTAATTAAAAAAAATATATAAAAATCGTGTTTTTTACTAAATATTATTATTTTTTAAATATAATATAATTTTTTTAATAATAATTTTTATTATTTTCCTTATAAAAACATTATTATTTTTCATTAAATATTTTTATTATTAATTTTTAACTTTATAAAAATATCATTTTATTAAAATATTAGTTTTAATAAATATTTTTATTATTTTTTTTTCTTTATAAAAATATCAATTTTTATAAAAATATTAACATTTTAATAAATTATTAAATTAAATTTTATTAATTTTTTTTTCTTTATAAAAATATCATATTTTATATAAATATTATTTTTTATTAAATATTTCTATTATTATTTCTTTCTTTATAAAAATATGATTTTTTATAAAAATATTATTTTTAAATAAATATTATTTTATAATACTATTTTCTTAACAAATATCTTTTTTTATTTTCTTTATAAAAACACTATTGTTTAATTTAAAAAAAGTCTATATAGCTCCTATTTAAAAAAATATATAAAAATCGTGTTTTTTTACTAAATATTATTATTTTTTTTAAATATATTATATTTTTTTAATAATTATTTTTATTGTTTTCTTTATAAAAACATTATTATTTTTCATTAAATATTTTTATTATTAATTTTTAATTTTATAAAAATATCATTTTTTTTAAATATTAGTTTTTAATAAATATTTTCATTATTTTTTTCTTTATAAAAATATATTTTTTTATAAACACATAATTTTATAATAAATATTTTTATTATTTTTTAATTTTCTTTATAAAAATATATTTTTTTTAATTTCAATTTAATAAATTTTATTTTTGATATTTATTTTTGATGTTCTTTGCGACAAACATTATTTTTTAATTTAAAAAAATCTATCTAACTCTTATGAATTAAAAATAAAAATAAATATATAAAAACATCTTGTTTATTTTAATAAATATTTTATTATTATTTTTTTATTTTATTTTCTTTATAAAAACATTATTTTTTAATAATTGTATTCTTTTTCAATAAATATTCTTATTTTTTATTTTTTCTATAAAAATATTTTTTTATAAAATTTATATTTTTTTATAAAAAAAAATATATTTTTTTTATTTAAAAATTAAACTATCCAACTCTTATAGAGTTAAAGAAATGATAATAAATCCCATTTTTTAATAAATATTTTTTTTTAATTTACTTAGAAAATCAAAAATTGCCATCCCCATCCCCTTTGGGAATCGCAGATTTTATTGCCTTGGGCATTATCAAATGCGACCGAGAATCACTTTTCTCGCTGCCAGTGTTTTTCCCATTTTTTATTTTCCATTTCTGCCATTGGAATGTTTAAGATGTACGTCCGACACCCTTGCATCTCCTCTAGCTGGCATAATCATCTAAGATGTTACAAATCAATGAAGTTTGATCTGTTTCTTCGCCCGCCAGTAAATTCTGCGCATTGTTTATTTTCTCTGCCAACCTCTCCTGTGCATGTTGTATCCTCAAATGATTATACATACTGGTCTCCAAGCCGAATTTCTTGAAACAAAACTTACAACTATAGGATTTTTTGCCCTCATGCATGACCTGTTGATGGGCGAGCAGTGAACGTTTCGATTGATATCGACGATCACATTTCAAACATTTGAAGGCATAATTTTGTCGATCATCTAGGGGGGAGATGACATTTCGTCTGCTCCTCGTTGGTGATTTTCTCTTATTCGCTAGGGTTTCATTTGTTGTTAGTAGAGATAGTAAATTTTTGGGTTCCCTGGTTAGGGGATCCGTAAGAGAAGAATCTTCTTCATTGTCTTTAAGATAAGTAGTTTCAGTCGTTGAAATAATTGTTTCTTCCAAGGCCCCGGGCTTTTCTGCTTGGCTGACTTCTACTTCTCCTTCTCCTCCCTCTCCTACTTCGCTTATGGAATATATTGCAAAATTTTGTTCTTGATTTTTACATATCGCAGATTCTCCTGCCTTGCCCGCCCTGCATCCCTGAGGATGATGACGTTTGATGTGTGAACTTTTGGTTGATTTGAGGAAAAACTTTTTTGCACAAAACTGACATGAGTACAGCTCTTTGCCGCTGTGTTTGGCCTCATGTTCACGTAGGCTACGTTTCGACTGATAGATTTTATTGCAGGTTCGGCATTTTAAACCAAAGTATTTGAGGGTACTACAGGCTTCTCGTGGCTGATGTGATTTAGTATTTTCCACTTGAGCCATAATATCCAAACTTTTCACCAAGTCATCCAGGCTTTGATTTTTCGGTGTTGTAACCTTTTCTTTTGGTCTTCTCGAAAGCTTCGATTTGAGTTTCCTTTGATACAGGCTGTAGTGCTGCTTTTTCATGTGTGTGTACATGGACGATTGCATATAGAATTGTTGGGAACAAAAGTTACAGCTGTAGGCCTTGTAGCCCGAATGTTTCGATTCGTGTTCCCTGAGGCTTCGTCTACTTTGATAGACTTTATCACAGCTATGGCATTTATACGATGCCACCGTGCCACTTGAATTTAGTCTAGCCTCTTCGTATATCGATGCCCTTCTTCGGGTTCTCACCCCACCCGAATGATAACTTTTCATGTGACTGGACAAACTGGAACTTAGAAAATATTCTTTGGAACAAATTTTACAAGAAAATAAGGGTCTGCCCTCGTGTTTGCTTTGATGTTCGCGCATTGCTTTCTTGGTGTAATACACCTTGTGGCAAATTTTACATTTCAGGGGTTTAACAGCGTCACGTTGTTCGTGCTTGAGACGTATGTGATAGGAGAGACTTGTTTGTAGGTGATATTTTTTCGAACAGTATTGACAGGAATACCTGGCCTCTTTGTTCTCATCATGTAGGCTAATGTGGGCCAGCAAATAACGCCGGGAATGATAAACATTGCCGCAGATCCAACATTTACAGTTGGCCAATGAATCGTTGATGGGTCTCGCCTGCTTTTGGATCTTGGAGAATTTCGATTTAACCCCTGCCGCCATATGTCGCCGTATTTCCGGCAACATTTCAATAGCCTCCTGATTCCTTTGGGCCTGCCACTCCTCCTGATGTTCCCGATTCAAGTGCAATTGGTATTCTCCATATTCGGCAAATGTTCCGTGACAAAATTTACAACTAATTTCCCTTTGCTGGCCGCCATGTTCGGTTTCGTTGTGCACCCTAACTGCCATGTTATCCAAAAACAATTTATCACACGTCTTACATTTATAAAGTTTAAATTTCTCCTTCTCCTTTTTAATGTGCTTTCGCGAAGCCAAATTCGTGTCATGTTTAGCAGCCAAATTCATGGCATGTTTAGTTTTGAAATGCCTTTTTGTGGAAGATCGATTGGCAAAACGTTTCATACAAATGTCACATCGAAACTCGTTTAAGGCCTTGTGATACAAAATGTGTCCCTCAATTTCGAAATTGTTTTGCAGTGCCAAGCCACAGCAGACTATACAGAATTCTTCCAGGGGATGTTGTTGTTCGAAGTGTTTGCGCAGCAATGAAAACCTATCGTGATTTTCACCACAAACCATACATTCCAGATTTGATTTCCATTTTGAAATTAATTCATCTAAATCTTCGGTATTTACATTTTCCGTATTCGCCTCTAGGTGGTATTCTGATTCAGTCATTTCTGTTATAAAATTGTCGGTTTCATTTTCCTCAGCAGAGTCGAGACGTGTGTCCACAACAAACTCATTTACATCCTCCTCCACAATATTCTGCACATCTTCTTGTGGCTGTTCCGTGTTGTCGTTTGTGTTCTTTGGCTCACAAATATTAAACTCTTCAAATTTAATGGGTACCTCCGGCTCATAGGCCTCTATTACGTCTACCATTTCTATAACTTGTCCACTCATTCTCATATTTTGTAGCAAAATTATGGATTCTTGAAATTTATGGAATTCCTCTATATGATGCCAGCATTGTAGACATAATTTCCGGAGATCTTTATTGCAATCCATATTTAATACCTGAAAGAAAGGAATAATTTTAATAAAGTTAAGATTTACAACACTCAAATTTTTCTTGCTGCATACATCCTCTGGAAAGTACTTCCTGACCATATCGAAAACCTCATTTGCCGCTGTAGCTGCTGTTGTCTCACAATCAACCTGGAAGTCCTCATTGTATAGGTCGCAATAGCCCTCAGTACAATATTCCAAACATAAACGGCAGGTTGGCTGGGCAGGCATTTTGTTGTGGGGGAAATACTCTGAAAATAGGTATTGAAAATATTTGGTTTTAATTAAAAGAAATATAAATTATACCAAATACCTGCGTTGTCAAAGACTCTATAGGGAGGGAGGTACTTCTGGCAAACTCTTGGGGGACAACTAATATCTCCCCTAATTTAAAAAATATTTGATTTACGCTGGAGCACATATGAGCACACAAGTTCAATCACAGTCCTGCATGATTTCCAATGCCGTTAGTTCATATTCTGAAAATTTAAATTAAATTCGTCACGGAAATTCAATCAACTTTTCCTTTATAAACATATCCCTGCATTTCCCCAATATTAGCTATCAACTGGGCTTGATACTGGCAGACATGACTTGTAGCAGAACAAAATGTAAACACTTTAAATTTGATACACTGCCCGGACAATCCTGGATTTCTGATTAGCTTATATACTGAGGATGCCTCCTTTCAAAATGTAAACAATAACAAACAATCATTCACAATTGCATGCCGTTACTCGCTCTCTCACTGCACTTCTCTCCCACAATAATTATCAACAAAAATGCTATCCCTTGGCATTTATACACCATAAACTAATACTTTTATATTGGATTTGTACCACAAAATTCCTTTTTAGCAACAAATTAATTGTTCACAACATATTATTTAGATTTTTTCTAGTAAAATTCCACAAAAAAACAAACCTCCTCCATGACAGCAACATATGATAATAGAGTACCAAGTCAGGGTAATACTTGTGTAACGCCCTTACATTGCGGGAGAATTTATGAAAAGGGTGGTTCACATGCTATATAAGGATGGTTGTTTCAATTATTTACTGGAAACATTACAGCATTTGAATTAAAAATATTAATTGAAGACGTTACTAAATTAGTTCATATTGTTGAAAACCTACTTCAAGAGAGCAACATATGATATTAGAGTACCATGTCAGAGTAATTCTTCTGTAACGCCGTTACATTGTGAAAGAATTTAAGAAAAGGGTGGTTCACATGCTATATGTGGATGGTTGTTTTAATTATTTACTAGAAATTATAAATCATTTATATTAAAAATATTGATGGAAAAAGTAATTTAATTAGTTCAAATCGATGAAAACATTTTTCACGAGAGCCACATATGATAACGAAGTACCATGTGAGAGTAATTCTTGTATAACGCCGTTACATTGTGAATGAATTAAAGAAAAGGGTTGTTCACACGCTATATGTGTATTGTTGTTTTAAATATTTACTGGAAATATTACATTATTTGAATTAAAAATATTAATTGAAAACGTTATTAAATTAATTCAAATTGTTGAAAGCCTTCTTCAAGAGAGCAACATATGTCAACAGACATGGTCAGAGTAATTCATGTGTAACGCCGTTACATTGTGAACGAATTTAAGAAAAGGGAGGTTCGCATGCTATATGTGGATGGTTGCTTCATAGCTTACTGGAAAAGTTACATAATTTAAATTAAAAATATTAGTTGGAAAAGTAATTAAATTATTTCAAATTGTTGAACACATTCTTCAAGAGAGCAGCATATGACAACAGAGTAACATGTCAGAGTAATTCTTGTGTAGCGCCGTTACTTTGTGAATGAATATAAGAAAAGGGTGGTTCACATGTTATGTGAAAATGGTTGTTTTAATTATTTACTGGAAATATTACATCATTTGAATTGAAAATATTGATTGAAAAAGTAATTAAATTAAATTGTTGAAAACATTTCTTTTGTTTATGGAACAGGGCTAAACATGTTAAGGCCACATTCTACATGATGCAAGAGTTTTATGTAAATTCTACTCCATATTTTAATAGCACATTTAAAGGAGCTTCCAACAATTTTTAACTTAAAAATAACGTTATTCTATATACACAATATATTATAAATTGCCACTAGTTTTTATTTAGCCTATACTTCTAGTATATGGTTTTTTTAAATTCTGGGGAGAGTCTAAAAGTATGCTATAAAAATGCAAAAGATAGTTGTAGAAAACGATCGATTTCATGTTGATGGCTCGAAAACTCTTGTCTTGGCAATATTTAACATAGAACTTGTTGAGCTATCATGCTTTAAATCTTTGTGATATATTTAAAATAAATTTATTGAATATTATTATGATATTTGCTCTGTTCCAGAACCTGCAAGAATCTACTTTTTTTCGGTACCATAAAGGAAAAATCGGTTATCGTAGTAAAAACTTTTGCATTCTTGCATTTCTGGAACAGACCGAATAGGTTTTTAATGCATTCTTTATCATTTACTTTACTTTTAGACGCTACCCAGAATGGTTAAAATAAAAAAGAAATGTTTAAACAATAAACATATTTACAATATGTATTTTTTTAGTTTCGTTTTTTTTTTCCTTCCTTCCTTCGCTCTGTCTTATAAAATGTCTTATACCTAATGGAATAAAAATCTTGATTTTTATTTTTTAGATTTTTTCACATTTCCTGCGTACTTTGTCGGATGAACCCTTTGGACATGGGCCGCCATGTTCGAACTGTATTTATATTCTTTGGTACAATATTTACATTTGTAGAGTGCCCTAATGCCCTCATGCTGGGCTTTGTGTTCTTTGAGGGCCATTGGCGACTGATATACCTTGTCGCACTGATCACACTTGTAGGTCTTCTTGACGTTGCGCAGCTCTTTTTTCTTTTTCTGGTGTTCCTTGTACTCTTCGACGTGAATGCGACGAAAGTGTGAACGTAACATGTCGGGATTTGTAAAAGCATCTTGACACACTTGACAAACATATTTACGCTCCGAGCTATGGGTGCGTAGGTGCCTCGTTACCTCCGATTTAGTCGTTAACATTTTGTCGCAAATTGGACAACGGGAGAGTCCTCTGGCCTGGTGATGATGATTTCGGTGACTTTTCATAACATACTTCGATTTATATGCAGCTCCACAATCTGGACATGTATAGCGACGAGTTTCCCGACCCTCTTCTCCCTCACAATAGTTTTGATGAATTCGTAATCGATATTGACTTGCATATTCTTTTCCACAGTCAGGGCATTTGGCAGACTCTCTTGGTTTACATTCCTCGCCCAGGCCATGGCGCTGAAACAGATGTACCTGCAATGGGCCTTTGGAAGTGTAAAATTTAAAACAAATTTCACATTTAAATGCATCTACACGATGATAGTAGATGTGTTCTTCGATTTCGTAGCGATAGCGAAGCTGAAGTTGACAGCACTCAACGTAACATTCCTCGTTGGCGTGTTGTTCGGTGAAGTGTTGCTCCAACTGGGTATATCTGCTACAGGTGGCACTGCAAACTCTACATATCAAACTTGGTCTCCATTGGGCTATTAAGTCGTCATATTCTTCACGTGTCTCAGGACGTTTCAAATATTTCCTATAGGAAAATTTTGTACGCTTTTTGGATTTGGGGCTCGTTGGATTTTCTAAACTTCGACAATTTTCTTCATCAGAAGTCAGTGTAATGGGCAAATCAGATTTGTGGGTCGCTGGGAATTGGTTTGATTTCTCCCGCCCAATTTTACTTTGTTTCTTGGGCCTATCTTTTAAAGACTCTCCAATACTAGACTCAGTATCGGATAAATCTTTCGAAACATTGGATATATTAAAATCCTCATCAGATTTATCGTCGAATTCGTCATTTGAAGTATAATCATCGGTTTCGGGTTCTTGTTTAATGTTCCTTTCAGACTCATTAAAATCCAAAGGTGTTTTAGATATACCATCTCTGGCATAGGCAATGTAGTCTGATATCTCCACTAAACTGTTCTCGTGTTCTTTCCTGATTTCCTCATCGGATGATATATCATAATCGTAGGCCGTTCGAAGTCCCTCTGGATTAAATTGCAAATAGCTAAGGCTGTTTCCGTCAGGGGACTCAAAAGATCCACTCTCTATTTCGGGGGTTTCCGGCAAAAATGTTCTAACTTTCAGCGTTTTTCTTTTTTGTTTGTTCTCCGTCATGGGAATTTCATTCACCGAACCACTGTCTAAATCTCCAATATTTTCCTCTGGGAATTCCGATTTAATTTCTGGTGTGGTGAATTTTTGCGTTTCATTTTCATGCTTTATAATACAAACGTTTACATTGGCCTCTACATTATCTCGAATTTCAGTTCCCTCTTCCAGGGTATCTGGCTCACAACTTGTAAATTCTTCCATTTTTATTGGCACTTCCGGTTCTGGATAGCTTTTGTTTTCATCCACCACCACCGTTTCTATCACTTCAGGCATTTTCATGGTATGTAGTAAAATTATGGATTCTTGAAATTTATGGAATTCGTCAATGTACTGCCAGCATTGTATGCAGAGTTTTCTTAAATGCCTATTGTAATCCATGTTTAGGAACTAAAGGAAATTGAAAAAAAGTAAAGGTTGGTTTATAGGTAAAAAATTGATATTATTTTTCGAAGATCACCTACCTCATCGGAAAAATAGTTTTTGACCATATCAAAAATCTCATTTGTAGATGTCAAAAAATCCTTTTGAACATCCTGATTGTAAAGATCGCAATAGCCATTATTACATGATTCCAAACATAAACGGCATACTATCTCAGATTTCATTTTGTTCTACGGCGATTGGAATCTGGGAAATAACCTGGAAATATTAAACATAAATACATAATTTTCTTTTAATGGGTAATTAAAGGACTCTCCATATGCATGTGATACAAATATGTTGCAAACATTAAGGCAGGAAATTAAAAATCAAATCCCTTGCAGCAGGTTCGGAATTTTTCAAAGATGACTTCTGAGGTACTTGAGCAGACGGAATGGTAATGACGTAGGCAGGGGGAGCATTTTTGTTCTTTTCCACGAAAAACACTTTTTGAGAGGAATTTCTGCAATTTTCCCCTGGAAATGGACAAAAGGATAAAACCACTTAGATTCTAGCTCTGCACTGGCATGGAACATCATATACACAAGGAATCCCCAAAAATGATTTCGAAATATGTTCTAGAGGCCACGCACAGTCCATATTCAGTTCCTAACACAATTATTTTCTTATTGCCGAGTATTTCCTCTGAATGCTTCGACACGTTTGGACATGAAATTGGCAAGATGTTCTTTTGATTTGCCCGTAAAGTTTTAAGTGTACAAATTGAGACAAGGGGTAGGATACGGGAATTTCTCTTGGCTCCTGGAAATATTCGGGATCCCTGGACTTTTCTTTCCAAATAATAGGAGAATAAAATAACAAAAGGAATTGTTTCGCAATTCCAATTTGCTTGATTATCCATTCTCAACCCTCTCCTTTTCTCTCTCTCTAACAATCATAAATAAACATTTTATTTTTACACCATAAAATAACAATATTCAATCACTTACAATAAATTACATTTGATAAATAAGTTAATTGCTCCAAGAAATTGTTTATATTTCACAACGCCTCTTTCCTGGACCAAAGTAGTTGGATGAATGTTTGTCTGTATGTATGTCCATCTGTGTAACATCAAAATAAAAAACGTCCCCAATAAGGCAAAACATAATGAACCGATAAAATATAAAGAGAAAATAAAATATCCAAAAACATCCATTGTTTACGAATCAGGGCAATAAATAACGCCAAGAAAAGCTTTGTTTACGAATGAGACATGAGAAAAACGCAATCAACCAAACAACGCCAAGTTCATGAAAATGAGCGCGAAACTAGTATACAATATTCCAGTGACGGCTTATCCACGTAACGCCGTTGCAATTTGAATAAGTTTAACAATAGGGTGGTTCACATTCTGTAATGGATAGTTATTTTTAATGGTTTTAGTGGGCTAGATACTTAACGTTGCGTGCAAAAACTAAAAAATATTTTTTAAAAAGCCCCGCTATGCATAACGTTTGAAAAAATATTGTTAAAAATCCACAGTTGGAAAAAGTATTTTTAAGATATCCTCGCCTTGTATGACAGTTGGAGAAATTTTTTTAGATATACTCGCCTTGTGTAACTGTTGGAAAATGTTTTTAAAAATACATGCTTGGTATGATAGTTAGAAAAAATATTTTTGAAAATCCCCGCTATGTATAACAGTAAGGAATATATTTTTGAAATATCCAAATATCAATAAAATCCAAGGTTGTATAACAGTTAGAGAAAATATTTTTAAAATATCTTCGCCTTGTAAAACAGTTAGAATAAATATTTTTAAAAAATTCTCGCCTTGTACAAAGGTTAGAGAAATATTTTTAAAATATCCTCGCCTTGCATAACAGTTAGGAAAAGTATTTTTAAAATATCATCGCCTTGTATAACAGGCAGAGAAAGGATTTTTTAAAAAAAATTAAATTTTTCAATCATAATTGTACGAAATTTTTTTTTTTTTCAAAAAAATACACTCCTGTCAAAATTAAACCAAAAAATATTATTTTTTTTTAAATCAACGCCTGCCATTATTGTACAAAAAAATATTTTTAATTTTCAAAATTATACAAAAAAATATTTTTTTCCAAAAGCCACTCCCGTCATAATTGTACGAAAAATATTTTTTTTTTCAAAATCCACGCCTGTCATAATTTAACGAAAAGAAAAATAATTTTTTTTATATCCACGCCTTTCATAATTTAACGAAAAAAATATATATTTTTTTATATCCACGTCTTTCATAATTTAAAGAAAAAAATCTTTTTCAAAATCCACGCCTGTCATAATTGTACGAAAAAAAAATATTTTTTTTTATATCCACGCCTTTCATAATTTAACGAAAAAAATATATATTTTTTTATATCCACGAATTTCAAAATTTAAAGAAAAAAATCTTTTTCAAAATCCACGCCTGTCATAATTGTACGAAAAAAATATTTTTTTCTAAATTCAAGCCTGTAATGTTCGAAAATATTTTTTAAAAAAATCGTCGCCTTGCATATTAGTTAAAAAAATTATTTAAAAATATCCATAGTTGGGATTTCTTTAATAGTATCGTAATTTCAACAGACTGGCAGACATACGGATGGATGGACATGGCTAAATTGACATAGAATTTTAAGCTGATCATAGATATATGCCCTTGTGGCGTATCCGACCAATATCTCCAGGTGTTGAAAGCGGGATGAAATTTTGGCACAATTACCGAATGTACATTTTTTTTCTTTTTGGTGATACTATTCTGTCAAAACATGCCACTATTCTGTCAACGCATATCGACTATACAATTTTGGGATAAAAACGTATGGCCCACTATCTTAGATTAAATTTAGTGGAATAACTCCAACATTCCATTCATGTTTGTCTGTTTTTTTCAACAACAAATTGTTGCATATTTAAAAGTCAATTCGACACTACAAGTATTCTGTTGAAAGTTGTATTTTTTCTAGTTTCTTGAAGTTGAGCAACCTTTCTGGTTGAGCCATGGTTGGTGGTATATTCTAAGAGTTTCTTTCTGTGTTAAAACGCCTAATGCTAGGAACACAATTGGAGCGAACGACGAATTTCGCCCTACGCGGCGACAAAATGAGCCGCGAAAATTCGTCGTATGGAACACAATACCGACGAAATTATAAAACAGCTGATGAAGTTGTTTACTTTTTGCTCATTTGTTGACTACAATGAATTAAACAAGAACACATAATTCTTTACGTTCTCTATTATAATTTCACTTATGTCCATCTTCTCTATTATAAATTCACTGATATCCATCTTCACTCAGGCGCAAGTACACAAATAAATAAACAAATTAATTATGTTTTTTTTATACGAGTAACAGATAGTAGAGTGACCATAACAAATTTTAAAGTAAAAAGTAACTTTATTTACTAAAACACATAAAATTCGTACAAGTATGGCCACCTTGTACTGTTTTGTTCGCCGGTCGCCGGCGTATGAAATAGAAATAAAGCTAATTGAGTTCGCGGCGACCGACGAAATTTTCGCCGGTGCCGTGATTGTGTGCACTTCCATATACACATATGTGTTTTATTTTTGACGACGAACATACGCCGCGAAAAAATTCGTCGTTCGCTCCAATTGTGTTCCTAGCATAACTGTACCATGCAACCGAAAAATTCGACGCCGATGGAACTAGTTCATTTTGCGGTAATTGCAACGGCGTCGTATTTTCAACTTTTGTAGACTTCGATTTTGCCGCCTTGCAAAGTGATGCCAAGTTTTACTCTCAAAAAGATCATTAGCTGATAGGGAACATTAGATCGATTTCAGAATATGAAAGAATATAGTACTTTCATCACTTTTTTCAATTTTTCTTAAAGACTACATGACTGGATATGTTGATTCCCATCGAAAAATATCACAAAAAAAGAAAATTTTATTAGAAAATTCTGGTATTCAATTCTAACCTTTGTTATTTTGTGTTTTTTACTGAAATTTTTAATTAAGGCAAGATAAAATTAATGAATTCTAATTCGTTTGGATCATATATTTTGATATCGAATGACCCCTGATGTGTTGGCGGTTTGCCATCTAATTTTAACATTTTTAATAGATTTAGTTATAGTTTTAGGGGTTTTTTCACTTTCTTCTCCTTAAGGGGAACCCAGCAATTATTGCCCTTCAAGAATCCATTGGTACTACCTTTTTTGCTTTATGTTTTTCCAACATTTAATGTCCCCAAAAGATCAAAACAAACTACAGAGATCCCACCCTACGACCAAAATGAAAAAGACATGGCTTAAAAATTAATTTATTTTTTCTTTTTTCCTGTTTTAATTTTCTTATATCCATTGAAAAAGTAAATCCAATAAAATTATTTTGTATCTATTTCTTTTTAGATTTTTTCGATTTTTTGGATTTCTTAGCCCTCGGCTGGTATTTTGTCGGATGCACCCTTTGGACGTGGGCCGACAGATTCGAACTGTACTTATACTCTTTGCTACAATATTTACATTTGTAGAGCGCGCTAATGCCCTCATGCTGGGCTTTGTGTTCCTTGAGGGCCATAGAGGTTTGATATACCTTGTCGCACTGATCACACTTGTAGGTCTTTTTCGTGTTGCGCAGCTCCTTAATTTTTCGCATTTTTTCTTTGTACTCCTCGACGTGACAGTGTTTAAAGTGTCCACGCAGTATGCAGGGTACCTTAAAGGTTCTCTGACACACCCAACAGACGAATTTACGTTCGGTGGCATGGGTGAAACTGTGATAGTGTAACGTATGTTTGCTCGCAAACAATTTGTCGCAAACCGGGCAGGGGAACGTTTTTTTATTCCTGTGATGTTTGCGTCGGTGCAATTCTAAAAAAAGTTGCGACCTGTACGATTTTCCACAATCTTTACATTTGGCGCGTCCGGGTTCCGGGACTTCACTTCCATCACAATATTTAAGATGCGTGTGTAATCGACATTGGGTGGCGTATTCCTTGCCGCAGATATTGCATTTGAGAATCTCTTTTGGTTTGGGTTCTCCCCCCGCTGCATGGCGCTGAACGAGATGCGAACCCAACTTGTATTTGCTCGTAAAGATCTCAAAACAAACTTCACATTTAAAGGCGCCCTCTACCCGATGATAGTAGATGTGCTTTTCGATTTTGTAGCGATAGCCTAGCTGAAGTTGGCAGCACTCCACGTAACATTCATCGTCCGGGTGATGGTCGGCAAAGTGTTGTTGCAGCTGTTGAAATCTGCCACAGGTGGCCTTACAAATTCTGCACTCCAGGCTGGGTCTCCATTTGGCTATCAAGTCGTCATATTCTTCACGGGTGGCGGGTCGTTTCAAATGTTTTTTGTATGAGGTTTTTAGGGGTCGTTTGGATTTGGCGCCCAATTGATTTTCAGATTTATTGAAATACGTCTCATCGCCAGATGTCTCGTCGTCGGAGAAATCAAATTTATAGGCCGCTGGAAATTGTCGGATATTGTATGGCAGCTCCTGTTTACTGTCATTCTCGAACATGTCTTCCAGGGACTCAATATAATTACGTCGAGGTATTTCCCCTCCAGCTTTGTCCGCTATTGTTTGGCTGGACAAAATTCCTTGGATTTGCCCTTCTTCCTCGGGTGGCTCTTCTTTCATGTCCTCATCCAATTTATCAAAATCGAGGGCAGTTTTAAGTGGTTTATCATTCGTCGAAAAGGGTTCCCCGGAGTAGCTGATTTCATTGCCTATTTCCGAGTCGATCTCATCAAAATCGTAAGCTGTTTTGTATATTTTATTTTGGGACTGAACATCCTGGCCTGATATCTCCCGCTGAGCTTTGGTAGAACGACGTTCGGAGACTGTCAAATTTTCCTCATCGGACATATCAAAATCATAGGCGGTTTTATGTCCGTTTTCCTGCTCAAATGCTGGACTTTTCCTTGGATTTTCATTAGAGCCCCGTGCCATGGTATTTTCCTGCAATGATTTTCCGAGATTACCAGGATTCTTTTTTTGTTTATACTCCGCCAAGGGTAGCTCATCATCGGAACTGCCATCGCTGGCGCTAGCATTGCTGGGGGTATTGCTATCTTCTTCTTCTTGTTCTTCTCCTCCCGACCATTCCGAAGCAGATGAAGAAAAATCTCCAGATTCATCAGAATCTTGATGGTGGGCATTTTCTGGTTCTCCGTCATTGGAGAGGGGGCTATGCCTTCTTTGGCGTTTGGCAAGTCCAATGTCAGGAGGTAAATGTGTTTTAACGTTGGGCGCCATATTTGCCAAATCTTCCTTGTTCTCAATATTTGAAGGATGACTGTCATGGGTTTGATTTCCAGAAGCGCTAACATTGGGCTCATTGGTCGCACTCAGATGTGAATGGATGATGGTCGCCATTTGTTGTGGATTTTTTGCGGGCTCTTTTGTTGCACTTACAGGTGAACGGAGGTTGGGCGCCAAATTTTCAGAAGCTCCTGGATCGTTTTGATTTTTCACGGGTTCATTGGTTGGACTTAGATGTGAATGCACGTTGGGCGCCATTTGTTGTGGATTATCTGCAGGCTCTTGGGCTGCACTTACAGGTGAACGGACGTTGGGCGCCAAATTTGGAGAAGTTCCCGGACCGTCTCTTTTTTCAGAATTATTTACGTTGGGCGCCGATTGTGTAAGCCTAATGACTGCAGAAGCGCTTGGGTTTGTCTCCAGATTTTGGGGATTTTCTGGATACCCAACTTGTTTAGTATTGTCTCGGGTCTCCAAATTCTTAATGCCGGGATTCAAATCCAAAGCATGATCCCCACTCGCTTTATCATTTACGTTGGGCGCCAAAATATTCAATTGATTTATATTTTCATTTGAATATTGATTTTCCAAAATTAAGTCCTCATTGAGGTGTCGAGTGGCATTATCCTGACCCATAGACCTGTTCGCATCCCTTGTTAATAGGTGTAGATCCTTGGAATGTTTATTTGCATGGTTTTGTTTTATGGAATCGTTGGGCGCCAAATATTTTGTATTTTGGGTTCGAACAATCACTCCAGTTGGGGGTGTGTTAATGTTGGGCGCCAAAATTTGTGAAATTTGTGAATTTTGGTCATTGAAATGTTGGGTATCATATTTCAGATTTCCAGAATTAATGCTATTGCCCGTCGCAACCAAATCTTTCACATTTGAATATTGGCTTGCCGAGTTTGGAACCCTAAAAACATTTGAGTTGGGCGCCAAATTTGTAACCTCACTGGGATTTTGCAAGGCACTAGACGTTGCGGTGGCGTCGGACGCTGAATTTTGTTGATAAATATTTTGGTCCTTCGATCTATTAACGTTGGGGACCAATTGGTGTGAATCATTGTTGTTTACATTTGATTTTTCCCAATTCGGATTCTGATCCCCAACATTGTTATGGTTGGGCGCCACGGTTTGTAATTTTTTGTAGCCGTCATTCCCCAGTTTCAAATGTTGGCTATGATAGTTTCCATTACCGGACACATTTACGTTGGGCGCCAACATTTCTCTTTGGTTGCTGTGCTGAAATGAATTTGAATTAACATTGGGCGCCAACATTTCCAAATTTCCTGTATTCTCCGAAGAATTGAGATTTTGTAATGTTTTGGAGTCGTCATTCCCCGGTTGCAATTGTTGGCTTTGATTGTTTCCATTACCGGACACATTTGCGTTGGGCGCCAACATTTCTCTTTGGTGGCTGTGTTGAAATGAATTTGTATTGACATTGGGTGGCAGCGTTTCTAAATTTCCTGTATGATCGGAGGAATTTAGATTTTGCATATTAAAATCTTGACCGGATAAGTTTCGGACATTGGGCGCCAGTACTGTTGCTACATTGGCTTCCACATTGGAACGTTGGAAAAACGCTGGTTGTTCCTCCTTCACATTGGGTGACACATTTTCAGTAGTAGCAGTAGTATTCGAATGCTGAGCATTGCTGTCTTGTCTGTTCGTCTCCGAACTCCCCAACTCTTTAAAATACTCAAAAACAGCGTTTGAATCTACCAGACCGTTGGCGTTGGGCGCCAAATGTTGTAAATCTCTGTTTAGCTCAAGCATCCCAGACAAGTTTGGGGTAAATCCAACTGAACCTGTTGTTATTGGCAATATATTGTTTTTCGAATCATTTGCCGTTACGGAACCCCGGAATGAGTTCCAATATTCGTTGGGAATACTCTTTGCTGCAACTTTAATAAGTTTCCTCTGGGCCTGGCACACAAATGCCTGGTAGCTGTTAAAGTTTGCCAGATAGGTCTCGCATTGGCGACACACATATCGGAAAGAATTCGACCATTCCACCTGGAAAAACTAGGGAAAACCCACACACATATTTTAGTGGGAAATTTTAAATTTGCCATTAACTTTGCAAACTTACCGCTGGAAGGAAATATTTTTCCAAAAGTTTATGGCTTTGATTTGGACGACCATCGACGGTGTAGAGGCAGTGATGATTTGTGCCAACCTCAGCACACAGGCGACAATATTTTTCCATAATTTTTGTGTCAACCACCATGCAAAGTCACTGGGAAAATGCCAATAAAAATGGTGTGTGCGTGTTCTCCCGCCTTCGCGAATGTCGCAGTTTTATGATTCGCGGAAGGACAGGTAGGCGCTAAAGTAAAAAACAATAAAAAAAATTCCTGAAATTAAAAGGAGGAACTTAATTAGGAGTTTATGGCTTTAAGGCAGCTTGTCAGTGCGTTATTCTTTCCACACACATACTCAGAACCATCGAAGAACAATGTAAACAGAGAGTAAAAAAATGGAGAGAACTTAACGGGCAATTCTCTGCCTGAGCCTGATTTAAATGCATTTGTAAACAATGAGAAATTTGGAGAGAGGGAGAGAGAGTATGCAAGAGAAAACATATTCTGGTTAATAAATAACAAGGAAGGCGTCTCTCGGCAAGTGCATTATAATTTTTTCCCGAAAATATGTTTTTAAGTCCATCCACCTAAAATCATAATATTATTTATTTAAAAAAAAAAAAAATTTTTATTGTTATTGTTGTATATTTGCACTGTTCCAGTACCTGCAAGAATCCACTATTTTTGCAAATTTTCTTGGATATCAAAAAGGGGAAAATCGGTTATCGTAGTAAAACCTCTTACATTCTTGCAGTTCTGGAACAAAAATGTTTTTTGATATTTCCAAAAATTAACGCGATTGATTTTTTTTTTCTGAAAATTTAAAAATTATATTTCCTGGCCATTATCCTGCCGTTGAATTGAAAAACAACACTTTTTATACCCTCTGCCATATGGCTAGAGTGGGAGGGTATATATCATTTGATACGGCCAAAACGTGCCCCATCCAAATAAAGGTTTTAGACCCTAGGTCTCTTTGGGTTCTCCCATTTCAGGACATTTGGAGCCGATATAGTGATCTGTCTGGCTGGTGGTCACGATAACTCTCGAAGGAAGTATACGATTCGCTCCAAACTTGGAGCATCGTAATATTATTATCAAACTTAGATCGAGTTCGGAGATGGGCAATATCATTTCACTCCTTCTGGTACCTCCCACACAAAATATCGAAATTTTCAAAAAATATATTTTCTGCACAGAAAGTGAAAGGATACTTCGATTTTGCTACAACTTTGCGAATCCTAATATTTGCATCAGTGCTAGGTCAGGTGCGAAGATGGACAATATCGGACCACTCCAACCAGTACCTCTCCCACAAAAGGTCAAAATTGTGAATAATTATAACTCTTATAAAATTGTTATGTAAGTGTCCGATTGTCTTCAAATTTCACACATCACAATATTTTTATTAACACAAGGTCCGGTGTGAAAATAGGATATATCGGTGCACTCCTTCTGGTACCTCCCACACAAAATATCAAGACATTCCAAGAATATAATTTACTGCACAGAAAGACAAAGGATAATCCGATTTTGTTCCAACTTTGCAAATCTGAATATTTGCATTAGAGCTAGGTCAGGGGTGAATATGGACAATATCGGGTCTCTCCATCCAGTACCTCCCCCACAAATGGTCAAAATTGTGAATAATTTAAACTCTTATAAAAGTGTGATGTAATTGTCCGATTGTCTTCAAATTACACGGATCACAATATTTCTTCTAACACAAGGTCTGGTATGAAGATGGGAGATATCGGTCCATTTCTTCTGGTACCTCCCCCATAAGGGGTCAAAACTTCGAATATCCATGAAGCTTGTAAAACGCGAAATTAACATCCGATTCCATTCAGATTTGGTACATCTCAATATTTCTATCAACACAAGATCTGTAATAAAGATGATAGTGATCGGACCATTTCTACTGGTACCTCCCTCACAAAGGGTCAAAATATTGAATAACCAATATGATCATGAAATCCGAAATAAGTGTGTGATTCTCATCAAATTACACACATCACAATATTTTTGTTAACTTAAGGTCTGTTGTGAAAATAGGATATATTGGTCCACTCCTTCATGTACCTCCCCCACAAAAGGGTCGAAATTTTTAATATCCATGAAGCTCATACAATGCGAAATTAACATCCGATTCCGTTCAGACTTGGTACATCTCAATGTTTCCATCAACACAAGATCTGTTATAAAGATGGTAGAAATCGGTCCATTCCTTCTGGTAGCTCCCCCACAAAGGGTCAAAGTTTTGAATAACCAAAATGATCATGAAATCCGAAATAAGTATATGATTCTCATCAAATTACACACATCACAATATTTTTGTTAACCCAAGGTCTGTTGTGAAAATAGGATATATTGGTCCACTCCTTCTGGTACCTCCCCCACAAAGGGCCAAAGTTTTGAATATCCATGAAGCTCATAGAACGCGAAACTAACATCGGATTCCATTCAGTCTTGGCACATCTCAATATTTCTATTAACATCAGATCTTTTATAAATATGGTAGAGATCGGTCCATTCCTTCTGGTAGCTCCCCCACAAAGGGTCAATGTTTTGAATAAGCAAAAAGATCATAAAATCCGAAATAAGAATGTGGTTCTCTTCAAATTACACACATCACAATATTTTTATTAACCCAAGGTCTGGTGTGAAATTGGGATATATCGGTCCACTCCTTCTGGTACCTCCCCCACAAAGTTTTGCCATTGAATTACAAAAAGAAAACAACAATTTTTATTAGAATATAAAAAAAGGTATTTATTTTCAACAAATTATTTGTTTTTTATTTATGTGGACTTAACACACAAATACCATGTGAGGTATTATCACCATATCAGCAAGGCGAGCAACATGCCCCTCAACATTGGTGTCCTGAATAATAACAATAAGCCTGGGGGAAATACCATGTTCCCCAAACTTCCATTTCCTAACTTCCGTTTCTTTGTTCAAACCACCTAAACATTAGTGGATGTGATTACTTCCTCTGTCACCACATCAATTTCCTCTTCCGTTATTGATGTCACCGCATATTGCTGTTCCTCATCGTAGCACGCCGTTGTATCTTCTTCCTTGGTCTGAATGCTGGCGCCACTATCTTTGGGATGTTGCTTCTTAATGTGCGTACTCATGGTGGACTTGAGGAAAAACTTTTTTCCACAATATTTACAAGAATACAACTCTTCGCCGGTGTGTTTGGCCTCATGTTCGCGCAGGCTACGTTTCGATTGATAGTATCTATCACATGTGGCACATTTCAAGCCACTGTTCTTGAACTTCTCGGATAATGCTTTGCGACCTTTTGCTGATGTTTTCTTTTTCGTTTCATCCATCTCGAGATCTTCGACCAAATCATCCAATGACTCGTTGTTATCCTGGGCCGCCCGTTTCTGTGCCTTTTTCAGTGAATTTTCCTTACGCGGTTGATAGTTGTGGATCTTGCTCATGTGATTGTACATGGCCGATTTTAAATAGTACATTTTAGGACAAAATTTACACGTATATGACTGTTGACCTCCATGCGTGTTCTCATGCTCCTTTAGAGTGCGACGACTTTGATAGACATTATCGCAGACATTGCATTTATATATTGTCTTACCCTCTGCCAGGGCCTTTTCGACGAGAGCCAACATTTTCGCTTTGTGTTTGCTTGAGTCGGTCGTTTCTTTTTTGGGGGCATGAAAGTATTTCATGTGATTGGAGAAACTCGAACTAAAGTAGTACTGTTTGAAACATAGTTTACAGGTGAAGGATGGCCGGCCTTCGTGCTTGCTCAGATGTTGATTTAGGGCTTTTTTGGTGTAATAAACCTTGTTGCAAATATGGCAGGGCATTGGATCTGATTCGGGTGGGCCACGGTTTTTTCTTTTGGCTTTTCCTTCTTCTGAATCTGAGTAACCCGTGGATTTGGCGGCCCTAGCTTTGGCTTCCTTCAGGTTGGGTGCATGGAAATATTTCATGTGATTCGATAAACTCGAACTAAAGAAGTATTCTTTGGAACAGATTTTACAGGAAAATGACGGCTTGCCCTCGTGCATGCTGAGATGTTGTCGCAAGGCCTTTTTCGTGTAGTAAATCTTATTACAAATGTGACATTTCATTTGTACCACCTCCGTATGGCCACTGTGTTTAAGACGTATGTGATAGGATAAGCTATTGGGCAGATGATATGACTTAGAACAGAATTGGCACAGGTACATGGCCTTGCCTCCATGCAAGGCAAGATGGGCCCTCAAATATCGCTTGGAGTGATAAATATTGCCACAGATGGGGCATTTACAGTCTGAGGATGAGTCAATGATTTGCTTGGTTTTCCGTGGGCCATTTGAGAGTTTGTTTTTCTGGCTCAACTTGGCTCCAGCCAGATGTTTACGTATCTCGGGCAACATTTCGATTGCCTCTTGATTACGTCTCATCTGCCATTCCTGCTGATGTTCGGTTTTTAAATGTGACTGAAAGGCGGTAAACTGGGAAAATGTCTGGGGACAAAATGTACAAATAATATCGGTTTGTTGTTGATGCTCCGCCTCACGATGAGTTCTCAGTCCAGCATTATTGAAAAATACCTTATCACATATTTTACATTTATATATTTTCAATTTGTCTTTTTTCATTTGCCTTTGACCAAACCGTTCGCCATTTCGACTGGCATATCTTTGTCGGAAGTGTTTCTTGGCCGGTAAGTCCTGGACTGCAGTTTCAAAAGAGATATCACACTTTTGGGAACTTGACGACGCCTTGTGATACAGAATGTGTTCTACAATTTCCCAACGTTGTTGCAGCCTTAAATCACAACAAACTATGTGGCATTCTTCTTCGGGATGTTGCTCTTTAAAATGATCACAGAGCAGGGAGTAGGTCTCAAAACTGTCATAACAAATTACACATTCCAATTGGGATTTCCAATTTGCAATGAAGTCATCATACTCCTCAATGGTTTGTAACTCCTTTGTATTACGTTGCTGAACTGTCACATTTCTATCCTCATGTTCGATTATTTCGGTGATATATAAATTGGTAAGATGTGTTGTCTCATCACGTGTGGTTTCCACCTTTTGTTCATAATCATCTTCACTGTCTTCCTCGTTGGAGGTTTCTGTGTTCTCTGGGTTATCAACCATAATATAATCATCGACAATTTCCTCAACGAATTCATCACCCACAACTTCTTCGTCATCTTGAATTTCTTCTTTTTCAACATGGGACATTACTTCTTGGGAGCTCACTTCACAAATATTGAATTCTTCAAATTTTATGGGTACTTCCGAAACATAGCTCTGTGTCTCCTGTTGTTCCTCTTCATCCTCTTCCTGCATCTCCATTTCTACCTCTTCACACTCCTGCTGTTCTTCTTCGACAATGTGGAAATTTTCACTCATTTTCATGCTCTGAGCCATTATTATGGTTTCTTGAAAATTGTGAAATTCTTCAATATAATGCCAACATTGTAGACATAATTTGGTTAAATGTTTACTGCAGTCCATATTCAAGAGCTGTGGGACAGAATGAAAATGATTGTGTTATTACAAAATCTTCATGGGTATTTATTTTGAACTTACCTCTTCGGGAAAATATTTCTTAACTAATTCAAACACCTCATTTGTTGTGATCGTTGTATTCATATCCCCATCATAATATTCATTATAAAGATCACAATAACCATCCTTACAAAATTCTAAGCATAAACGGCAGGTAATTTCGGTAGACATTTTTGCGAAAAATAGAAATTACGTTTTTGCGGGGAATGATTAAATCTTGGGGGGATGAACAAATATCCTAGAAAATGGTAAGAGATAGAGATTATTAGCTGGAATTTGAAAAGATTATTGCAATATTGCAAGCTCCAAATTAAAAAATATTGCATACTTTTAGGCTCATACATTATCGATATAAGAAAAAATGTCAAGTGTAGACAATGGAGTCTGGTATTATAATTTATATCTATCGCTACACCCTCTAATCCATTTACGATCATTCCAAAAATAACCTGATACAACATTATGTTATTTTTTTAAACCTATGGAAGTCGCTTTCATAAATTCGCATATTTTCAGATTTTTTACATCAATTGTAGTAGTCTACAACTTGTTGGAAAAGCTGATTCTCCACTTTAAGATAAAGAAAAATTTAAAAACTCTGAATATTTTCAACTCCTGCAAATATCATAGAGGTGTGATGAGATTTGCTCATATTTACAACTCTTGAGGGAAACTTACCAAAAGGTTACATTACAAATATGTGCGAGGGATTATTAACCAATACTACTCAGGGGAATGTTTTCTCTACATGGGCCTAACGTTCAGGACTATTCCCGTTCATAAACTAATTGTTTACTATATATGGCGACAAAATCCAAGTTTATTTTTTTATCCAGATCAAGCCGCTGGCGATTCCTCAATATTGCGTCACATTCACTGATTTTTTGTGTGTCCATCTGTTAGTTCTTTTTCAATGGAAGTGACACGATGGTAATGAAGATGGAAGTTGAGCTATATATCATTTCACTAAATCCTTTTTAATTATTTGTAATATTACGGGAGCAATGAAATGCTTCTATTGCAAATGCAAAGCCAATCAGGCAAACACAAACAACTACATTTCCACAACAAGCCAAAGCAGGCACAGTCTGAACTCCCTTTCTTTATTATTTTTCTTATAAGGCAAGAAAATTGAAATTTTAGTATTCAGTAGAAAATTAATTAATCTAAATACTCACTTAACAATTGTTATTTGTATTTTTTAATATTTATGTTAAAATAATGTAGAATTTACATCTATTTGAGGAAAAAAGACAAAAGAGACGACTGTGTTTACTCGAAATGTCAAAATTCATGCTTGAGGCGAAAATAAATATTTTCGCCTTGACAGAAGAATTTTTTTGTGGCGAATATGTATAACAACTCTGCAGCATTGTAGAAGAATACAGGTATCAACATTTTGGGAACATTGATATGTAAAAAATTTTAAAATGTTTATTTCAAAAATAAATACATTTTTATAAGTTTTCTTATACAACACCAATCGGAGGTTGTTATGATTTGCATTTTCAACAATTTTTAAATATTTTTTATAATTTTTCACTTAAAAATTGGTTTGACAGTTCATTGTCCCAGCAGCCATGGTACTATAAGGGTGCAAGTACATAAAAAGCTTGAAGTCATGACTAGGCATATTAATGTCAAATTATAATGAAAAACGCCGGCAGGATTTTAGTGCGGCTCTGTAATCCCGTTATGAAATGTCACAAAAAATGCCAAGCCAAGCTTCTTATGTACTTGCATATATATTGGTAGATATTTGTCGTAGACCCCATAAAGTATTAATATTAATAATCAGCATAAAATTCTGAGTCGATTTAACGATGTCCGTCCGTCTGTCTGCTGAAATCACGATACAGCCCACATTATTTGATGCAGAGCGTCAAAATTTAGCAGAACAACATGTATTGTGCCTAGGATGATTGATATTGAAAATGATCGGTATATCGGTCCACGTTTTGGTATAGTCCCCATATAACGGTACATCCCAATATTCGGTATTTTGATGATTTTAGCGACATAATTCACCGGAATTGTTTCAAATTTGATATTTGAAGTTCGAAATGGATACTACAGCCTAGGACAGGAAATTATCTGAATAGGTTCACGTCTTCGTATAGCCCCCATATAACGGTACCTCCCTATATTCGGTATTTTGATGATTTTGTCAAATTTTTTTCACAGATTTGTCTACAAATTTGTTTGTATTTTGGGGTCACAACGGGTTCTATTGTTTCCTTTACCCCAAAGTGGAGGGTATTAAAAGCCGAACTTGATGTTTTATACTTGTTTTTCATATTTTTCCCTCATTTTTAAAATGAGTTCACTAGATCGAAGAATGAACGAAATGCCTAATCTCAAAAATATGGTCCAAACTGTTCAATCGATCAATTCCATGGCAAATCTGGTTAATATCATTAATGCGCGCCCCGCAATATAAGTTTCTTCCAATCAGTGATTTTGAAAATATTTTGATTTTATTTTTCAAAACAATAAATATATACACAAAATTGCCATAAGTCGGGCATACTTAGAAAAAAATTTATCGACTGGTAGCTCTACCTTACATTTTTGTTGTACCATGCCAGCAGCTATACGATGCGACTACCTGTATGCTTTTACCATACTTCTGAAGAAGTCAAAAAGGAACGCCCGATAAAAAAAGAACGAGAAAGCAAAATCCCCGAGGGACCTCTGTTGTTTACGAATGAGACATGAGGAAATCGAACCGCTAGACCACCATTTATTAAATGAACCGTGGGAGTAAGTTCCTTCAACTTGAGGAAGAAATCGGCCGGCTTTAGGTCGTCATTTTGGTGCCGTTAAGAATATTAAACTGGGTACACACTGAAGAAAACTGTGTTTACTTGTCTACTGCTTGTTTTTGACACATGCCTTAGAGTACCATGTTGCACTGTTACTTCGATAACGGCGTTATTTTGTTGGACTGTGACGTTTGATGGCGGTAAAGCGCAAAAACCCAAAGGTCAGACACAAAGACTTTCATCATATTTATTTACCACTTTTGACCACCTCTGACCTTTGAAACCCTAGTTTCAATGGCCTCTATTAATATCTTTGTTAAGTTTGTTCAGCCAAGTAACCGCAATTGACATCTTAACATTCGTTTTATTCAACTCACTCACAAAGTAACGGCGTCACTTTTATAAATCCCAGGCAGTGTTGCCAGTATTGAGGAATTTTCCCCAAAAAGGCGATATTTTTTCAAATTGGGGACGAAAAAGCGATAAAAGTTGCATGGCACATAGAGGGTGCCAACCAGCGATTCATGTGTAGAACGAGTTTTTTTAGTTATGAACCATGGTAGAAGAATATAGGTAGACGCATCGACGCAGCTGCTGGGATAATGAACTGTCAAACCAATTTTGGAATTGAAAATGTTGAATGAAAAATTGTTTAAATTTGTAAAAATTGTTTAAATTTGTGTTGAAAAATGCATATCTTTACAACCCACGATTTGTGTCGTATAAGAAAACATATAAAAATCTACTTATATTTGAAAAGAAATTTAAAATTTTTTGACATATCAATGCTCCCAAACGTTAATGCATCTACCTGAATTTTTCTACCATGTTATGAACCCAGTAAAAACGCATGGTACAATAAGGAGGTAGAACAGCTTCGTAAAACTACAAAAATAAAGCCCTGAGGATATGCCCGCTTCCTGTCAGACTGATTCAAAATTATTGTTTTCATTTTTTCATATTTTTCCTAATTTTTTTTAAATGAGTTCAATAGCGCTAAAAATGAATAAATTGTCTGGATTTTCTCTCAAAAATATGATCCTAACTGTTCAATATTTCAATTTCATGGCTATACTGGTTAATAGCTTAAATGCGCGAGCCGCAATATACGTGTCTTCCAATCATTGGTTTTGAAAATATTTTGTTTTCATTTTTTAAAACAATAAATACATACACAAAATTGGCAGAAGTCGGACACACTTAGAAAAAATTGTAATCAGCTGTTAGCTCTACCAAACTCCCTTTAATTGCACCATGGTAAAAATACTCAATTATCAAATAATTCCATTTGCTGCAAAAATTCTGAGCCTACCAAAGAAATGTTAAAGTGTTTTAATTATAAGAATTTATATAAACCAAATGAGACTGAAAATGCTGACGATTTGGAATTTGAAGTTTTTGACGTGGTTGCATTGCAACTTTGAAAACTCTAGTCTATGGAATTAAAATGTTCTATTTATTTGTTATTTTCTATTTTTATGTTCTTTTACATGTATAATATATATATATATATATATATATGTATAATATATAATATAATATATATAAATTCTATGTACAAATATTTTATCAAATAAATTTACTCGTTCGTTTATTTTTAAATGCCTGGTTTTTTTTTGAGGAAATCGAATCAAATTTATGGATATTTGGGGAAAACGTTTTTTTGATTTTGGGGACGAAAGGCAGAAAAATACTGGCAACACTGATCCCAGGACTGATACTCCCGTAAACGTCAACGGTATGTCTCTCTCTGTTTACTAAACTTCAATGATTAAGAAGATAATTAATTAATTAACAATTTAAGGATAATGGTATATAATAATATAAATAATATAATATAATATTGGTACTTGTTTAATGATTGAAAGCCGATTTATATTATTATATTATTAAAATTATTAAAGAATAAAAAGAGCATGTTTTTGTGCCTACTGATTTTAAAGAGCAACTGGATCAAGAGAGTCTGTTAATGACAATCAGAGCATCATAACGAAATTGTGAAATTGTGAATGGAAGTAATAACATTAATAACATTGATATAAAGGAGAAAAAAATGAATTGCCCATATCCTGCTGGGCGATGTTTAAACGGATAAGGGTGGAGTTGACTCACATTCTCATTTCGAATTTTGTAAATATTAAATTTACGTTGTAAAAAGCAAAGAGATTTCACTTCTCTAATCGCATTCCTTTGGGGTTTGGAATGTTATTGCAATAAGTTTACTTTAACGTACGTGTTTTACAGATAGCCAGAGGATCAATGCACGTAAAATTGCCACCAAGATGACCATGAGGGATTATTGCCGCCTGTGTGCTTGCAAAAATTATAATAACCTTTGTTTGTTTGGTGCAAATGACGATCCCAATGAAATATACAAAGCTGTGGAACTGTATTTCACATCGGTGGTAAGTTAGAATGTCGATAATAGAATTTAAAGCGTTTCTTAATGATTTCTGATAATTTGCAGTTTTTGAATTTGGCATGGGCCAAACCATTCCGTTGGATTTGTCATCAGTGCTGTAAATGTATTATGGAATTCAAAATGTTCCAAGAATTTGTGGGTAAATCACAAAAGAAACTAATGGCGGTGGCGGAAGCAAAGCAAAGTAGACGAAAAAGGAAAGCAAATATTCGAAATGACAAACGTTTAGAAGAAAATGTTATAAATTCTCAGCATGTTGAAACTTTACCACAGGGGTTTAATAATGATCCAACAAATATTCCAATACCAGGCGTATGTTCGATGCCATGTAAAATTGCTGAACCCTCTACAGCAATGCCAGTCACGTATAATATGGATTATCCTATAATACCAACACAGGGTGTGGCGACAATAAATATATTATTTTAAATGATAATTCTCTGGAAGAAAGTTCAAATCCACAATGCCATACGCCTCTCGATTCAGAAAATCATACTTCTTTTCCTGCCAATTTGAAATCGGAAAATAATTATGATCCAGAATTTCTCCCATTGGAAGCTGAACCAAATTATCAGGAATTTAAAAGTGAATCACCGAATAATTCTCAATTATCACCAAATAGTCTTAAAACGGAAACAGACTTGAGTGCCTTATCTAGCCTAAGCTCTAGTATTTTAAATGCTGGTACAGAGTCACACTATAATCATTATGTGGTTGCTGAGCCATACTTCGTTACCTCGGACAATAATGCGGAGTCCACTGAAAATGCTTTAGATACGTCAGGATTTCCGAACAGCATTTCAACAACAAATACATTACATTATGATGATATTGACAACGAAGAAGAAGAGGAGGAGCCAATTGGTATACTCATTGAAATGGAAGAAGAAACAAAATGTGTACCCCAAAAGAGTCTATATGAACAGTTAAAGGCCCATCGCATCAAAAAATTTAGAAACATCGACACATCCCAAAAATAGGTTTATCTATTGCATAATTATCATGCCTACATATAGTGGTTATGGTGCTGGTATCGGATACAATTTGATCAAATGCATAGCTAATGTAAGCAACAATTCGGAAGAGTTGAATAAATTCATTGTAAATTGCATGCCAACGTCGAATAATGAAAATGCCGCTGCACATTCCAAAAGGTAGTCCAAAGGTGCATCAGGTAAAAGTACGGGCTACCCCATTAATGGAAGCAGCGTTTTGGTCAGGCCAAGCGTTTAAGAAACAGCTTTATTATCTAAAACTTAGTCTGGTCTAAAATAGAGAGTCAAGTTTTTTTAGATTTTATTTTGAAAAATAAATATAAAAAATATATATATTTTGATTTCTGTTTTTTTATTATGAATATATAAAAAACGTCAATTATGAACTCTCATGGGGGGGGGGGGGGGGGGGTATAATATCGGAATAGAAGTACATTTAGATCCAATTTTCATCTGGGCTAAACGTGGTTATTGACCAATCACAATAAAAATCGTTCCATTAACTAATATGAAATAAAAAAAAGCCCTAACTGGGGCTGTGGTTTTCCTGATATCTAAAGCATATAGAGATTTCTTGTCTTTGGAGACCCAAAGTAAAATTTCAAGTAGAACATTATCGCCTTTAAAGTCTTGGCGCTAAAATGAAGGATAGTTGGAGAAATATGCCTTTTTTAAAATTAATAAAGAAGTTGATACTAAAAATTCCCAAGTGTCCAATTTTAGACATAACTTTCTCTGATATCTAAAAGATATAGGGATTTCTTTTCCTAGGAGACCCATAGTGAACTTCAAGTTCGGACACTTTCTCCTTTGAGGTCATGGCGGAAAATGGAACGTTCCTAGGAAAAATAAGCCCATTCAGGCATCAAAAACCATTTTACTACAAATTACAAAAATGCCCTAATTGTGACTGGGGTTTTGCTGATATGCTTTAGAATATAGAGATTTCTTTTCCTTGGAGACCTACAGTAAAATTTCAAGTACAACATTTTCGCTTTTAAAGTCTTGACGCTAAAATGGAGGATAGTTGGAGAAAAAGGCCTATTTACGAATGAATAAGGAAGTTGTTCCTAAAATTTGCAAGGCGTAAGATTTGAGACGTAACTTTGTCTGATATCTATTATACATAGTTAATTCTATTCCTAGGAGACCCATGGTGAATTTTGAGTTAGAAAATTTTCTCCTTTGAGGTCACGGCGGAAAATGGAACGTTCGTAGAAAAAATAAGCCCATTCAGGAATCAAAAGCCATTTTACTACAAATTATAAAAATGCCCTAATTGTGACTGGGGTTTTACTGTTATGTAAAGCATATAGAGATTTCTTGTCTTTGGAGACCCATAGTAAAATTTCAAGTAGAACATTTTCTCTTTTAAAGCCTTGGCGCTAAAATGGAAGATAGTTCGAGAAATATTCATATTTAAGGATCAATAAGGAAGTTGATACTAAAAATTGCAAGGCGTACAATTTGAGACTTCACTTTGTCTGATATTTATTACATATAGGAAATTCTATTCCTAGGAGACCCATGGTGAATTTTGAGCTAGAACATTTTCTCCTTTGAGGTCATGGCCATAAAACAAAGTTTTCGCTTGAAAATAGGACAAAATATACAAATCATGAAATTAACCTAAAAACTAGCCAGATGGCCAAGTTGATCGACATTTTTCCATGATATATTTATCCGATATGAGCATTACTTTTCTTCTGACAAACGTAGTAAATTTCATGTGGAACATTTCCACTTTTGACATCAGCCACCTAAAATGAGGGACTGTGGGATAATTTAGGTCATTTGGAAAAAAATGACTAAATTTCCCAAAAATTCACCCAATGGCCAATTTGATATGCAATTTTTATGTTTAAGCATAAAATCTAGAGACTTCTCCATTCCTAAAAAATGTAGTGAAATTTAGTGGCGAATATTTTCTCCTTTGAAGTCATTACCGAAATTTGAAGTTTTGTGGCAAAAACCAGGTCAAAACCAAAATAACCCAAAAATGTCTTTGAAATTAATTTCCTCCCATTTTTTCTGCAAAATTTTATTGATGGCATTATCAATTAATTTCCCAGCTGCTGGAAACTATCAACAATATCAATTTCAATTACCCCTGGAAACGGAACATTTATGTCCCGCCGAAAATTACAAATGTGCCGATAATAAAAGTCATTTTCTTTGTGAGGAGGTAGGTTCAAACAATGTCAAAAGAAAAATATTTTTAATATTTTTCTTTCCGAAGCAGTCCGTGGAACCCTGTTCCAATTACCAGCATGTGCAGCTAACAAATGAATGGAAACGTATCTTCATAGCTGGCCATAATGGCATACGCAACAAGGTGGCCGAAGATTGGCATATTGCCAATATGAATTTGGTGGTAGGAATGGTTTTTAAATATTCCCTTGATATGTCCCCCTTTCCCCTCTCTCCTTAGCACTGGAGTCGTGATTTGGAAACCATGGCCATGCTGTATTTACAAACCTGTCAGATAAACAAAGACCACTGCCTGATAGTCGGCGAACAACGACTAAGAGTTGCCCAAAACTATTGCCTCAGACGTCGTTTAGCCAAACGTTGGCCCGGACGGGTTGTACGTTCATGGTATTTAGAAATTGGTTATAATATCAACACCATCGAAGAATATCTATTGGAAAATAATGCCACAACAATGGAGAATTTTTCCCAAATGATATGGCCTTCAGTGGAATTTGTGGGCTGTGGAGCCGGCAGGTGAATGCATTGGGTTTTTTTCAAAATAACATCTAAAAGACGTTTCTTTTTAGTATTGCTCCTGCACTTTACCTCATAGTTTGCTATTATTATCCGGCTTATAATGCCACCCAGTTGAGCCATGAATTCCTTGCGGGTACACCCTGTTCCAGGTGTAGGCAGAATCGTAATGTTTGTTCCATGGATTTTCTGGGATTGTGTGGTATAGGTAAGGCCAGGGATCTAGAGAGCTTAGGATTAAATTTCGAATAAGAGTTAAAAATACCAAAATGTAGGGCAAAATTAAATGGAAAACATGACCAAAAAGGTAAAAATGTTTGAAATCGAAGTTATCCTTACAAGCGGACTATTCCAAAAATTGGACTGATATGTCCAAATTTCTGTTTTTTTTATATAAAAGAATGGTGACATTTTTTCATGGTAAATATTGAATATACAAATTTCTTTTGTTCAGAGACTCACAATGAAATTCGATCTTGAATAATTCTTCCATTGACACTTTCCCAAAAAAATGAAGTTTTAAGGGAGGTTTTGACTCGCAAAGTATACGTGTTAAATTAGCAATAAAAAAAGCAAAGACATAATTTTCACTTTTAATCAATAAATTTTAAACGTTATTTCCTTAAAAACTTTTGAACCCAGATATATGATTTATTCTGAGATTCATATTGAAATTTTGTGTAGAATATTTCTTCTTTTGGCAACTTTTGCCTAAGACGAAATTTTATGTTACTTTCAGGCATCAGCTCGAAAATGGTCCAAATAAAAATTGATCAAAAATTTAGGAAATGTTTTCGAGTTTTTTGCCAAATTGATGCAATTATTTTCTTGATATGTAATGGAAATAGAGATTTCTTTTGTTTAGTGACCTTTAGTGAAATTTGATGTAGAATAATTCTTCCATTGACAATTTTCCCAAAAAATTAAGTTTAAAGGGAGATTTTGACTCGCAGTGGATACGTGTTAAATTAACAGTAAAAAAAGGAAAGGCATAATTTTCACTTTTAGTACATATATTTTGAATACAATTTTCATAAAAACTATTGTACCTAGATGTTTGATTTATTCTGAGATTTGTATTGAAATTTTGTATAGAATATTTCTTCTTTTGGCACCTTTTGCCTAAAACGAAATTTTATGTTACTTTCAGGCATCAACTCGAAAAAGGTCCAAAGAAAAATTAATAAAAAAATTAGGAAATGTTTTCGAGTTTTTTCCAAACAGATGCAATTATATTCTGGATATGTAATGGAAATAGAGATTTCTTTTCTTTGGTGACATTTAGTGAAATTTGATGAGGAATAATTCTTCCATTGACATTTTTCCCAAAAAATCAAGTATACAGGGACATTTTCACTTGGAATGGAAACGTGTTAAATTAGCAGCTAAAAACCTAAACACATAATTTCCACTTTTTATCTATAAATTTTAAATGTAATTTTCTTAAAAACTATTGTAACTAGATGCATGATTTATTTTGAGATTTATAGTGAAATTTTGTGTAGAATATTTCTTCTTTTGGAAACTTTTGCCTAAAACGAAAATTTTTGTTATTTTCAGGCGTTTAACCAAAAAAAGTCCAAGGAAAAATCTATCAAAAATAAAAAAGGAATATTTTCGGGATCTTTTTTGTGAACATCGATTCAAATTTTTATATGTAGAGGTAATGCAGATTTCTTTGCTTTAGTGACCTATAGTGAAATTTTATAGAGAATATTTATTGTCTTTACGTCATTATTGTCTTTGACGTCATCCCTTAAAAATGATGCTTTATTGGAGATTATTGCTTAAACTCGCGAAAGTGTGGCTTTAACTCTAAAAATTGTTTTATATATAAGAATTCCTGACATTTGAGTAAACTTTAGACTCTTCACGTCTTCTAGAGCCTAGAATTTTATGACAAATGATTTTTGACTGGCTACGATCGCGTTTATTAGAAGTTTTTAACGATATTTTAAATAAAAAAGCACCAAAAAGACCCCTTTCTTGACTCGCTTAAGGGTTAAAATACTGGACTGAAACATTCCCCGTATTTTTATCAGCAATATTGCCGAAGACATTTTACCCCTAAAATGTATGGATTCCGATGAATCTTAATCCGAAAACGGGGGAACTTGCCTCCTCTATTTAGGTTACTTTGCGATATAAACATTCAAGACGCCGATACACTTGACTTCTTTTTTTATTTTTACTTTCACAGTCTGCTGGATTTTCCCGTAATTAAAAATAAAATAATTTTGTCCCACAGTGTAATTAATGGTTATTTTTAACTCTCTCTCTCCCACACACACTTTTATAACTCTCATTTGACTTCGTTTTTTCTTTGCAGATATTGACATGTCTGGAGCGACAAAAATATTCTATTTCAATTTTTTAATAATTTCCAATATATTATTTTATATTTATTATTATTATTTAGTATCATTACTTTAATATTCTATAATTTAAGAATTTAAAATTCCAAATTAAATAAATTGTTTTGTGTTGCCATTAAAAACAGGATTTTATGTTCTTTTTATAATTTGTATATAATTTATTAATAATAATTTTATTTATATTACATTTAAATATATGAACATATCTTTTTTATTGTTTTTATATTTAAAGATGTCAATTTTTAATTTTTTATTAAATTTATTTACCATTATTTTAGTTCAATTTTATTTACCATTATTTACGATTAGGTAAACATTTTTTTATAAAAGAAAACAGAAAAATGGTAACCAAATAATTCTGAAATTCATTTTTATAGTAATTTTATAAATTTTATTTTTTTTTTAATTTTGTGTAAATATTTTTTCGTATCTTATATTTATAGAGAAACAATATTATTTAACAAATTTTGTGACTTAAACTGAAGTAAAATTATTTTTTTTTCATTATTTCTCGCAATGGAACAACAAAGATCATTTGAAGAAAATATTGAAAAAGTAATAATGTAGATTATTTAAAAAAATAATTTTATGTATATAACCCGCACCTGGTTTAGTGATAATATAAAAAAGAATAATCTAATATATGTGTACAATTCAAAAGAAATTATAAAAATAAAAAAGAAAGAAACAAAATAATATCAACTGCATATTAAAGTAAAAAAATAATAAAAATAAAAAATCTAAAAAATATATATATAAAATAAATGTATTGCACAATCACAAATGCAATTTTGTTAATAAATAGAAATATATATATATATATATATATATATATATATATATATATTAGCTATGGATAGTGGACTTTTAAGAGAATTTTTTATTTAAACATTTGGTTATACCATTTTTAAAGGTTATGTTATTAGGTTATTTTAGTTGGAGTCAAAATGGCCCACATCCCTTAATATTTTGGAGTTGATGTCAAAGAAATTCTAGTATGAGTCTCAAAACAAATATAGAACGTATATGTAACATATACACACTAAAATAGCAACAACAAACTGGGTATTTTTTGAATATTACCTTTTCACAGTAATTGTGCAAATTTTCTCCAAATCTCTCACATTACTTGGTTTTAGGTTAATGGTACCAATGGGAAAAGTGTTCTACACCCAATTTTACCATAAGTCACCGAAGACATTATATTTGTAGCTATAATATTTGTGTGTAAAAAATCTGTAACAATTTGGCCACACAAATTTTTGAGGTTAATTTCGTGTTTATTTTGAGTTGGAGCTAAAATGACCCACTACCATTAGTTTTTGGGAGTTGATGTCAAAGGTGGAAATAATCTTCACTAAATTCTATTATGGGTCTCCAAAGAGATGAAATACGTATTCGTATTATATACACACTAAAATAACAACAACAAAATAGTTATTTTTTGAATATATCCATTTCAGAGTAATTGTGCAAATTTCCTCCAAATCTCCCACATTACCTGGTTTTAGGTTAATGGTACCAATGGGAAAAGTGTTCTACAACCAATTTCACCATAGGTCACCGAAGACATTAAATTTGTAGCTATAATATTTTTGTGTAAAAAATCTGTGACAATTTGGTCAAACAAACTTGAGGATAAGTTCGTATATATTATAAGTTGGTGTCAAAATGGCCCACTACCATTAGTTTTTGGTAGTTGATGTCAAAGGAGGAAATAATCTTCACTAAATTCTATTATGAGTCTCCAAAGAAATAAAATAAGTATTCGCATTATAAACACACGAAAATAGCAACAACAAAATGGGTACTATTTAAATATAACTTTTTTAAGAGTTAGTTTTCAAATTTCCCCCAAAATGTCATTTTTAAGTGAATTTAGGTGGATGGTACCAATGGGAAAATTGTTCTACACCCAATTTCACCATAAGTCTCCCAAGACAAGAAATTTGTAGCTAACATATTTATCTGTAAAAGTAGACTATAACAATTCTGTTATACACAATCCTCTGGCAAAAGGACCCACAATGCTTGCAGTATCAATGGAAAATACATAAGTTGTAAAGAAAAAAATTTCGAATTTATATTGAAACGTTCTCTCTATTTTTTTTCTATATAAAAAGTATACATTTTTTTGATATCTGTAAAATATTGAACAATGTAACAAAGAATGGAAAATATAAAGGAAACACAAAGAAGACAAACATTACATGTTGTTACTGATTTAGAACTAAATAATAATTATAATATTTATTTTATATATAGATAATAATATACCATAGAATTACAAAATGAAAAAATAATAATAATAAAAATAATTACTTATTGAAACGCATTAAAGGCGTTTAAGAACAAAAAATGGTAAGCAAAAATATAAAAATCATCAAAAAATGGAAGAATATATTTTTTTAAGAGTAGAAAGAAATATTTAGACAGATTAGTTTTATACAAAACAAAAAAAAAAAAAAAGAAAATAAAAAATACATATAAAAAAATTATAATTAAAAAAAATATATATTTTTTAATCAGTTGTTTGCATGTACATTTACTCATTCATTCAATTAGTATTTTTTTATAATCCTAAATAAATTTTGTTTTTCAATTTCGTTTCTTTATTTGTATGTCTTTTTGCTATATATGTGTATGTATACATCAGCATAATCATCCATCCATCCGACTGACTGACTGAAATTTACTCAAAAAACATATTTACTTTCCGTTTAACATTTTTTTATTTTATTTTTTATATCCTTTTTTTTATTGTGTATATATAAATTTGCTATATTGTTTAGTTCCTTGTTTTATTGATTAATTATAAATATATATATTTAAACTATATAAACAACTTAAGACACACATCCACTGAAACAAGCATTTGCACATTAAAAAAATATTAAACATAAAAATATTATAGTTTGTTTTTTATATATAAATATTTTTTAATAACCAGTACCAGCTCCATATTGATTAGGATTATAGAATTGTGGTGTCTGCAAAGAGGGAAAATATAGAAAAAAAATTATTGTTAATTAAAGTAAATAAAAAGAACATGTTTTGAGTTGTTTCCGATTATCCTCAAAATTTCTCCCCAAAAATTAATTTTAGGTAAATGGTGCCAATGGGAAAAATATTCTACACCCAATTTCAATAGAAGTCACCAAGGACCAGAAATCGGAAAATGAACATTTGTCCACAAAAAAAAGACGTGTAACAATTTAGTTATAATTTTTTTTGAGGTTAACTTCCCATTTTTTGGGACGAGGGCAAAATGACCCACAAAACATCAATTTAGGAAGATGGCGTCAATGGGGAAAAGAATCTACTCCAAATTTCACTATGAGTCCCAGAAAAAATGATAACTGTAAATATGTAATGTGATTTAATAAAACTCTGATTAAAATTTTGCTTTTTATCCCCACGATATCTTTGAGTTGATTTCGACTTTCCTTAAAATTTTCCCCCAACTCTTAATTTTAGGCAAATGTTGCCAATGGGATAAATATTCTACACCCAAATTTAATAGAAGTCACCAAGGACAAGAAATCGGTAATCGAACATTTGTCGACAAAAAAAGGCCTGAAACAATTTTGTTATAACTTTTTTAGGTTATTTTCGTATTTTTGGAGAATGGTGGCAAAATGACCCACAAAACGTCAATTTGGAAAGATCGTGTCAATGGAAAAAAGAATCTACTCCACATTTCAATATGAGTCCCAGAATAAATGATAACTGTAAATATGTAATGCGATTTAATAAAACTCTAATTTAAATTTTGCTTTTTTATAGCAAGATATTTTTGAGTTTACTTCGATTTTCCTTAAAATTTCCCCTTATACTTCGTTTTAGGCAAATGGTGCCAATGGGAAAAATATTCTACACCCAATTCCATCATAAGTCTCCGAAGACAATAAATTTGTAGCTATAATATTTGTGTGAAAAAAATCTGTAACAAATTGGTCACACAAATTTTTGAGGCTTAGTTCTTATTTCTTTTGGGTTGGAGCTTGACCCATTACAATTAGTATTTGGGAGTTGACGTCAAAGGAGATAAAAATCTTCTCAAAATTCTATTACCAGTCTCAAAACAAATAAAGAACGTATATGTAATACATACACACATAAATAGCAACAACAAAATGGGTATTTTTTGAATATAACCTTTTTAGAGTTATTGCACGAAATTCCTCAAAATCATCCATATTTCTTGATTTTAGGAGGATGTTACCAATGGGAAAAGTGTTGCACACCTAATTTCACCATAAGTCATTGACGACAATAAATTTGTAGCTATGATATTTGACTGCAAAAAATCTGATACAAATTGGTCATACAATTTTTTGAGGTTAAGTTCTTATTTATTTTGGGTTGAAGCTAAAATTACCCACTAGCATTAATTTTTGGGAGTTGGTGTCAAAGGAGATAATAATCTTCTCAAAATTCTATTATGAGTTCCAAAACAAATAAAGAACGTATATGTAATATATACTCACTAAAATAGCAATAACAAAATGGGTATTATTTGAATATAACCTTTTCAGATTTATTGTACAAATTTCCTCCAAATCTCCCACATTACATGATTTTAGGTTAATGTTGCCAATGGGAAAAGTGTTCTACACCCAATTTCATCATAAGTCTCCGAAGACAAGAAATTTCTAGCTACAATATTTGTCTGCAAAAAAATCTGTAACAATTTGGTCACACAAGTTTTTGAGGTTAATTCCGTGTTTTTTTAAGTTGGTATCAAAAGCAACCATTGCACTTAATTTTTGCTAGTTGATGTCAAAGGAGATTATACTCTTCACAAAATTCTATTATGAGTCTCCAAGGAAATGAAAAAACACAAACATTAAATATATAAATATATTGTGATTTAATAAAACTCTAATTTAAATTTTGTTTTTTTATTCCAAGATAATTTTGGGCTGTTCCCGATTTCTTCAAATTTGTTATCCATACTTCAGTTTAGGTGGATGGTACCAATGGGAAAAAAATTCTACACCCAATTTCAATATCAGTCACCAAAGACAAGAAATCGGAAAACGTACATTTGCCGGCAAAAAAGACGTATACCAATTTCATTATAACTTTTTGAGGTTAATTTCCCATTTTTTTGGTAATGATGGTAAAATGACCCACAAAACTTCAATTTAGCAAGATCATGTCAATGAAGAAAATAATCTGCTTCAAATTTCACTATGAGTCCCAGAATAAATGATAACTGTAAATGTGTAATAAAGCCTAATAAATATGTGTTTGATTTATGGAATTTTTAATAATGCATTTCTTTGGGAGTTGTTTGTGAATTTCCCTTAAAAATTCCTCAACACTTCATTTTAGCCGAATGGTGTCAATAGAAAATGTATTCTATATCAAATTTCAATATAAGTCATCGAAGATATGAAATAGCTATATATAATATTTATCGGAAGAAAATCGTGTGACAATCTGATTATAATTTTTTTAGGTTAGCTTTTTAATTATTTAAAATTGGTACGAAATGGCCAAGGAAACTTCATTATAGGAAGATCGCGTTAAAGGAGAAAATATCTTACTTCAAATTTCACTATGAGTCTCAGAATAAATGATAACTGTAAATATGTAATGCACCCTAATAAAATTGTGTTTCATTTCGGGAATTTTTAATAATGCATTTCATTGGGAGTTGTTTCTGTATTTCCTTGAAAATTTCCTCAACACTTCATTTTAGCCGAATGTTGTCAATAGCAAATATATTCTATATAAAATTTCAATATAAGTCATCGAAAATATCAAATTGCCATGTATAACATTTGTCGGAAAAAAAGTGTGACAAATTTGGTAATATTTTTTGAGGTTAATTTAATTTTTTTTGTTAAAAAAAATTGGGATTCAGTTCTACGAAGTAAAATTATGTTCCAAATTGTCCTAACGTCACATTGCATTTAGGCTCCGCACGCTACAGAGTTTTTATGTCGTTAAGTTTATATAAGTGCTTGATGTTCATTTCCTCGATGAATACTCCTGCTCTTGTGCCCTCTGGCTTACTATTTCGACCTGAAAGGCTCTTCTAATAAATAATTAAAAGGTCTCCCAAAAGAGGTGTGAAAATGTTGAAATAGGAGGCCAAAAAATGTCTTTTAAAAATAATGGGTTTTCTGGGAAGAATATTATCATTTTTCTCTAAGATCCATGGGATCTTTTTTTGGGAGCTCCTATAGATGTTGTCTTCCACGATGAAAAAAAAATGGCAACAAACTCTCCTTTCTAGGCATTACGAATTTCAAGAAAGATCAAAATGATGCACCCCCATATTTGGCAGCCGTTTTCCTATTTCCCACTTACATCTTGCGCTTGCTGTTGATAACCACCACTTGTATCTTGACCACCATTACCAGTCGCGGGCCCTGACCCCGTGCCGCCCGGTATAAAGAATCCACTTTGAGGCACTGTGGCAGGAGGTAATGCAGGAGCAAGTATATTTTCAGCAGCCTTATTTACAGGAGCACCAGATGGATTGAATACATCGACATAGGCATTTTTCAGGGCTGAGAATAATGAATCAATGATTAGTAAAATATTGCATAGCATCGTAAAAAGGGGCAAGGGTTCAAAACTTACTTCGATTTCTTTGCATTTTAAACATGTTGGACTGTAGTGTGGGAGTTTTGGCAGGTGCTGGATTATTTTGATTATTGGGAGCAGCAGCAACATTTGTTGTTGCTGTTGGTTGTTGGGGTTGTTGTGACGACGACAGGGGTGTTGATGATGCTGTAGGCACATATTGTTGAGGATCCATAAATGCTATTTGTGGTTGCTGGGTTTGGGACTGATGCTGCTGTTGAGGCGGTTGTTGTTGCTGCTGTTGTTGTGATGGTGGTCCTTGTGATGCTTGTGGCATTAAATCACCCATCTTGGGCGGTGGCTTAAATGCTTCCTCAGCCTGTTCATCGGCATCGGTGTTGACCCATTTCTTTTTCTCTGGATCCCAGACAATCGAGGGATTCTTATCATCCGGTAGGATCATTTGATTTTTCGGTTTCAATGAGAACTTATTCCATATGCCACCAAACCAACCAGAATTTTGATTTGAGTTACTGGCACTGCAGGGTAAGAAGGGTAAACAATTCATTAAATTTTCAAATATAAAATATCATTTCAAAACTTACTTTTTCGCATCCTTGTTTTCCTTATTCTTTTGGGCGGCTGCCGCCTGTTGTTGCTGCTGTTTGGAGTCATTCGAAGTCCCCCCAGATTTTTGCTGGCCCTTTTGTTGTTTATCAGCCGCTTGGTTTGTTTCATCATCCGTATCATAGGTTTTGGATTTTGGCATCGAAATTGTTGGTCTTGCATTCTAAAGTGTGCGGAAGTTCAAGGATTTTTAAAGTTATTACGAAATTAAAAAACCAAAAATATTAAATAAAAATAAATAATTTAAGGGAAATACAAAAAATTTCCAAAAGAAAATTTATGTATTTCAAAAGAGGAAGGAGTATAGCTTAGAAGAGAAAAAGCATTTGAGTTTTACAAAAAGGAAATGATAACAGGACAATATATTTTTTAAACTATGGTTAGAGAGAACATTTTTGCTTTGGCAATAATTAAATAGCAGAATATATACTAAACATATTTGTTACGAAATTTATATTTTTATTTTGATCAGTTTTTCCTTAAAATATTTTGAAAAATTAAATTTAATTTTTTTTTAATTAAATACAATAAATATAAACTATTTTTATAATTATTTTACTCAAAAAATCTTACATAATTTCTAATTAATTCATATATCCATAAAAGTCTATTTTCAAAAAAAAATCAGACATAACCTCACTCTTGAAATTAAGACAAAAAAAGAGTTTTTCGATTTATTCCAAAGTTCATGTGAAAAATCGATTTAAATATACAAAAAAAAACTCCATTACATTTCGAAATTCCTCAATTTAACTCAATTTTGAAACATTTGAAAAAAAAAATGTTTCAGACATAACTCCATTTTTTAAAAAAAGACAACAATTACGTTTTTCGGGTCAATAGTAGTATTTAATAGTATTTATGTGCAAAATTGATTTAATTGTACACAAAAAAGCAATGAAATTTTGAAATTTCTCGAAAATTTTTGAAAAAAATATCAAAATGCAAAATATTTTCAGATTTTATGGGGGAGAATATTACCACTACCCGGGGTACTCGTGAAATTTCATTTAATTACAGATTATATTTAAATAACGACATAATATTGTATTTTCAAAAAAAAAAAAAAAAAAATTGGAAATAACCTCACTTTTGAAAATGGGAGAAAATAGAGTTTTTGGGGATATACGGTCTTGTAACTAATATTCATATTCGATTTTCTTAAAAAAACACACAAAAATCCATGAAATTCCTAAAATTAACCTCAATTTTGGAAAAAAGTCTCAAAAATTTTTAAAATAAAAATATCAAAATGCAAAATATTTCCAGGTTTTATTGGGTAGAATGTTACCACTAACACTAAAATCTCATTAAATTACAGATGATATTTAAATAAAGACTTAGAATTGTATTTTCAAAAAAAAAAAAAAAAAAAAAAATGTCGGCACAACCTCACTTTTAAAAATATAGTTTTTTTTTGTGGATATATGCCCTTTTAACTAATATTTATATGAGATTTTCCTCAAATAAACACAAAAATCCATAAAATTCTAAAATTTTTAAAATTAACCTCACTTTTGGAAAAATTTTTAGAAATAAAAATACCATGATTTTTTTGGTGGGTAATTACTTCTTGGGGCACTCATAGAATCTCATATAATTATGGATGATATTTAAAAAACCATTTAAAATTTCACTTTCAGAAAATTTCCTGACATAACCTCACTTTTGAAAATTGAAAAATATAGATTTTTGGGAAATGCAGCAACTTAACTGCGAATTTTCTAACTAAATAAACACAGATTTTTTTTATACAAATGTCATGTTTTTTTTTTTTTTTTTTTTGTTAGAATGTAACCACTTCCCGGGACACTCATAGAATCTCATATAATCACTGACTTAAAATTACATTTCGGAAAATTTTCGTATTTTGGAAAATTATTCAGAATACCAAAAAATCTTATATTTATAAAGTTTTCAAAAACATTTTATTTTCAAAAAATTTTTCGATTTTTGAACTTTTAAGAAAAATTAATTTTTTTGCAAAATATTTTTTTCCAAGTCTATCTTCAAAAGTGGCTTTTTTTTTAAATCTTTTCCCAAAAAATATATATTTTTTAATATTATCTACAAACGTGGATAAAGATTTTTTAAAAAATATTTTTCAAAGCCATTTCAAATGTTGATTTTTTAAAAAAATGTTTTTCAAGACCATCTTCAAACTTGGATTCTTTAAAAAATATTTTTCAAGACCATCTTCCAACGTAGATTTGTTAAAAAAAAGTATTTTTGAAGACCAACTTCAAACGTGGATTTTAAAAAAAAGTTTTCAAGTCCATCTTCAAACGAGGATTCAAAAAAATGTTTTCAAGGTCACATTCAAACGTGTATTAAAAAAAAAATCAAGACCTTATTCAAATTTGGACTTTTAAAAAATGTTTTCAAGGTCACATTCAAACGTGGATTTAAAAAAAAAATCAAGACTATCTTCAAACGTGGTTTTTTTAAATTTTTACAATTTTTTTAAAAAATATTTTTTCCAGACCAAAAACTAAAGACTTCCTTAATAATATATTCTGAGATCAATGGAAAGTTCCTAAAAGCATGCTACAAACCATGCATACAACTGATATTCACTTCTCTGCCATATCAAAGGAGACTACGAGCTATGCGGGGAACATTCGACTCATGATCTCAGTGTGTGAATTCAGAGACGGATTTCTTTTGTCATCTATAACGAGTTCTGGCTCTGGCTTTTCTACTTTTTCAAAAAACCCACACTGAGATTATGAGTCGAATAAAGAATTTTTTTTAAATCCACGTTTAAAGAGAAGGTTTGAAAAAAGATTAAAAGAAAAAACATGTCTGAAGATGGAGTTAGAGAAAATATTTTTCAATTATTTACGATTATTGTTTGCCCCTAAGTGGGTGTCGAATATCTTCGAAAAATTATTATTTTTTTTTTTTTTAAGTTCAAAAGTCGGAAAACCCCTGAAAATAATATCTTATTTGCTATATTTTCATGGAATGCTATTAATTTTACGATTGGCCCCTAATGTCTTAATTACGCCTCACTTCTTATATGCATCTGTACTTGACAGACATTTCGATGTTTTTTGGCTATAATTAAGACATTATGGACCAATCGTAAAATTGGTGGCATTTTCACTCTCTCTGCGCCATCTTGTACAAACTACACACAATTCCTGTTTCACAAATGTACAATGACGCGATGGTCATGTCATGTCTATTTATCTTATAATTTATATAATTATAATTTATCATAACGTGTTATTAAATATTAAAGAAAAATGTAATCTTCCTTAAGATAATTGAAAACGAGTGCCTAAAAGTATGCTTCAAATTATGAATACAGTTTTTCTTTGCTGTTCACATCTTTCCACCTTACCCCTTATTATTTATCACCCATTAATCTTGTCAATCAAAATGAAAAACAAAAAGGAAAACAAAAACATTTCATGTACAAACACAATCACATATGCGACACACATACATACACACATGTATATTTCAAATATGATTTAAATAAAACAAAAAATATATATATCTAAACAAAAGAAGATAAAAAACATAAAAACAAACCAGGTGCGGGTGGTTTCAAATAAAAAAAACTTATTCTAAAGACTTAACAAGTTATTCTAAAATTATCAAAAACAAAGATATTGTTATTGTTTTTCAACATCAACAATTTTGTTTTTTTTTAAATCAAATCTCCACCATGACCATGGGGGATTTATGGTTTCAATTTAAAACTTATTCTAAAATAAAATAAATACCCTAAATTTTATTGATTTCATTGTTTAATTTAAATTTCTTTTCAATTATTCTTTTTGAAATCAATAATTGGATCGGCGATATTGAATGTCTATCTCCACTACGGCCATGGGGGATTTATGGTTTCATTTTAAAACTTATTCTAAAATAAAATAAATACCCTAAATGTTATTGATTTCTTTATTGAATTTAAATTTCTTTTCAATTATTCTTTTTGAAATCAATAATTGGATCGTCGATATTGAATGTCTTCACCACGGGGGGTGGTATGTGGGATGATTTAAAACTTGTTTTCATGTTCTTGTCAGTTGTTGTAACTTCCCCTCCCCCTCCTCCTCCTCCCTTGGCCGTTTTGGCATCAATGTATTTTTCAAATTGTTGCAGCGACTGTTCCACTTCATTGCACATTTTCTTGTAGTTCAAGGGTATGGACGGGTCATTGATGAGCTCTTGCATGGACCAGACTTGGTGGGCTGGTTTTTGTGACAGTTTCGCCATGGAAGAGGAAGACGAAGAAGTAGTGGGGGCCTTGATAATGCCATAAGAGGATAACAATTGTTTATGCTTTTGATGACGATGATGCAGATGATAATGGCTATTGAGGGATTCCAAGTCATGAAGTTGTTGTTGTTGTTGTTTGTATTCGAAATAACCATTATCATCCTCCTCATCATAATAGTTATTCTCATCATATTCTTCTTCTTCGTCCTCATATTCCCCATCATTGGATGAGGCATCTTGATATGTGGCCTCATACAATTGATTCTCATCGATACCACAATTGGCCTCGGGATCATAGTTTTTGAAACGATTCTGCAAAGGCATATCAATGGGATAGGTGCCATTGAAAACAATGTTTTTATTCAGCAATTTTCCAGGGTAGGCATGGCCCGGGGAGCGGCGTACCAACATCGAGTGGCTTGCCAAAGGATTTTTATTCAATGCCAAGGGGTTTTGTTGGCCACCGCCTGATGGCGTTTCTTCTTCCCTAACATTATTGTCCTCCATGGAACTGGATGTGGAGGAGGAGGCGGAGGCTGAGGCTGAGGGGGAAATCCAGGAGTTGTTGCGACCCCTATTGAGTTTCAGAGCAGTTTCCTTTTCAGGTATATAAAAATTAACTTTTTTGCCATCATTTGAATTCGCCGTGGCAAAATTATTCAATTTATTTTCATTTTTTAACCTAGACGGGGTGAGCGGTTTCAGCGGCCTATGATGATGATGTTGGCTTAAAGGGGGATTTTGTGTTATTTGTGGCTTTTGTAAGGTTTGAGCATTAATTGTTTTTAAGCTATTGCCAAGCGGAAGGGCTGCTGCTTGTAGCTGTTCTTGTTGTTCGTTTGATGATTTGATTTTACTTACATTATTGATTGAAAATGGCATTGTTGCTGTTGTTGTTGGTGATGTTGGGGACAAAGATGACTGGGGTGTTGTTGTTGTTGTGTTTGGATTATAGGGATCCTTAATACTAGCCGTGGATGATTCATGATCTAATTTATTAAATGCCAAATGATGATTCGCAGCAGCCGAATCTAGGGATTTTTTAGCATGATTTTTGTTGTTGCTGCTGCTGCTTGTTCTCATTGTTGTTGTTGTTGTCATTGTTTTATTTTTTTGATGTTGATGTTGTTGTAGCAGACTTGAAGATTTCATTAGAGATGATGATGATGATTTTTTATTATTATTGTTATTATTATTGTTGTTGTTTAAATACAAAGACGATGAGGAATTGGTGTTGGCTGTTGTTTTAGCAGCTGAAGGAGGACTACTAGCTGTTTTGGGTTTTGGCAAAGACTTCGCCTTAGCCAATGTTACTTCAGGACTTTCATAGCTTTCATGTTTATCACTTGGTGGCTAAAGTTTGTTGCACAGGGTTTCCAAAGGTTAAGGCATGCCATTTCAGGACAAAAAATAGAAACAGAAATGGAAATGGAAATATCGATTTGGAGGCGAATATTTTTGTTATTGATTTTTACTTGCAAATTTTGAAAACAAAATTTTGATTTGGGTTAGAGAACCAAAACGAAAAATATTAAAATAAAAATAATAAAAAAGCAAAAACAAAAAAAAAACAACTGAAATCGAATGAACGATTTTAAACAAAAACAAGAAAAAAAAGCTTTATTACCCTCCAGAATTTGGAAATTGACAATTTTCAAAAAATAAAATCCGTTAAGAATTCTGTTACGAACTTCAAATACCAAATTTGAAACAATTCCGGTGAATAACGTCGCTAAAATTATCAAAATACCGAATGTAGGGAGGTATTGTTATATAGCGGATATACGAAGACCTAGACCTGCATAGACAATTTTCTGTCACAGGCTGTAGTATCCATTACGAACTTCAAATACCAAATATGAAACAATTCCGGTTAATAATGTCGCTAAAATCGTCAAAATACCGAATATCGGGAGGTACCGATATATGGGGGCTATACGACGACGTGGACCTGTATAGACAATTTTCTGTCATAGGCTGTAATATCCATTGCGAACTTCAAATATCAAATATGAAACATTTCCGGTGAATAATGTTGCTGAAATCACCGAAATACCGAAAATAGGGAAGTAACGTTATATGGGAGCTATACGAAGACGAGGACCTGCATAGACAATTTTCTGTCTAAGGCTTTAGTACCTATTTCAAACTTCAAATACTAAACTTGAAACAATTCCAGTGAACAATGTCGCTAAAATCATCAAAAACCCGAATATAGGGAGGTACCGATATATGGGAGCTATACGAAGACGTGGACCTGTATAGACAATTTTCTGTCATAGGCTGTAATATCCATTGCGAACTTCAAATATCAAATATGAAACATTTCCGGTGAATAATGTTGCTGAAATCACCGAAATACCGAATATAGGGAGGTACAGTTATATGGGGGCTATACGAAGACATGGGCCTACATGGCCCATTTTCAATACCAAAAGTCCTGCAGGTGAAACACATAATTGAGTAAAATTTTATCAACCTACATCAATTCGTTCGAAAGTTAGAGTGATTTCCACAGACGGAAAGACGGACGGATGGTCATCGTAAAATCGGCATCGAATTTGTAATCTGATCAAGAATATATATATGCTTTGTGGGGTCTTAAATTTATATTTCGAGGTTGTTACAAAACGGAATGACAAACATAATATACCCTCCATACTATGTTGGAGGTTATAATAATTCAATTCTCTTTTAGCCAAAGCCACATAAACATATCAAAGTATGTGGAAGAAGAGGATGCTCTAGCCTAAAGGATTATTTTTTTAATTTTAAAACAAATAAAAATAAAATATTAACAAAAAATTTAAATACCAATCAAATTAAAGAAAAGAAGAGAACAGAAAAATAGGAAATCAAAAAAGAATCTAGGAACATTTTGGGAACTGAAAGAAAAAAACAAACTAAAAAACTGAAAATTAATTCGAACTTACCTCCTCGGAGCCATAGCCACCTTGCATTTGCTGTTGCTGTTGTTGAGACCAATAATCATAGGCAGCATTATCTGTGGCCGTCGTTTGTTGATCTAAACTAGGATCGTTGTTATTATAGTGCTGCTGAGAGGGATCATAATAGGCCTGAGTATAACCTTGATATTGTGGATCAGGTTGCATGTACGATGATGATTGCTGCTGCTGTTGTTGTTGATAAAGATCTTGATTGGGATTTTGGGGATCCAGGGGCTGTTGCTGCTGTTGAGGATCCTGGTTCAGTGGCTGATCATTTTGTTGTTGATATGGATCTAAGGATGCCGGCTGTTGTAGGGGATCTGCATGGGGTTGGGAATTTTGCTGCATCAATTCGGGATTGTAAAAAGTAGGCTGTTGTTGTTGTTGCTGGTTTGCTTCCTGATTATTGTTTTGATATTGTAAATTCAATTCACTAAATTGTTTATTTATTTCCATAAATTGTTGATCAATTTGTTGTTGCTGATAGTTGTATGATGGATCCACCATGGCGGGGTTTGGTTGTTGGCCGTCCATCATGGATACGGATGGGGCAGCTAGCGTGCTTGATGCTGCCACAGCTAAGCCACAATCGATTTTATATTGTTGAGCCATTTGCCTGAGACTTTGCAGCCATTTTTGTTCCTCCATCTGTTGCTGGGATTGATTTAGATTGCCATCGCCAGCCTCATCCTGGCCCTGTTGTTGCTGGTCATCAATGGTTTTCTCCAGCACCGGGTCGTAGTATTTCAAACGATCAGCCAATTCATAGACCTAGAGAAAAAAACAATTAGTTTTCTGTGAAGCTAAAGGGGTTTCTTGATAGCGCCTTACCTTGTTGATAAAACTGCCCTCATATTTGCTCGGATCCCTTGCGATGTGTACAGCAATTTGCTCCAAATACATTAAACTCTTCAAATGGAAACCATAATCCAAAAGCCGTGTAGCTAACAGGAACTTATAGGGCTAGAGGGGAGGGAAGAAAAAACATTCATTGATGAAAATCAATATTTTTTTTTTGCTTTTGGATAGTAAAAACAAGTTAAAAAGTATCAGTCGGTTTTGCCGACAGATGTATACCCCAGACAATGCTCGATTTGTTGCGAAATCATAAATTCCGATAATTTACATATTCATATCAGATTTCTGATTAAGAGAAATATTTAGATATAACAAGTTGTAAAGAATCGCCGACTTGTTTCGCAAGTTATGACAGATATAAGTATTGAAAATTGTGACCCTTTGTGGGTGAGGAACCAGAAGGAGTTGGCAGATGTATATCAGAACTTGGATTAGAAAAAATATTGTGATATGTGTAATTTAAAGAGAACCGGATGCTTATTACGGATTTTATGATCGCTTTGGTTATTCAAAATTTTAACGTTTTGTAGGGGAGGTACCAGAAGGAGTGGACCGATAAATTCCGCCTTCGCAGCAGATCCTGTTCTAGTAGAAATAATGGGATGTGTGAAATATGAAAAGAATTGGATTCTTATTTCGCTTTCTTTGAGCGTTTTGGTTATTCCAAATTTTGACCCTTTGTGAGGGAGGTACCAGAAGCAATGGTCCGATCTCTACCATCTTTATAACAGATCTTGTGTTGATGGAAATATTGAGATGCACCAAGTCAGAATGAAATCGGATGTTAATTTCACGTTTTATGAGCTTCATGGATATTCAAAATTTTGACCCTTTATGGGCCAGGTACCAGAAGGAGTGGACCGATGTATTCCATCCTCACACCAGACCCTGGATAAATAAAAATATTGTGAAGTGTGGAATTTGAAAAGAACCTAATGCTTATTTCGGATTTTATGATCGTTTTGGTTATTCAAAACTTTGACCCTTTGTGGGGGAGGTACCAGAAGAAATGGTCCGATCTCTACCATCTTTATAACAGATCTTGTGTTGATGGAAATATTGAGATGCACCAATTCCGAATGAAATCGGATGTTAGTTTCGTGTTTTATGACATTCATGAATATTCAGAATTTTAACCCTTTGTGGGGGAGGTACCAGAAGGAGTGGACCGATAATTTCCATCTTCACACCAGACCCTGGGTAAATAAAAATATTGTGAAGTGTGGAATTTGAAAAGAACCTAATGCTTATATCGGATTTTATGAACGTTTTCGTTATTCAAAACTTTAACCCATTGTGGGGGAGGTATCAGAAGGAATGGCCTGATCTCTACCATCTTTGTAACAGATCTTGTGTTTATGGAAATATTGAGATGTACCAAGTCTGAATAGAATCGGATGTTAATTTTGCGTTTTATGAGCTTCATGGGATATTCAAAATTTTGACCCTTTGTGGGGGAGGTACCAGAATAAATTGACCGATATATCTCATTTCCACACCAGACCTTGGGTAAATACAAATATTGTAAAGTGTGGAATTTGGAGAGAACCGGACGCTTATTTCGAATTTTATGATCGTTTTGGTTATTCAAAACTTTGACCCTTTGTGGGCCAGTTACCAGAAGAAGTGGTCCGATCTCCACCATCTTTACAACAGATCTGGTGTTAATGGAAATATTAAGATGTGCTGAGTCTGAATGGAATGGGATGTTAATTTCGCCTTTTATGAGCTTCGTGAAAGTTCAAAACTTTGACCCTTTGTGGGGGAGGTACCAGAAGGAGTGGACCGATATCTGCCCTCTTCACACCAGACCTTGTTTTTATAAAAATATTGTGATATGTTCAATTTGAAGCCAATCATACTCTTACATCACATTTTATAAGAGTTATAATTATTCAACATTTTGACCCTTTGTGTGGAAGGTACTGGATGGAGTGGACCGATATTGTCTATTTTCACACCTGATATAGCACTGATGCAAATATTAGGATATGCAAAGTTTGAGCAAAATCGGATTATCCTTTCTCTTTCTGTGCAATAAATTTCTTTGAAAATGTTAACATTTTGTGGGGGAGCTACCAGAAGGAGTGGTCCAATATTGTCCATCTCCGAACTCGATCTATGTTTGACAATGATATTACGATGTACCAAGTTTGGATCAAATTGGATACTCCCTTCAAGAGTTGTCGTGCGTACTAGCCAGCCAGACAGACGGACGAACATCACTAGATCGACTCCAAATCTCCTGAAACGTATTTGGTCCAAAGAGTCCTAGGGTCTAAAACCGTTATTTCAATGAGGCACGTTTTGGCCGTATCAGATGATATATACCCTCTCTCTAGCCATATGACTGAGGATATAAGAAGTCATATGCCTGTGGATATAATGAAATGCTGCTCACCTGGAATTCAGTAATGGAGAACTTCTCATCATTCAACGAGCAGGCATACTCATAGATTTCAGTCATAATTATGGCTTCGTTATGGGCAAAATCTTGGAATTGTTTGTAGTGCGAAGAACCCAGCAGGACCAATCTGAAAGGGAAGAAAAAAAATCCGTAACGGTTAAACAAATTTGGATAAAGTGTCATTTCAAAATGTTTAGAAATATTTGGAGGCTTTGGATAATTCCCCACTTGACGATGCCACCCTTTCCATTACTTACTTTGGCAAATGTTGTTGCAACGAAGTCTCCTGTGTTGCCGACTCCTGATAACGACCGAAATTAACCTGGGCCATTAAATAGCAAAAATGTGCCGCATACAAATCGCCACGATTGAACAGTGAATCACCCAATGTCGTTATGGCCTTGCGATCCAGTTCCGGTTTTTGTGAGGTGTTCGATAGGATCATGGATAAATGTGGACGCCAGTCACCCCATTTTTCATCTTGAACACATGTCACCGACGAGGGGGTACGACCACTCATCAGCTGATACAATGTTTGCAGAGGATCGTTTAGGGCCAATTTATTGGCGAATTTCATCATGACATTGGCATGGGAGCGGCGATCCAATTTCGAGGCCAAGAACAGGGCATGACCCCATAGATTATTGTCGGTGGCCCAGTCCAGGGCTTCGTTGACATTGCCGTATAGCAAATAGTTTCTAAATTTCTCGGTTATTTCGCTGTCGGTTAGTGTGGAGCTGGTTGCTTCATCCTTGGCCTCGTCTTCGCCACTGTCCAAGCGATTTTCTTCGTGATCCTCATTACGGGATGAGTTTTCAGGATTTGCCTCTTCTGGATTATCAGTATCCTTGGTGGTGGCGGTTGGGTCCTCTTGTTCAGCTGCAGCCACGGGAGAGTTGGCACCCGATTTCGATTTTAAAGAGCTATTCAAAGTGGAGCTGGGTGTTTGATAGGCAAACTGTTGTTGATTTTTCAGCAGCAATTCGGCAATGTCTGTGCCCACAACCATCTGGAAAAGAAGTAAAACAAAAGAAGGAGAATTAATGTTTGCCATACATTATTTTGAGGGTGGCAGGGGTGACTTACTCCATTCTGTTTCAGTAGCAAAATCAAAAGATTCCACATCAATGTATAGGAGCCGCGATATTTCTCGGCATTGTTGCTAATCAGCTGTTTGGCATAGATTGTCGTTTCCATGGGTCCCAAACGAATTTGCTCCTGGCAAAATTCTATGACCGTTTTCTTGTGGGTCAAACCCCTTACCAACGGCCCAGGGAAGACTTTGAACAGTTTACGCGTCTCATCGTTGGGTTTGAATTTCAACAGTTTAACAATGTTGCTAATGTGGCCATGTGGGGTGTATTTCGGTTTCACCGTCACCAAGAGCCCCGAACCGAAACTAACAACCGCATGTTCGTTGATGAATTTACAGGGAGTCAAACGTTGTGGCTCCGTGGCAATGGGATCTGGATCACGTGCTCCAGATCTGGCAGGAAAAAATGGAAAATTAATTAATATGGTATATTTTGAAATTATTTTCAAAATATATATTAAATTTCCAATTAGAATTGAGAAAATAAAAATTAAAAATAAAATCCATGCATAAAAAATAAATGCAAAACCAAATGTGGCAAAGAAAAATATACTCAGCAAATAAAATGAGAGAAAATAAGAGAGAGTGAGAACATGCTCTTAAATAAAATGCAAATAAAGAGGCTTTTTTCCATTGCTTTTTGCATGCTCTTTGGCAGGCCATATTATGAAGCCAAATTAACGAAAGAGAAGAGTTTTGTTGAAATGAGTTTTGTTTTGCTACAAACAATTCAGCGGCAAAGCATGACATGCAAAATGTGAATGGCCATAAATGATGATAATGAGGAAGAATTAAAAATACAAAGATGATGATAATGGAGAAAGAAATTATCTATACAAAGATGATGATAATGGAGAAAGAAATTGTCTACAAGGTGCCCCTCATAAAAAAATATATATATGGCGTAGGTGCAGTTATTAAACCAAGAGACCTAAGCCAACAGACCCTAGAACAAATATATAATATCAAGAAATACACATTTTATAATAGACACTCTGTTAAAATTAAAAAAAAAATAAACAAAACCAGTTAGGAATATACACAAGTCGGGTGGGGGCCAAAGACCTCGCCATAAGGGTTTCGATGTGTAAAATATAGAAGATGTATAAAATATATAGAAGACCTCATGATCATGAGCTTTTTTGCCCTCAGCCTTGATGCTACAAAGGATATACAGCATTCGATGGGACAAAAAGGGGCATCATGGAAATAAGACTCCATGTCTCTTTTGGACGAAATTTCGTTTCAGGACTTATGTCAGATTTGAAGATGGATATTCAGCATTCGATGGGACAAAAAAGTGCCTCATGGAAATAAGATTTCATGTCTCTTTTGCCCCTCTTCAGGTTTGAAGAGGGGCAATATAAAAAAAGAGGGAAAAAAGTATCATTCGTTTGCCCACAGATGTATACCCTCAGCCAATGTTCGATTATTTAAAAATATTTAGACTTCGGTTTTGATTTTTCAAATCGTTTACCCTTTATGGAATAGGTTCCGAAGAAATGGTCCAATATTATTGTCTATTTTGTATCACACCTAAACAAATATGATATAAATATTGCGACGAGCCAGGTTCCGACTTCGTTCATTTTATATGAGAAATAAGTGATAATTGTTAGAAAATGTTGAAATGTGCGTGGAGTACCAGATATAGTCCACCGAAATATCCTCTTTTCACACCTCATCTAATACAGATGAAAATATTGGTATGGCCAAAATTACAAGAAAACCGAATATTTATAACCAATTTTATGGGAAATCAAAAATTCCATATTTATCTCAGGTTTCTGGTTGAGAGAAATATTTAGATATAGCAAAAGAGAGAGAGGGAGAGGGAGAGAGATCAAGTTTGTAAAGAATAACTGACTTGTTTCGCAGGTTATGACAGATAAATGAATTGAAAATTGTCAACCTTTGTGGGTGAGGTAATGGAAGGGTTTCGCAGATATATATATCATTTTCCCAACAGATCTTGTGATAGCAAAAATGTTTGCATGTGCGAAATTTGAAGAGAGTTCGATGCTTATTTCGCTTTCTTTGACCGTTTTATTTTTCAAAAATCTTGAACCCTATGTGGGGGAGGTTGAAGAAGGAATGGTCCGATCTCTAGCATCTTTATAACAGATCTTGTGTTATCGAAAATGTTGAGGTGTATGAAATATGAAGAGAACCGAATGCTTATTTCGGATTTTATGATCGTTTTGTTTATTCAAAAACGTTGACCCTTTGTGGGGGAGGTAGCAGAAGGAGTGGACCGATATTTTCCATCTTCACAGCAGATCTTGTGCTAGTAGAAATAATGGGATGTGTGAAATATGAAGAGAATCGGATGCTTATTTCGGATTTTATGATCGTTTTGGTTATTCAAAACTTTAACCCTTTGTGGGGGAGGTACCAGAAGGAATGGTCCGATCTTTACCATATTTATAACATATCTTGTGTTGATGGAAATATTGAGATGTACCAAGGCTGAATGGAATCGGATGTTAATGTCGCGTTGTATGAGCTTCATGAATATTCAAAATTTTGACCCTTTGTGGGGGAGGTACCAAAAGGAATGGTCCTCTGTGGGGGAGGTACCAAAAGGAATGCCCTCTTCACACAAGACCTTGGGTTAATAAAAATATTTTGATGTGTGTAATTTGAAGACAATCGAACACTTACATCACATTTTATAAGAGTTGTCATTATTAAAAATTTTGACCCTTTTTGGGGAAGGTACTTGATGGCGTGAAGCGATATTGTTCATATTCGCACCTGACCTAGCACTGATGCAAATATTAGGATTTGCAAAGTTGCAACAAAATCGGATTATCCTTTCTCTTTCTGTGCAGTAAATTGTTTTCTTTGAAAATGTTGGCATTTTGTGGGCAGGCCAGAAGGAGTGGACCGATATTGCCCATCTCCGAACTCGATCTAAGTTTGATAACAATATTACGATGTACCAAGTTTGGATCACATCGGATACTCCCCCTTCGAGAGTTATCGGGCGCACCAACCAGCCAGATAGACGAACGGACAAACATCGCTAGATCGACTTCAAATGTCCTGAAACGGATTTGGTCCAAAGAAATCTAGGGTCTAAAACCGCTATTTCGATGAGGCACGTTTTGGTCATATAAAATGATATGTAACCTCTCTAGCCATATGGCTGAGGGTATAATAATCGAACATTGGCTTAGGGTATACATCTGTCGGCAAACCCGACGGATACTTTTTAACTTGTTTAAAGGCACATCATGTCCAAAAATTGTCCAAAAAAATAAGTGAAAGAAACCCAGATTACAATATCTATAAGGACTTTCTGAAAGTATGGAGAATTCTTAGAATACTACCTTAGATGGCCTACGGGCCAAAAATAGTGGAAAAATTATGAATTCTGCAAAAATATGAGCGTATTAGACATTATGGCATGCAAAAATGATACGAAAATAATTTGGAAAGGTCAGTAAAGTTGGCATTAAAAAGTGCCACAGTTTCCAAAATGGACCCCATTATATTAAGATTAATATAGACATAAGTAGAGAGATTCGGAAGATAATTTTAAAAACACACAGACAAAGTGAAGAAGAATTGTTGTTAAAATTATAAATAGACCCCAGAAGAAGACTGAATATCATAAAAATTATTAAATGCACAAAGAAACCTTTCCTTTGAAACCAAATGTATAGAGAATAAAATTATAGAGATGAAGGATAAAAATAGGCTATCCTTTTATGGAATACCGACAAACTTGTCTATGAGACTGAAAAAAACTTGATGCTTATGGCATGAAGAGAAGTAATTCTGTTACAAATTCTTATACGTTGTGGAGAGCTATACATAAGTTCTTTATCGAGGAAGTTCAACTAAATAACTATAAATTCCATGAGAGGTTTCTTTGTACATTTCCCCTTCCGAATATGGAAAAAGAATCACCCAATGCTATATAATTTAAAGCCATAAAATACAATTCCTTATATAGAAATTAGAAAAATAAGAGGACAGCCATATACTTGTAAATATTGGTAGGAAATAGTATAGGAGATATTTTTTTTCCATTACATATAAGTTGTTCCAATTGTTTTTTTGTTTTTTGTTTCTAGCAATACCACATAAAAATGCATTAGCAATATGTCTTGACAAGATATAGATAGATAGGTCTTCTACATAATAGTTTCTTATTTTCTTGTATTTTTCTAAAAAAAAAAGCACCTTGATTCCGCATAATCAGAACGTGCATAATACATGGCCGATGCTGGTCCACCAGAGGCCATGGCCGCTGCAGCCGCCACCGTGGGCGTTACATAATAACCACCGTGAATTTGTGAAAGATTTGTTTGTGAATGGGCCCTGGAGGGACCGCCGCCGCCGATGCCAATGCCACTATACAGACTAGTACTTTGATTTAATGAATCTTCGTCCAACATTGTTGAGTTATGGGTTTGATTGAATGCCATTTGTTGTTGTTGGTGGTAATGGAGTTGATGCTGTTGTTGCTGCTGCTGGTGATGGTGTTGTTGTTGATGATAATGACGATGATATTCATTGGCTTGTGTAATGTAGGCATGGGTATACCTATAGATTTTGTAATTCATCAAAATAGAGGGAGGATACATACAATATAAACAGAGAAGGGGAAATGTATGACAAAAAACAAACGCTCAAATAAATATACATAAATATATTTAATTTTATAATTAATTAATAATTATAATTAATAAATAATTAATTACTAAATTAATAGTATTTCTTAGGACATAAAAATTATAGGAATTTAAAACTGAATCACAATGTCGTGAAATAGATGTCGGGCATGTATGTTTCCCCAAAGCCAGAAGACACTTTTAGAGATAAATCTAAAAATCAACTAAAATATTTTTTGAAAAGCTACTCGATTACATAAATTAAAATGAATTCGAATATTTTTTCAAAGACTTCGCGACTACATAGATTATGGATTTTTCCAAAGACTTCCGGGGCAAAAATCGTGAATTTTTTAAGAATGATTTTCGAGGTCTTATTGGACAAAAAATATTTTTAAGACTTCTCATCTCTATTTAAATCGAAAAAATAAATGAAAAAAAAAAAATCCGTGAATATTCGTAAGTAGTATCCGTTACGAACTTCAAATACCAAATTTGAAACAATTCCGCTGAATAATGTAGCTAAAATCACCAAAATACCGAATATCGGGAGGAGCCGTTATATGGGGGCTACATGAGAACGTGGACCTGCACGGACAATTTTCTGTCATAGGCTGTAGTGTCCATTACGAATTTCAAATATCGAATTTTCAAGCAATTCCGGTGATTAATGTCGCTAAAATCATCAAAAAACCGAATATCGGGAGGAGTCGTTATATGGGGGCTATACGCAGATGTGGACCTGCACAGGCAGTTTTCAGCCATAGGATGAAGTATCCATTACGAATTTCAAATACCAAATTTTAACCAATTCCGGTGAGTTATGTCGCTTAAATCACCAAAATAACGAATATAGTGAGGAGCCGTTATATGAGGGCTATACGAAAGCATGGACCTGCACATAAAATATTCTGTCTTAGGCTGTAGTATTCATTACGGATTTCTAATATCGAATTTTAAAACAATTCCGGTGAATATGTCGCTAAAATCATCAAAATACCGAATATCGGAAGTTACCATTGTATGAGCCTGCACAGAAAATTATCTGTCTTAGGCTGTAGTATCCATTACGGACTTCAAATACCAAATTCGAAACATTTCCGGTGAATAATATCGCTTGAATCACCAAAATTCAAAAGACTTAGAGTGAATACTATTCAGTCCTGCTTGAGGCTCTCTCTTTTACCTCTTTATCTCTGTCTCTAGATCATGAAAGTCTTGCCTTACGTGCCTGGGCGGAGGTTGCCTATCCACCACATGGCGATTCGGATGGTTCTGTCTGTAACAACCAAACAGGTATTGCATTGACAGCATTTTATTATGCTGTCGCACCGGTAAGACCTTCGCCTCCTGATGTAGGTGATCGACAGGAGTCATGAGGAGGTACCCTGTTGCGGTTCTAAAGGCGGCATTCTGGTAGGACTGAATATTTCTCCACTGTGTAGCACTAACGTTGGCGGACCACATCGGAGCCGCATAGTTTACCACCACATACCGGCCGATCACGTTGTAAGAGGTCGACAATATTTCCCTTAGCTTAGCCAAGTGCTGCCGGCCAATGACTTGAGAACCTTGTTCCTACTTCTAATCTTGTCGCATATGGCAGTGGTATGCGCGGACGACTTAAAAAGCCAATCGAATGTAACCCCTAAGACCTTGAAGTAGTTGGTGGTCGGAATTACAACACCATCAACCTGTACATTCAAAGATAGCCTCATCTCCGCAATCCATGTGGGGAGAAGTGTGGCTGTCGATTTAGTGGTGTCGAAAAAGGCAGTTAGATCAACTAGGTAAGCGTTCAACCGATCGCAAATGTCATCAATGATGGGTCCGGGCGCCAAGAGCGTACAATCATCTGCGTACGTTATTGTCTCTATGCCGTCTGTTGGGGGTAGGGGGGGGGGGTGTTTGGAATTTCAGAAAGGTTGATGTTAAACAGTTTCGGAGATATAACCCCACTTTGGGGAACTCCCAAGGTGGGGAACACTCTGCCGATGCTCGACTTCATGTTTCTGAATTCCACGTACGACTGACGTCCATACATGTAGTTTATTATTCAACGTCTAAACTTGAACGGAGGGCGGTGCGTTAAATGTCCTCGAACAGTGTGGCATGATTGACTGTATCAAAAGTTTTTGATAAATTAAGTGCCACCATAACTGTTCTGCCTTCTCCTAGCAATCTGCAGCCAACAGCTGGTGTATTTATGTATTTGATCAAGTATTGCCCTCCTTTATGCGATTCTTTTTGTTCAAATCTCCGGCCGAGGATGGCATTCATACTGTAACTGTTAACTACGTCTACGACTGCATCAGAAAGAATGCTATTCAGACCCGCTTGATAGGCTTCATGACCTAGGGGCTCTCTCTTATATCGGTGAACCTCTCTCTCTTTAGATCATGCATGGCCTTCGTGACACGCCTGGGTGGGGGGAGACCTGTCCACCATATGCTAGTTAGAATGACTCCTACGATAACACCCAAACAGGTACTGCAACATATGATTATGCTGACGTAAGGGGAGAACCTTCGTCTCCTCATGTAAATCCAAAAAATCATGCCAATCTCAAGGCAGCGGCTTCTGAGACACCTGATTGTCCCGAAACACAGCAACACTCCAGTTTCGGCCAGCAGCTGCCAACCCAGTGTATACATGTACGTGTTCGTAGGTTTTTTTTAATCTTGTTGGTGTCAACGGCTCAAGTTCCCCAACTTGAGATTTATATTATTTGTTTTATCAAAATTTGAACCAATTAGAGTTGAACCATCAACAAAATTTCTTCTCGATTCTAAAGATACATTCCCTTAGACATTGTGAAACAGTTTCAGATTTTTTTTTATTAAATTTTAATATTTCTAAAATATTCCAATTCGTGTGAGTAAGAGTTAGCCACAATTTTTTTAAACATAGCTTCAATATTTTTTTTTTTTGAATTATGTGGGTCATTATTTTTTAGTTTAGAGATATTATAAAATATTAATTTTTCTTAATAATTGTGGTTTTTGGGGTTTCTGTTTCGGGGGTGTGTGTTGTGAGTTATGGACATATGGAAGGTGTAAATTTGTTTGTTAATTATTAATTTCATATGGAAAATAAATTTAATAAATTTACTCGGAATTCTAACTAAAAAAATAGTCAAAGTAATGGAAACTCAGATAACCTACTCGGAGGTGAGGGGGGAAAACTAACATAGGATTCTGTAAGAAAAGTTCAAAGGGGAAACTATGTAAAACACGGGAGAAAAGGAAATAACAAAACACAATGCTCGTGAAAGCAGGAAACAATACAGCAGACTATAGGAATAAAGAACTGGAGGGGACAAGGAAAGAACTCAGCAGACAAACAGACATTGGGCGCCAATAAAACATTTCTAAACAAGTAAAATAGTATTAGTCGGTTTTATCTACAGATGTATATCCCCAGCCTTGAGTTATGATTATTCAAACTGTTGACCCTTTATGAGGGAGGTTTCCAAAAAGTGCAAGAACTCAAAAGAGCTAAAGAGTTGCTTCGCTTGGCCGAAAGTGGTGAACTGCCGAATTTGGTTTTCTCCGATGAGGAAACATTCGCTGTCGTCCAGCAGTTTGTAAACAAACAAAATAATCGTGTTTACTTGCTGAAAATGTGCACCTTCGATTGGTGGTGGCCACCAGAACTCAAGCGCCGGCCATGGTAATGGTGTGGGCCGCCATAACAGCCGATGGTCTCTCTCCGCTCGTATTCATCGACCGTGACATCAGAATAAATGCCGAATATTATTGCGAAAATATTCTGGAGGGTGTATTAAAGCCTTGGACAGGCAAACATTTTGGCCGCAGACATTGGACATTCCAACAGCACCATGGCACTCAGCACGTGCCACCCAAGAATAGTTACAAAATGAGTTTCCTCGCTTCATTTCCAACGCAAAATGGCCACCAAAATCTCTGGATACCAATCCGTTGGACTATCGTGTCTGGAGTATTTTGGAAAGCAAGGTTGTCACTAAAAAATACGAATCACCTCAAGCAAGCGCTTCGCCGGGAATGGGCCAAAATACCACAGAGCAACATTCGGGCAGCGTGAGACGGTTTCAAGGCCATAATTCGTGCCACAGATGACCAATTCGAACAAATCTAAACTTATTCTAAAATTTCCGACATTTTTTTTGCTTTTATTCAATGAAATAAAAAAAAAATTATGGCGTTTGACTTTGGTGCAGTTTTTTTATCTCACCCTGTATATGGAAGCTATATCTGAACCGATTTTCTCCATATTTGATATACTTGCTTCTGGACAAAATTCGGTTGGATAAGCCAAAATTCAGGTATTTTTGGCTGATATTGGATATTTGGTGCACAATTAAGCCGAAATCGGTTGAAGGTATATGTAGAAGCTATATCCAAATCTCATCCGATCTCGATAAAAATTGGGCAGAGGTATTTAGGAGCAGTATCTGATGCCCGGTATCAAATATCATTGTTGTGGTGTGCATATTACCCATGTGAGGGACCTAAAACCCCCAAATCGAATGAAACATATATATGGAAGCTATAGCTATATCAGATCCGATTTACACCAAATTTAATGTACTTGCTTCTAGACTGAATATGGTCGGATGTACCAAAATTCAAGACTTTTGAACTGATATTGGCCATTTAGTGGACAATTAACCCGAAATCGGTTGAAGGTATATATGGGAGCTATATCCCCAAATCTGAACCGATCCTGACAAAATTTTATGCACTTATTTCTAAGCTGTATCTGATATCTGGTATCAAATATCATTGTTGTGGAGTGCATATTATGCATGTGAGGGACCTAGAACCCCCAAATCGAATGAAACATATATATGGGAGATATAGCTATATCTGAACCGATTTTCTCCAAATTTCATGTACTTGTTTCTAGACTGAATTCGCTGGGATGTACCCAAATTCAGGTCATTTGGGCTGATATTGGCCAGTTGGTACACAATTAACCCGAAATCGGTTGAAGATATATATGGGTACAATATCCTAATCTGATCCGATCTCGATAAAATTTGACAAAGGTATTTTTGAGCTAAATAAGTTATCCTGTACCAAATATCATTGCTGTGGAGTGCATATTACGCATATGAGGGACCTAAAACCCCAAATCGGATGAAACATATACATGGGAGCTATAGCTAAATCTGAACCGACCTTGACAAAATTCTATGCACTTTTTTCTAAGCTTTATCTGATATCTGATACCAAATATCATTGTTGTGGAGCGCATATTACACATGTGGGGGACCTAAAACCCCAAATCGGGTGAAACATATATATGGGAGCTATAGCTATATCTGAATCGATTTTCTTCAAATTTGATATACTTGCTTCTAGACCGAATTCGCTGGGATGTACCAAAATTCAGGTCATTTGAACTGATATTGGCCAGTTGGTGCACAATTAACCTAAAATAGTTTGAAGATATATGTGGAACCATATCTAAATTTGGACCGATTATTCGCAATTTCAATAGGGTTCGTCGTCCTTGGGTCAAATAAATTATTTATGCAAAATATCATCTCGATCTCGGGCAATAAATGCGACCTGTCCTTGGTTTACAAAAATACATGGGCAGACGGGCAGACGGGCAGACGGACAGACATGCATAAATCGACTCAGAATGTGATTCTATGCAAATCATCAAGAGGAACTATGGCTCTAGCAAATGCAAATGCCCAAAGCCATAATACCCTTACCACTATGTGGTGTAGGATATAAAATACCCCTCCGGAAGGGTGTCAGATAATATCCTTGTTAAACGCATTAAAATGATTTGTTCTTGTTTTGAAATTTTTTCAATTGGCGCCCAAGCTGTTAGTTCGGAAACACATTAAGTTTTGAAATCAATAATACTTTACATTATCCAATAGAATTTATTTTCAAAATTGGCAAGACAAGAAGATTACAAATGGTTTCTACGGATCTGGAATCAAATTTAATTTTTTTTTTTAAATTCAAAAAATTCCAAAACAAAAACAAAAAAAAAATGAAAAATTAAATTTAAAAAAAAAATTGTTTCAATTGGAGGATAATTGAAAAAAATCGAAATTATTCTGCTGGTATCCAGATGATTTAAATGCTTTCTAGGGTTCTGAAATTGTCTACAATTTGAAAATCAAGCAAATTCTCAAAAAAACTACTTCAAGTAGATACAGTTCTTTTAACTAACTACTCAACAACTAAGTTACGAGCTCCTGGGCTGCTAAGGTTACCAGGGTGACATACAAAGGAAGTATTATCGCTAAGAATTAGGAATTAGAAATTTAAAAAAAAAGCAACAACTACAATGTGAATTATACTACAACAATTAGAAAAATTATTTTGTGTGGGGGTGGTGGAGAGGAGGTGATGGTCAAACAAACAACAAAATTAAAAGCAAACAATTAAAACGCTTAAAAAACAAAGGGAATAGGGAGGAATGGTTGTTAAGTAAGGGAAAGGCATGTTATACTGACGGTTAGATTCAAGAAAACAACATTACAAAATAATTCAAAATTTAAATACAAATCAAGATTTAAAAAATAAATATGTTTTTAGAAAATTTATTTTTTTTTTTTTAATTTAAGAAAAAATAATAATAAAAATTTATTTATGTGTGAAATAAAAACACTGAGTTGGAAGTCAGATGCTTAGGAAATCTGGGTTGAAAAGAAAGAAAAATGGAATACCCAGAAGGATAGAACAAGGACCCCACCAATCATAGGTAGAAAGAAATCCGATGAACAATATATATGGGAGCTATGGCTATATCTGAGCCGATCTTACCCAATTTGACATACTATCTTCTAGACTCAATTCAGTCGTAAGTGCCAAATTCCATCCCATTTGGGCAAATATTGGACGTTTGGTGCACAATAAAAGTTAAATCGGACGATGTTATATATGGGAGCTATATTCAAATCTGAACCGATCTTGATAAAATTTGGCAAAGATATTTTATTTATTTATTTATTTATTTATTAATCCATTTGTAATAAAAAGGCCTAATAGACCATACATAATTATTACATAGCCTACCTTAAACCTGAGTTAAAAAACAATTCAATAATAAAAGTAAATAAATTCACAATTTCATGATATATACATACGTACATACATTATACTACTATATAAAGTACTTGTTATTATTATTATTATTATTGTTATTGGCTCCCCAGCCATAAAAATTTGAATACAAGGTAATTAATGTCCATGTTAACAATAACTTTTAGATTAGATAGCAAAAAAAAAAAAAAAAATCAAGTAATAAAACTGCTACATATAACAACAACAATTAGGATGCAAGATGTTGAAGCAGTTTTAATCGAAAAACATTGTTAGAATGTGAAAAAACTCTTAATTCCTGGGGTAATGTGTTCCAACATCGCGCGACCCGTACCAGAAACGATCGTGCATAATCATTTCTAAAGATCCTAGGAATAAAAATTTGAGGGTTTCTAGTTGAATGAGAAAATGTGAAACTCATCCTCAAAGAAACTGGTCTACCACTTCTTATTATATTATAAAAGGATACGAGATTACGACAGGTAATTAATTCATTAAATGAACATCCGATAAACCGTTTCACATATTCAGATATATGCTCTCTTCCACGGACCTTATATACAAACCGAACTATAGAATTTACGATTCTTCGTAAGTGGAGAAGGTGAATACCAGTAGCACCGGACACTACCTCAATGCCATATAATATTGTAGACATTAACAGAGCATGCGCCAACTTTTCCTTTACATAGCAAGGTAAATATAGGTTACATGCATAAAACCGTCGTAAATAAGACCACACCTTCCCAGATATGATGTCAATATGATTCTTAAAAGACAACTCATTATCAATTACCACTCCTAAACATTTATGATGGGGGACAAATTCCACATCATCATTAAGCAACTTTATATTAATAGTATGATTTTTAAATGCTCCAAACATCATGGCCTTTGTTTTGGTTGGATTTATTGTAAGTAAATTCATGGATGACCAATATGAAAACTGAACAAGGCACGTATTAATGCGATTTTCAAACACTGACGGCGACTCACGGTCACCACTAAAAAGGAGGAAAATATCATCCGCGAATTGATAAGTTTTGCATGAATCAGAATCAGTGACATCCTTAAGATCATTCACATACAAAATAAATAAAAGTGGTCCTAATACCGACCCCTGCGGTATGCCACTATAGGTCAAAATAGTATCCGACTGACAACCGTTCAGAGCCACAAACTGGGACCTATCACTGAGATAAGAATACATAAGCCTACACGCCGTGGACGAAAAATTAAATATATTCTTAAGTTTATTTATCATAATTATGTGATCTACGGAGTTAAAAGCTTTTGATAAGTCCAGAGAAACAAGTACACTTACTCTGCCCTCGTTGATATTCTGGCGTATATTATCCGTTGCCTTTATAAGCAAGTGTGTAGTGCTATGCCCTCTTCGAAATGAATATTGAGTGTCAGATATTAGACTCGAAGTATATTCCACAATTTGATTCTTCATTATAATCTCTACTATCTTAGATACAGATGGTAGTATAGAAATTGGGCGAAGGTCATCTGGGCAACTAACATTATTCGATTTGGGGATGGGGACAACACGAGCTTTTTTCCATGCAAGTGGAAAAGTTGAGCTTACTAATATATAGTTCACGAAGTGTAAAAATATATCCATGACGTACGGGTAAATTAACTTAATAAATCGTATGGGTATCATATCCACCCCTACTGATTTAGAGTGAATTTTGTGCAATGCTTCAAAAATTTCAGCCTCCTCAACGTATCGAAAAGAAAATAACGTGTTAGAATCAACATCCTGCATAAAGTCCACTTGCCCTGCAGGTCTATGGTCAGTGTTAATAAAGGAACAATTTATGTCATCCACATCAATATCAAAAACAGAATGATTTTGATTTACATAACCTGCATTACGCAACAATTTCCAAACGCCAGATGTATCTAACCTGCCAAACATTGCTACAAAATGTTTCCTCTTTGCCCTTCTAATAACGGTCCTTGCCCTGTTTCTATATTTACAGTAAACAGCCCAATTCTCCTGACAACGGTCTAATTGAAATGCATTAAAAGCTAAATCTCTAACGGATCTAGCAAATGTGACATCGCTAGCCTTAATCCATGTTTCTGTGCGAAGTTGTACCCTTTTCCTAACAACAGGTACACAGGCAAATAAGCTACCAATTAGAGAACTAATTTGAGAGCATTTGATGTTTACATCAGGTTCACTTAGCAGTAAATTCATGTCAAAAGCACGCAAGATCAACAGAAATCTATCCCAATCCATGTTGTTGTAATCTCGGTACTCCAGGAATTCAAGCGGCTTATAATAACTTAAGGAAAGAGACGCGAAAAGTAGGGCATGGTCAGAGACAGACGGACACTGAACTTGATCACTAAAGTTAACAAATGAAGCATCACTTACCAACATGAAATCTATTAATGAAGTTGTTCTTGTTCTTAAATCAAAATGTGTGGGCTTAGAATTGTGAACAATTGACAAATTATATCTTATGCACAGTGAGCGAAAATTACTAGACTTAGTATCATCAAATAGGTTATTATTAAAATCACCAAAAATAACTATATTTTGGTGCTCCGAAAATAAATCCATATGATGACACTCAAAATCATATAAATTACCAGTTGGTAAATAAACCACGCCAAACAAGATTTCAATATTATCAAAGCACAACTTAACGAAAAGCGATTCACATCCAGGAAAAGAGGTTTTCAACACCGTTTTGTAGGGGAGACCATTAACAATAAATAAACCTACACCACCTCCTCTACCTGGAGCCTGGCGATCATTCCGGCAAAGTCTATATCCAGGTAAAGAAACGGCTTTATTGCAAATTTCATTCATGAGCCACGTTTCTGTCACAGCAAAAATATGGAACACATTGCCCTTTAAAATAAGTCTCAGTTCATCAAGTTTGTTTTTAGGCTTGATGCTCCTGCAATTTAGATGAGCCACTTTTAAGTTATCACTATACGGACACAACACGGATTTAATGTACGAGTTATCGTTAATTATTGGACCTAGATTTTCACTAAAAGACATTACGACAGAGCCAAAAATTGAAAATGGGGAGCCAAAAAAAGATATTTAATACAAATTTTTTAAAATACAATAATATTTCCATAAAGAAGAACAATATTGCAATAACATTCATGCAGCTCTTCACTTTTAATATGAGTTCAATTTTCAATTCATTAATAAAGATTAAGTAGAACAGTCAATTTCTGAAGTTGTATTACACTAATTTTGAACTTGTTCAGAGTTATTTAACAAAGAAGAACATTTCTTAGCATCTGCAAAAATTTCGGTGCCATCTGTGAGTATCAGTTTGGCTTTCAGTATGTCTGAATTTAGAACCTTAAATTTGGTTATAACTGCTTGTCGGCGAAGCCTTATACAGAGCGAATTTAGATATGCCGCAGCAGGAGTGTAATGGTCGTTTAGGTAAACTCTATTTGACAGGTCACCACCTTCACCTTTAATTATGTCCGACACTTTAAGAGTCCTGGTTCTGAAATACTCCTTCATGATTAAATCGCGGGCATTAACATTATTCAGCTTAACTAGGATCTGTTTTCCGTTGCTTATGTAGCCAATATAATTGATATCATGAGTAGAAAGCGACACATTAAAAAATGAGCTTAACGCCATTACCGGGGCAACCAAGTCTGTTAACCCAGCAGGCAAGCCGCTGATTAAAAAGTCAGCTCTATTCAGTCTGCGATGTAACACATTCACTTCAGCCTGGAGATCTGATATTTTTGAATCTGTAGCAGATTTTAGGTTGCTCACTTTTTCATTGCAGCTATTAATATCGGATTTAAGTTCAGTTAAATAAGATCTCATCTCATTTTTAATTTCATCCAGAGCTGCTTTAATGGAGTTCTTTTCAGTCTGGTTACTCATTATTATGCCATCTAACTTAGCATTAAGACTCCGAAACTCGTCCGATATGCTATTCCTATTGGGATTGGTTCGTTGACAGTTCTCACATGAGACACAAGTAAAAATGCTGGATTTGACAGATTTTAAAGCAGCTAAATCTTTTTCATTGATATTAGCACAGGCGGCATGTATCCATTTATTACACATTTTACACATAATGCTTCCTTGGGATTTTGTTATAGAATTGTTGCAAATACCACATTTCTCCGCACTAGGCATTTTTGGTTACTTGGAGAAAAAAACAGAAGAAGCATCCAAAAACAAGGCAAACAAGAGCAACAATAAAATGCAGCAACAAAATCAGCAACCAACAGCACAGCAACAATTTAGCAGCAAAATAACAATTATGCAATATTGTGTATAAAGCGGTATTTTAAATTTAATTTTAACAACAAGTCATGCAACAAACTGCAATTTCCGAAGAATGTGTATAATGCGTCCGATTTATTAATAAATTCTATTCATTTGAAGAATGAAAAGCTGCGATGAACAAAAACCACGTTTATTCAGGCATAGCGTTGCCAGATTTTTTTTGAGCTGTATTTCATATATTTCCCTGAATATCGTTGTTACGGAGTCCATATTACGGCTGTGGGTAACAAATATAACAAATCGGATGAACAATATATATGGGAGCTATGGCTATATCTGAACCGATCTTCACCAAAATTGGCATACTAGCTTCTATACTCAATTCGGTCGTATGTGCCAAATTCCATCCCATTTGGGCAAATATTAGACGTTTGGTGCACAATAAAAGGTAAATCGGACGAAGTTATATAAGGGCACTATATCCAAATCTGCACCGATCACGATAAAATTTAGCAAAGGTATTTCTGAGCCGCATTTGATATATTTAGCCAAATATTGTTGTTACAGAGTGTATATTACGGCTGCGGAGGACAAAAATAACAAATCGGATCTACAATATATATGGGAGCTATAGTTATATCTAAACCGATCTTCACCAAATTTGACATACTAGCTTCTAGATTCAATTCGGTCGTATGTGCCAAATTCCATCCCATTTGGGCAAATAGTAGACGTTTGGTGCACAATAAAAGGTAAATCGGACGATGTTATATATGGGAGCTATATTCAAATCTGAACCGATCTCGATATAATTTGGCAAAGATATTTCTGAGCTGTATTTCATATATTTCCCTGAATATCATTGTTACGGAGTCCATATTACGGCTGTGGGTAACAAATATAACAAATCGGATGAACAATATATATGGGAGCTATAGCTATATCTAAACCGATCTTCACCAAATTAGGCATACTAGTTCCTATACTCAATTCGGTCGTATGTGCCAAATTCCATCTCATTTGGGCAAATAGTAGACGTTTGGTGCACAATAAAAGGTAAATCGGACGAAGTTATATATGGGAGCTATATCCAAATCTGCACCGATCCCGATAAAATTTAGCAAAGGTATTTCTGAGCTGTATTTCATATATTTAGCCAAATATTTTTGTTACAGAGTGTATATTACGGCTGCGGAGGACAAAAATAACAAATCGGATGAACAATATATATGGGAGCTATAGCTATATCTGAACCGATCTTCAACAAATTTGTCATTCTAGCTTGTAGACTCAATTCCGTCGTATGTGCCAAATTCCATCCCATTTGGGTTAATAGTAGACGTTTGGTGCACAATAAAAGGTAAATCGGACGAAGTATATATGGGAGCTATATCCAAATCTGCACCGATCTCGATAAAATTTAGCAAAAGTATTTCTGAGCTGCATTTGATATATTTAGCCAAATATTGTTGTTACAGAGTATATATTACGGCTGCGGAGGACAAAAATAACAAATCGGATGAACAATATATATGGGAGCTATAGCTGTATCTGAACCGATTTCGATCAAATTTGGCACACTTATTTTTAGGCCTAATCTTATTGTATGTGCAAAATTCCATACTATTCGGGCTGATATTACACGTTTGGTGCACAATAAAAGGCAAATCGGACGAAGATTTATATGGGAGCTATATCTAAATTTTTACAGATTATCTCCAATTTCAATAGGGTTTGTCCTTGGGCCAAAAAAATTATTTGTGCAAAATTTCATCTGGATCCCTGAAATTTATTTCCCCTTAAAAAAATGGAAATTACTATCCATTTTCTTCAAGAGCTCTTGAGCTCTAAATTGTTCCAGAGTAAAATGCCTCCAAAAGAAAAACAAAAATCAAGACTCATCTCTGCCAAAACGTAACGTTCACAAAATTTCTGTGAAATCCTTTCTTTCAATTTTGGCCCAAATACTCTTTGTCTTCTCGCTCAGAAGCTCATGGCTTCCCGGCCATGGAAAATGAAATTATTTCCCCCACTTCTCCAGGGAGCTTTTGAAAATGAAATGAATTAATTTCACTACTTTCTCAGGGTCTCTTCTGCCTTTCATTGCAAAACGAAAATCCTTCAAAGTATCCCTCCTTTCCTTTTCATAGACATCCTACCCAACATTCCCATAGCATCCTTGGACTTCCAACTTATATTCAAAAAATTCATTTCCATTAGCATTTAAATGGATTTTTTCGAAATGTCTAACTTACCTATCCTTCACCATGTCATTGTGGGCCGAACTACGTCCCGAGTGCACCGACTCACGTCCATCGTTTCCTGTGGCCGCGGCGGTCTCACCAGCTCCCGGCATGGCTGGCATTACGCCAGCCACGCCACCTGCTGCTACCGCCCCTGTGCCGGCACCAGCATGTTGTCCATAATATTTCTTATACCACTCGGCATAGGCCTGGGGATTGGTCCGAGCCATTTGTTGATAATAATATGCCGTATATGGATCATAATATCCCCCGGCCGAGGGATAACCACCATACATGGCAGCTGCGGCATGCCGGGGATCGTGCAACATACGTCTGGAGCCGGGACCACCCTGCTCCTTTTCCAAATCACTTTCGCGAGCATTGCGTGAGCTGTGCTTGCGATACTCTTCATATTCCCGTGGATCATAGCGGGGATCATCTACGCGATAACGTGGATCACGATGTTTATCACTGCGTCGTCGCCGCTCCACGGTGTCATAGTCATCACGTCTTCGCTCACGACGATCTGATTCGTAATTATCGCCTCCGGAGCGTTTCGAAGAACGATAACCTCCACGACGCTGATAGTCGTCATAGTCACCACCCTGATCGCTGCCCTGATGACGGCGTTCACCTCTTCGTTCGCTGTCGGGATGACGCATACTACGCCTGGATGATTCCTTGCGGGCATCGAACCTTGTGGACTCCTCGGTTTCGTAGCGGGAGTCATTTTCATAACCTCCGCCTCCACGCTGACGTTGACGCCTGTTCTCCGACTTAACACCCCTTGACCTTTCCTCATCGTAATAATATTTGTCGCGTTTATCCCTGGCCCCCGGCTGGCGTCGACTACGCTTGTTATCCTCCTCATCCCCACCACGGTCGCTTCTTACACTACCCTCCCGATAATTACGTCTGCGCTGTTGTTCACTGTTCCGCTCACGACGTTCACGTTCTTCGCGATCACTGGAATATTCCCCACCATCCTCAGAGTTAAGATACTCCTCCTCACTGTCATAGCGTTGCATGGAACGTTTGTCACGACGACGTCGAGATGATGATGAGGCTCCATGCCGTTCAGTTTCATATTTGGAACGGGATTTAGAGGAGCTAGCCCGATCATTTAGCAGACGTTCGTCACTGTCATCCTCGTCATTGGGCGAAGAGATAGGGTGATTATCTTTTGGTTTTGAGGAAGGAGGAGCATGAATTTCCATGGGTTCGGGTACGGGATTATTTGGCCCAGCTGTCAGGCCATTATCAATGCTTTCATCAGCTCCCTCCACGGGTGGCTCATTGCGGGCCTCGGGGGATAGAACTTGATGTTGGGGTTGTTGCTGATCCTCCAAATTTTCTCCGTCCATTTCGATTTCTCGCTGTTCCTGTAATTCCACCCCGGTGACCACACGTTGGGGTTGTTGTTGTTGTGGTGTTTGCAACTGTTGTTGATTGGCCACATTGCTCTCGCCGGGCACCATATACAAATTACGATCTGTGGTGGAATTGCTGGATGAAGGATCTGGATTTGGGGCTGCATTTTCTGAGGCTGTATCCTCACCATCGGCATGACGCTCCTCCAAATGCATAACATCACTAATTGGGGCTGCCACAGTTGCTGTGTGAGCCTCTGTACCCATAACCATGCGTTGTGAAGCCTCCAATTCGGGTTCGCCTAACACCAAACGGGACAAGCCTGGCGGTGGCAAAAGACCACCATCAGCCTCGCCCGATTGTTCCTCGGAATTTTCCGACAAATGACTGGTTTGTAAATATTGATTACGTTCATCATTTGGAGGCGCCGTTTGGTTGGAGGAGGTGGTGCTGGAGTTTTGGGGCCCAGCATTTGGTAGAGTTATGGAACCAACGGGTGGTGTTAGAATTTCTTGATTTTCTTGCAATGGCATCTCATTGTTTTCGGGTTCCATAAGAGTAATGGCAGCAGCTGATGGGTTGGCAAAATCAGCTGGCGGTGGTGGTGCTGGCATATTAAAGGCCGATGGTGGTGCCATAGCCATGGGGGCGGGTGGTACAACCGCTGGGGGAGCTGTGGTGGCCATTAGGCCGCTGGCTCGATGATGTTGGGCCAAACCGCTGCGTTTAAAGGGATTTCCAGCTGCAGCCGAGGTGGCAGAGGCTGGTGGTACAGCGGGTGGCATACCTGGCGGGGCTGCCAAAGTTGGGGGTGGCCCTGGTAAACTGGGGGTTTGCACATTTGCTGGCCTACTGATGGTTGCGGGTGGTTCTTCCACCGTATTTTGAAATGCCTGGGGTGGCATCAGTGCCGTCTCCGGTGGATTTTCACTGACCGGTGTATTGCCCATGGGCGGTGAGGCATATTGCCGGGAAGGCAAGGTCACCGGCTTGGCTTGCGATACAAATACTGTGTTTGGAATGTTATTGGTGGATGGGGCCATGGCTTGACTTGCCGGGCTATTGTAGTTATAGTTCTCAGAATTCACAGCCGTTGAGGTGGCCATTTGCACAATGGGAATTGGATTTTCCGGTTTTTGATTGACAAAAACTGGAGCTTGGATTTCCGTCGGTTTTGTGGGCGGTTTTTCCAAGGATGGCTGCTGGTGTTGTTGGGATGCTGCGTTTGTTGTTAGTTGTTGTTGATTTTCGTTCGTTTGCCAATTCCAATTGTCGTTCGAATGATCGTTCGTTGCTGGCTGCTCCATATCATTGGAGGAGTTCCAATTCCAATTGTCGTTATGCTGCTGCTGCTGTTGCTGCTCCAATTTGGGCTCATTTGTTGGAATATGTTGCTCATTATCGTTGGAGGCATTCCAATTCCAGGAATCATTATTTTGTGGCTGACTGAAGCTATCAGCAATAATGTTGGAATTGTTGGCCTGAATTTGCGCAGCAGCAGAAGGAGGAGGAGGTGGATGGTGTTGAAGATCATTGGCCACCGTAGAAGCAGAAGAAGCTGGTGGTGGGTGGGCTGCAGCCAGCGTTGGAGGCTGCTGCTGCTGCTGACTTGACTCATTTATGTTCTGCGAGCCATTGGCATCTATGGTGGAATTATCATTCCAATCCCAGTCACCCCAACCATCCGCACCCCCACCTCCACCACCACCGGTGTTGGATTGATTGTTATTGGCATTGTCAAAGAAGTTAACAGCATTTGCGCTTGGCCCTACTGATCCTGCAGTCGTCTGTTGAAAATATGAAGCTGCAGCCGCTGGTGTAGGCTGTTGTTGTTGTTGCTGATAAGCGGCATTGCTGACTTGTTGTTGCTGAGCCGCCTGTGGTACGACATGATTGAATAAATTATCATAGGTTGCTGCAGCAGCATTTCCTGGATTTTGTTGCTGCTGCTGCTGCTGTTGTGGCCATTGTTGTTGTAACTGTTGTGGCGGCTGTTGTTGTTGTTGTTGCTGCTGCTGCTGCTGATACATAACATTGGAATTTTGATAGTTATGTTGCCAATTCTTGGCATTGGTCGTATTTCCTGATGCCCCCGCCATCGCCGGTGGCATGGGTGGTTGTGTGGCTTGTTGGGGTATCATTTTCGTTGCAGACAAATAATTTTGTGTTGTTGCCGTTTGGAGATTTTGCCAAGAGTTCTGATAGGAAAAAAGATATAAATTAATTTCAATTTTTAAAATAAAGAGTTGGGGGGGGTGGAGAAAATACAGATGTCTGCTACTTATGTTTGGAGATAAAAAAAGACCAAAAATTGGTCTAAAACAAAGAATACCAAGGTCGAAATCGGGAAAATCTGTCCTCTTATTTGCAATAAAAAATTAGAAATTCCCCAAGGACTCAATGAGGCGAAAGGTATCCTTTTTGAGAACTTCCTTTCTTTAAAATTTTCAAAATTACTTTTCATTTTATCTCAAAACAAAAGTAGCAGATATAAATTCTGTTAAAAATTAATAATGACCTTCTGAAAAAAAAAAACAAATTTCTGAAATATTAATAAAATCGAAAAATTTTGAAATTAATTTTTTGTTACAAAAAAAAAAAGTGCCAAACATAAAATCCCAAAAATGCAAACCAAGGAGTGACATTTATAAAAAAAAATGGAAAATTATGGAAATGTGAAAATTAGAAAATTGTAACAAAAATAAAAAACATGCCAAACCAGTTTCAAAAAAAAAAAAAAAAAAAAAAAACGAAAAGTGATGGAAAATGAAGATAACTCCCCATTTACCTGTTGATTCTGATAAGGCGCCCCTTGATTAAGCGGCATGGGATTATTATTATTGTTGGTGGCATGGTGGTGGCCCATGTTGGCTTGCGATGTTGGTGCATGAACATGTTGTTGCTGTTGTTGTTGTTGTTGGTAGGGAGGTGGACCAGCAGCATTGTTTAAACGCATTCTTGTGCCTAAGCTATTTGTCAACAAATTTGTCGATTTTTGGGAGGAATATTGTGGCTGGTGCTGTTGTGACGTCATCAATAATGTTGAATTATTTGCCAGCGCCGAGGACAAGTTAGAGGATTGTGTGGTTCTCAATGCCACTGATGATGGTAATGATGACGATGATGGTTGTTGTGCCAGGGAACCAGATCTTAATGGTGGTGGTGCCGCTGTCGCCGCCGACACCTGCTTCTGCTGTATAACAGAAGGGTTGTTGGAGGAGCTGACATTAATATTAAATGTTTGTTGTTTTGATGATGATGATGTGGATGTGGATGACAATAATGGTGTTGTTGTGGATTTTTGATGATTTGATGTTTGATGAGTTGGATGATGTTGATTTTGATGATGGACCCAAGACATTTTTTTGTTTTTTGTATTCTAATTTCCCAAGCCAATACTCAAAGAGCTCTTCAATGAACAAAAAAGCACCTGAGATATTAAGAAAAGCAATATATATTATTAAATATATACAAAAAACATTAAACCACATACATACATACATACGTACACACAAAATGGACAATGTGATTATGTAAAAAAAACAAGAAATATATGAACAATTTATTGATTTTTGTTGGTCTGCAGAAACCGGATTACTCAAAATTAGCTCAAAAGTTGAATGCACCCTTGTTCAAAAAGAAAAAAAAAAGTCGTTCGTTTGGCTTGCCTTGTTGTAATAATGGATGGTTGTTGTTGTTGTTCTTTTTCGATTCTATCAACGTCACAAGTACCCAAAAAAAAAAATTAAATACTAAACAAACAATGGCAGCAACAACGTAATTCTCTTTTACCTTTGTTTTCTTTTAAAAACGTCTGTTTTTTTTTCTTTCCTTCTTTTAAAATGCCCCAAATAATTTTACTTTCATTTAATTGTCGAAAAAAAAAATTAAGCAACCCAACCAGCAAGTCAATCCAGTCTGTCAACAGCCATGCACAGCTGTTGGGGAAACACAATACAAGTACAAGAAATAAATAATAAGTACTCTACTCTCCGATAATTGTCTTGTTTTTATTTTGTTGTTGTTGTAGCTGCTGCTGGTGGCAATTGTGCAAAACTTAAGTTTACGTGGATCTTTTAACCAAACACATACACTCTTTCTCTCTCTCTGCCTTTCGGCATAGCTTATGCTCTCTCTCAGCCACTGTACTACCCCCCAAATTACCCCTCAAAAAAAAAAAAAAAACTTTTCATACATCACAGAATTGCTCACAAAATATACAGTGGCACTACAAGAGAAGTAATTTTGCATTTGTCAAACAACAACCGTTTTAATAATAAAAAGAGAGAGAAACTTCATGACAATCTGTGACACGAAAACGTACACCATTGAGCATGACTGAACAAGTAGTCATTACTCTGCGTTTTTTTTTTCTTTCCTTCTGTCAACTTTTTTCGTTGTTGTTCTTCGGCACACACATATACACAAACACATTCACAAATATATGTTATACGTTGGCACCTCTTGGATGGATGGATGAAGCAAATGAAAAGAAAAAATCCTCTGTAGCTTTTTTTTACCTTAACTTATTCGGGATTTTTTATCGCTTTTTTAGCTCGAAAACACTCGTTATTTATATTTCTTTTCAGCACTACCGATAATATTCACATTATATTATTGTTTTCAAGGGGTTTTGTGTCGAAATTGTTGACAATTTCCTCGTAAATTTCCAGGTGAAATCTTTTAAACTTTTATTTTTTTACGAGACGCGAAGAACCGAGCCATACTGATTGGAAAGTGTGACGGCGTTAGGGATGTTGAAAATCAACCGGTTACTTTTAATGACAGTTACCACCAATTGGAATGAGTTCCTATTAGAATAAAAGAGTATTTATACTATTAAATGTTTTTTAGCTAAACATACATAGGAAATTAATTTATCTTCCAATATATTATCATGAGCAAATAAAATTTTAATAATAATGCCGTACAAATGCTGTACACAGAGATGATTTTTGTTAGTGTGTAGATTCCACGCCTGAGAAGATCTATTTTTGTATAGTAAATCTTGTTGAATAAATCCGGATGCTGTTGCTTTCCTTTACAATTTGGCATTATTATGCCATGATGCGAAGCCGAGCTGTTAATGAATACCCACCTTTAAAGTGAGGATACATAAGCAGCTTGGCATCATGGCTAGGCATTGTAATGTCAAATTATAAGGGGAAACGACGGTAGGATTCGACTGCAGTTCTGGAACAGACCATTTGTATCATGGTAGAAGAATACAGGTAGTCGCATCGACACAGCTGCTGGGACAATGAACTGTCAAACTAAATTTGAAATTGAAAATTTTGAATAAAAAATTATTCAGATTCGAAAAAATTGTTGAAAAACGAATATCATGACAATCTCCGGTTGGTGTCGTATAAGAAAACATGTCAAAATCTACTTATTTTTGAAAAAGCATTTCAAAATTTTTGACATATCAATGTTCCCAAGCGTTGATGCTTCTACCTGTATTTTTCTACCATGATTTGTATACTAACCATGGTAGAATAATACAGGTAGCTACATCAATATTTTTAAATGTTTCTTCAAAAATAAGTAGATTTGTATATGTTTTCCTGCACGATGCCAATCAGAGGATGTTATGATATACATTTTTTAGCAATTTTTAAAAAACTGCATACGTTTTCATTCAAAAATTTCAATTCCAAAATTGGTTTGGTAGTAGATGTGTCGATGCTAATACCCGTATTCTTCTACCATGAATAGATTTAATTATTTTTGTAATTGATTCTCAAAATTTAAAGTTTCATGTGCAACCCTGCTGTTATTTTCCTTTACAATTTAACATTAATATGCCAAGCTGTTTATGTATATCCACCTTTAGAGTTCCTAGCATGGTAGAAGAATACAGGTAGATGCATCAAAGCTTGGGAACATTGATATGTCAAAAAATTTAATTTTTTAAAATTTAATTTTTTTTCAAAAATTTATAGATTTTTATAAGTTTTCTTATACGACGCCAATCGGAGGTTTTTATGATATGCATTTTTCAAGAATTGTTACAAATTTAAATGATTCTTCATTCAACATTTTCAATTACAAAATTGGTTTGACAGTTCATTGTCCCAGCAGCTGTGTCGATGCGTCTTCTTCTACCATGGTTCCAAGTCAATGATTTTTATTTTGATTACATTGCATATTGACATTCTCCATTGCCTTGACCTGTGTAAACGGTGGATGAGTAACAAATATAATGATATTATTCATAACTTTGAGGATACTTCTTAAAGCTGACTTAAGCGTGGATATATTTAAAGTATTTTCATTGTCAGATTGCTATTTATTGTCAAATTAAAAGAAAATTCAACACTTCTCCTTTTTCTGTGACGTAAATGCAAAATAAAATCTCAGTGGAACGCTTTTGATTATGTCTTCACCAAACATATGATTCTCTCCCCTGCATTTGCTTTACGTTACGTTGCTGCTGCACTAATTTGCAATAGTCCTCTTGTCATCTAGTTTTGACTTTTTGTTGACGTAGCTGACGTGTTGCCCAAGTTCATCCCGAAATTTTTGTGCTCTTAATTAAGTTTTGATCGTTTCTTTTTTTCGTAAAAGGAAATTTACATTTCTTTTTTAAAAATTTCATAATACAAATCGAACGTCATAACATTGTGAAACTTACACGAGACAAATTGACAAATTGGACGGGACTACCACAGTCCAAAGGCAATCACACGGAGGAAACATTTTAAAACATAGCTAGGCCAGGAGGAAAGACAATAAAAGGACATAAACAATGGCTTTGCTGACGATGATAGCTCGAGTTATAGATGGTCTGCCACTAGTGGGCACCATGCAGGATGATGAACAGGTAATGGAACAAATTTTTTCCCAATTGTGATTCATAATTCCTAAACTGTTTTAATCCTAATTCACCCACCTACTAGACTGGACGCAGTATTATGGAATATCAAAATCAAGCCAAAATGTTGTTTCGCAAATTGGGCTCACACTCACCCAGCAGATGTAGCATAGAAACCGGTCCATATTTATTTCAGTAAGTTGTGACTGTGGCTAATTAAATATTCCATTTATTTATGTTCCCTATCGGTTTTAGCTACTTAATAGAGAATGATGTTTGCTATTTGGTAATGGTGGATAAAATGTATTCGAAGCGTTTGGCGTTCAATTATCTGGAGGATTTGGCACAAGAATTTCATGCAAACTATGGCCGTAAAGTGAATTCAGTGACAAGACCGTATGCTTTTATCGAATTCGATGTTTATATACAAAAGGCCAAGAAACAATTGACCGATCGAAGACGTAATATAAATACAATTAATACACAATTGCAGGATGTACAGAGGATAATGGTGAGTGATGAAGAGGGGACAAAGACGTTCGTTGACGGAGAAGCTATATAGCTGTCATCAAGGACTATTCAATTGGGAAAACATATTCCCGACACATCATCAGAAAAGTTGTTATCGACAAGTTTTTTATACAGGAAATTTGTTATCGACTAATTTTCTATACAGAAAAGTTGTTATCGACAACTTTTCTATACAGAAGATTTGTTATCGACAACTTTTCTATACAGAAGATCTGTTATCGACAAATTTTCTATCGAAAAAAGTTGTTATCGACAACGTTTCTATACAGAAAAGTTGTTATCGACAACTTTTCTATACAGAAAAGTTGTTATCGACAACTTTTCTATACAGAAAAGTTGTTATCGACAACTTTTCTATACAGAAAAGTTGTTATCGACAACTTTTCTATACAGAAAAGTTGTTATCGACAACTTTTCTATACAGAAAAGTTGTTATCGACAACTTTTCTATACAGAAAAGTTGTTATCGACAACTTTTCTATACAGAAAAGTTGTTATCGACAACTTTTCTATACAGAAAAGTTGTTATCGACAACTTTTCTATACAGAAAAGTTGTTATCGACAACTTATAGACAACTTTTCTATACAGAAAAGCTGTTATCGACAACTTTTCTATACAGAAATGTTGTTATCGACAACTTTTCTATACAGAAAAGTTATTATCGACAACTTTTCTATACAGAAATGTTGTTATCGACAACTTTTCTATACAGAAAACTTGTTATCGACAACTTTTCTATACAGAAAACTTGTTATCGACAACTTTTCTATACAGAAAACTTGTTATCGACAACTTTTCTATACAGAAAACTTGTTATCGACAACTTTTCTATACAGAAAACTTGTTATCGACAACTTTTCTATACAGAAAACTTGTTATCGACAACTTTTCTATACAGAAAACTTGTTATCGACAACTTTTCTATACAGAAAACTTGTTATCGACAACTTTTCTATACCGAAAACTTGTTATCGACAACTTTTCTGTGGAAAACAGTTGTTATCGACAACTTTGCTATGGGGAAAATTGTTATCGACAACTTTTCTACACAGAAATGTTGTTATCGACAACTTTTCTACACATAAATGTTGTTATCGACAACTTTTCTACACAAAAATGTTGTTACCGACAACTTTTCTATGGATAAAAAGTTGTTATCCACATCTTTTCTAAGGAGAAAAGTTGTTATCGACAACTTTTCTATGGATAACACTTGTTATCGACAACTTTTATACACAGAAAATTATAATCACAAACGTTTCTATAAAGAAATGCAGTCATCGACAAAATTTATTGCATGAAATATAATTTTACATAGAGAATTTTTTCCCAAACTAATATTTTTAAACACTTAATTAATTATTTTTCTCTTTTTTAGGTTCAAAACATCGATGACGTGCTACAACGTGGTACAGTTTTATCAGGTATGTTTTTGTGTGTTCTCTTTTAATTTGAATTTAAAGACTAATTTTCTGTTTTCTTCTAGAACTTGATACAAAAACCCAAAATCTTTCCATGATGTCGCAGAAATATAAAAAAGATGCCACCTATTTAAATCGTAAATCAATGTATGTGAAAGCTGCTGCCGCTGGCATAGTTGTTATAGTATTTATTTTATATTTTTGGGTTTTGTAATAGTGAGACAAAACCAAAAAAAAAAAAAAAAAAAACGAAAGTGGAGATCATCCTGCATCATCCAAGGCAATAGATATCAAATATTTGAAAATCGTAAACTTATAACACCAATATATATGTTATACGCATATTTAGAGTGTAAAGAGTAACAACAACAGCAACTGGAATGTAACGAATCCCCCGCACTTTATTAATTTATTTCTTAAAACCAGAGCAAAAAATATATTTCTTTGCGGACAACAAAAAAACAACAACTTATCACATTTTCCACTACCTTCTAAAATATATGTTTGTATTGTTTGTTTTCCTTTTTTTATATATAAAAATCTTTCTTTCTGTGTGTTGGTTAAAAAAAATTTATTCTTTTTTTTATAAATGAGAAACAATAAGACATAATTTAAATTAAATTAAAATAGGTGAAATAGTAATAAAGATGAGAGAAGTGAAGAAAAATATAACGAAATGTTATAATTTAAATTATTTGAAAAAGTTTTGGAGTCAACTTAGGTTTGTGTTAATAATTCCAGGGGCGAAAAGACAGCTTTTTAATACAAAACACGGCAACTCTATGAAGCAAATGTAAACAAAGCCGGCTGATTTGCCAAACTTAAGGGTCATTTGGACTTTTTGATTTGTTTGATACAAACAAATAAAAAGTTGAAAACAGGTAAAAAACAGGAATTATAGGAAAAAAAGGATTTGTGTTAAAAATTCTTGGCTCCGCCAATTTAAAAAAATGTATAGTGAAAATAGTTATTTAAAAAGTAAGGTTATGTTACTTGGGATCTATAACAAAAACTGCAGATACAAAAATAATCATTTTTTAATCACAATATCCGCTACCCATAAAGAATTCAGTACGACAAGTTGGACAAAAATTAGTTATAACTGTTTCCATAATATATAGAAAGTATAACAAAACTGGTTCTAATACGAAAATTCTTCTTCTTCTCATATTCTAATCGACCATTTTGAAGGGTAACCTTATGGAAAATGTGATCAAAATTTTGAAGAGTGATCTAATTTTAGGTTATATTTTTGGGAGGCCATACAAAAGTTGACAAATGTTGATAACTTTTGTGCGTCAAAGATTCCGAACAATCTATTTATCAAAAGCATATCGAAATATCTTTAATATTATTTAGGGGCTATACCAAAAATTGAAGCTTTTTTTACAAGGTTCTTCATCTACTGATATTGTCATCAGCTTGAAAAAAATCGATTTGAAAATCGCTCAAAATTTTTGGTTTAAATTGTAGGTTGTGTTTATTGAAAAAAATTACAATAATGTTAATTGTTTTGTCAAATTAGGCAAAAATTGACGGGAGACCATAAAAAACTGAGCTACATTTTCAAATATTTGAATTTTTGAGGTTATGTTGTATACGAAAATTTTAAGGTTATGTTTTATAGAGATTTTACCAAAAAGAATGGACCAGTTTCGGCAGCTTTTTCATACAGTGAGGATATCTACCTCTATTCTGAACTACTAACTTCATAGAAAATCTCCCTGAAAATAAGTTTAAATATTATTGGTTTAAATGTTAGGTTAAGATTAACAGGGGGCTTTGAAAAACAAATAAAAAAGCTGTAAAGCTTGAATACCCTCCACTATTTGGAACGAATTTTGCAATTTTCAGAAAAATATAATTCGTTAAAAATTCTGTTAAAATCTTAAAAATAACGAATGTAACCGCTGCATAGGCAACTTTTGTCAGAACTATTACAATATTCAAATGCGAAACTTAAAAAAAATCGGTGTATAATGTAGCAAAAATCATCAATATACCGAGTATCAGGAGATACCATCATATGGGGCTATACGAAGGCGTGGACCTGTACAGACAATTTTCTATCATAGGCTGTATTATCCATTACGAACTTCAAATACGAAATTTGAAACGATTCCGGTGAATAATGAAGCTAAAATCATGAAAATACCGAATATCGGGAGGTACCGTCATATGGGAGCTATACGAAGACGTGGACTTGCATACAAAATTTTTCGCCCTAGGTTGTAGTATCCATTACGAAATTCAAATACCAAATTTGAAACAATTCCGGGGAATAATGTCGTCAAAATTATAAAAATACCGAATATCGGGAGGTACCGTTATATGGGGGCTATACGAAGACATGGACCTGTGCATACAATTTTCTGTCTTAGGCTGTAGTATCCATTACGAACTTCAAATACGAAATTTGAAACAATTCCGGTGAATATTGTCTCTTAAACCACCGAAATACCGAAATAGGGGAAAATAGGCTTCCAATGCCAGATTCTGAAGCTTTGATTCCTTTGCAATCTGAAATGAACAGTACCCAGTATACATTTGATGTTGTAAATAGTTTGTGTGACTTAAATCTTTATCAAATAAACAGTGTAAAAAATTCCCACGGAAAAATTCTTGATTTGGCGTTTGTAAATATAACACAGCATTTTGATATATTCAGAATTCCTCCAATATGCACTCCTGAAGATATATACCACCCAACTTTATATATCTCCATGACTCACAGTTATGTAATTGAAGAAAGTCAGTCCGACTCATTTAAAACAGTCCTTAATTACAAAAAAACTAATTTTCGAAAACTTAATACCCTCATTTCCTCCATAAATTGGGCTTCTGTGTGCCTGTGTAACAGCCATACAGATTTAGAATATGTAATTGATAAATTTTATGATATTTTAAATAGATTTAAACTGGAATGTGTTCCAACCACTAGAGTTAGAAATTCAAATAAACATCCATGGATAACCCCTGAGTTATCAAGTTTAAAAAATTCTAAAAATAAGCTTTTTCGTAAATATATAAAATCAGGCTTAACAATAGACTACACTAATTACTCTGTTGCTAGATCTAAATATACTTTAGAGTCTCGTAGATTGTATAATCTTTACCTAGACAAGATTAAAAATAATGTTAAATCCAATCCTAAATCTTTTTATGATTTTGTTAATCTAAAACGAAAAGTTTCCTCAAAGCCCTCAGTATTGAAATATAACAATAAAGAATTTGTCACAGGCACAGATATTGCTGAATGTTTCGCAGATTTTTTTGCCACAACCTATTCCAGTACATATTGCCAAATTAAAGACTCGTATCCTTATAAGTTATCACAGGCTGATCAAATTTGTATGCCTTTTCTACAACGTCATGATGTATCCAATAGTCTGCGTAGTTTAAAATCGATTAAATGTCCAGGACCGGATGGCATACCTAATATAATTCTTAAATATTGTTCAGAAACATTAGCACTTCCGTTAACTATATTGTTTAATTATTCACTTAAATTTGGTCACTTTCCTACTTTTTGGAAAAAATCTTATATTATACCTTTACATAAGTCTGGTAGTCTTACTAATGTGTCAAATTATAGAGGAATTGCAAAATTAAGTGCCATACCAAAATTGTTTGAAAAATTAATTACTGCAGTAATTTCACAGAAAATTCAATCTATATTGAGTCCATATCAGCATGGTTTTCGTAGTGGTCTTTCAACTACAACAAATCTTATAGAATTTACGTCAACAGTAATAAAAGGATTTGTTCAGCGTAAACAAACTGATACAATTTATACCGATTTTAGTAAAGCTTTTGATAGGGTTAACCATGAACTCCTAATATATAAATTAAATTATATGGGTTTCAACACAAACTTAGTCAAATGGATATCATCTTACTTACAAAATAGATCACAACTAGTTTTGTTTGAAGGGTATCTATCCAAAACGATTAACGTTCCATCGGGTGTTCCGCAAGGAAGTCACCTTGGACCGGTCCTCTTTCTTTTATTTATCAACGATTTACCTAATTCCATAAATTACTCGAAATTGTTAATGTACGCAGATGATGTTAAATTATTCATTTCCCATAATTGTGATAAACGAGCGAGTTTACTTCAAAACGATTTAGATAGCCTTTTTAAATGGTGCACGTTAAATTGTATGGAGTTAAATTTAAGCAAATGTAAGCATATGTGCTTCTCCAGATCTTCTTCTCTGATATTAAAATATAATATTGACGGTCATTCATTATCAACTGTAGATTCATTTGTTGATCTTGGCCTCTTGATGGATCCAAAATTAAATTTTAATAGCCATGTAATAACAATGGTAAATAAAGCAAATGGTGTTTTAGGTTTTGTTAAACGGTGGGCCAAAGAATTTTCTGATCCATATATAACAAAACAGTTATTTACGTCTCTTGTTAGACCTATATTGGAATACGGTTCTGTTGTATGGGATCCTCAATATGCAATATACTCAGATAAAATAGAATCCGTGCAAAAACAATTTCTGCTATTTGCCTTACGAGGTTTACATTGGAATAGTGATTTTGTTTTGCCTTCTTATGCTAGCAGGCTAAAATTAATTAGATTGCCTACACTTAAAAGCAGACGTATTATGTTGAACTCCATGTTTGTACTAAAAATATTAAATGGTAATATACCCTCAGATTTTCTGATTTCATCTATTAGAATTAATGTTCCGTTTAGATCTAGTAGATACTACCAATTATTATATACTGATTTTCACCGCACGAATTATTCAATGGGCGAACCTCTTAGTAAAATGTGTGTTGACTTTAATTCTGTGTACTGTAATGTAGATTTTGGTATGAGTTTAGAAGTTATTAAATCTAGAATAATTTTATTTTTAAACAATTAACATACATGTTTTATTATTTGACAAACTAGCTGATGAATTAAATTCTGTAGCTGGTTTTAAATTTCCTACTGAATTCCCATTATGATGCGGATCATGATGTGTACGCGATCCCTCCGTAAAGGGAGGTCGCCCCCTCGGTCGGCAGGGGTGGGAATGTGAGGCGAGGGAACGTTCGAAAAAAACAAAAAAAAAAAAAAAAAAAAAAAAAACGTTATATGGGGGCTATACGAAGACGTGGACCTGCACAGACAATTTTCTGTCATAGGGTGTAGTATCCATTTAGAACTTCAAATACAAAATTTGAAAAATTCCCGGTAGATAATGTCGCTTAAATCACCAAAATACCGAAAATAGGGAGTTAAAATTATATGGGGGCTATACAAAGACGTGGACCTGCACAGACAATTTTCTGTCATAGGCTATAGTATCCATTACGAACTTCAAATACCAAATTAGAAGCGATTCCGGTGAATAATGTCGCCTAAATCATCAAAATGCCGACTATCGAGAGGTATCGTTATATGGGTGGCTATACGAAGACGTGGACCTGCACAGATAATTTTCTGTCTTAGGCTGTAGCATTCATTACGAACTTCAAATACAAAATTTGAAACATTTCCGGTGAATAATGTGGCTTAAATCATGAAAATACCGAATATCGAAAGGTACCGTTATATAGGAGCCATACCAAAACGTGGACATACATAGCCCATTTTCAATACCAAAAGTCCTGAAGACATAATATACATTCGGGTAAAATTTTTATCAACCTACTTCATTTCGTTCGGAAACTAGAGTGATTTCCACAGACGGACGGGCGGATGGACATCGCTAAAAATATACTACCTTTGCCTTTCTTTTTGCATCTCAATATCCATCAGGACAGCTATATATCAAATAGCAATCTGTCTGAAAAAGTCTTAATAAAAATGCCAATAATATTTTGGGATTTTTCTAAATTTTAAGGTCAGGTTCTTTGCCCAACATTTTGAGGTTAGGCTATATTTAGACTTCGATTCCCCACTTCCAGTCCCCTAACCTTTCTCTCCTACAAATAGAGCCTGCCTATGGGCAGAAGTAAAATATGAGGTGGTATACCATCATGGAAAGTTTTATTCCACGTCGAATTTGAGAACTTTGACCATGGTCTCCTGAAATTTCATACTTACGGAGAAGAATTAACCCTTTCGAATACTGAAATAGATATATCGGGAACTAAAGAGAAAACCTTGATATGTATAAAAACAAGTATATTACATCTTAATTTTAAAATTATTAAAGGTTTATATTAGCCCTCTTCATCCTCGCTGGACGAAGAAGATAATGCCTCCATTAGCTGTTCATCGGTAAAGAGGAAGTTATGACTTTGTTGTTTTTCATACTCGGCACGTTTGCGTTGCCGTTCTTTGCGTCTTTGTTCGGCCTGTAACTTTACCAAAGTTTCAACATCAGCAGGGGTTTCATCGTCGCCATCGCCATCCTCTTCAGAGCCCTCAGCTTGTTGGCGTTTTTGTTTTTCCAGTGCCGCCTTGCGATATTGTTCCAGCAGATCTTGATGTTGTTTTGTTTCACCTTCAACATCTTCCTCTGAAACCGCACAAGAGTTAATATTTACAAAAAGATTTGAGAAAACTACAAGGAATCTCACCTGAATCAATGATGTCAAAACCACAGGGATCCTCCTCATAGCTAACATATATGAAAGGATATTCCACCAAGGTTTTATGTTTAAGATTACTTCTCAAGGTTTTGTTGACATCCAGGAGATAATAACGATTTTTACAGCCTTTAATGCCTTCCGATTTTAGCATGACCTAAAGGCAAAATAAAATTAAGTTTTTTTTTTATTATTTTTCTAACCGAAATATCTTACCCTTAAACCCTGCACCCCCTTGCTTTGATAGAACTCCAATTTCTTTTTCTCTGCCACCGGCTCCGGACAATCCTTATCTATGTATTTCTTGAGTAAATCTCTTAGATACTCATCCTCAAGGCATTTCTCATCGACATAACACAAATTCCCGGCATTGACGAAAATCCACTTTACCCGCCACCAAATCTTCTTCGTCTTCCAATCATAGTAGGTGGTGTTCTCCTTATGTCTGGCAAAGTTTTGTATCAAAATCTTGAGGGTACATTTCCGCTCCTTGGCCGCCTGCCTAAGGCGATACAAGTGTATGGGCAATTCGGTATTGAAACGTGTATACCGTTTAACACGATCCACTTTACGATCTTCCACATATCGTGTGCATTCTTCGAGAAAATAGTAGTCGCTCATAAAATCCATTTTTGTCATATCTTTGAGGGGTATGAATTTGGTGCGATCCCGTATGCCATCACATTCCAGTTCTTTCTTGTGTATGCGTACACAGTTCAGGCAGCAGGTTTTCACTTCACATTTGGGGCAGGTGTAGCGGGCTTCTTGGGCGGCACATACTTCACACTTACCCAAACGGGCGGGGAAATTTGCATTGGAACTGGAAAACGATTAAATAAAAATTATGTTATTCGGGAAAAAAACTCAAAGGGGGGAAATTGTAAAAACTGTTTTAAATTGTGAGGTTATGTCGAAGGATGTCAATATCAAATGGGGGAGTAATGTGGGACTTTTTTCCCTGGCTTTGAGGTTATCATACAATCCAATAAGGGCATGATCTTTATAAAAATTCCCATAAAATTGAAAAACCCTAGGGCTTTCTTTGGAGGAAGCCCATACAATTTTTTTAAGGTTATGTGATTTTGTGGTTATGTTAAAGCGAGATATGTTTCTTATGTCGCAGGAGTTATTATGCTTTAGGAACATCATATCTCACATAACAACAATTTTTTTTTTGAATTTCAAAATCAAAATCTGAGAATTTTGCACAATTTTGGGGTATATTTTTTATGGGACCTTTCCCAAAATGTGGAGCAATTTTGGCGATTTTTTTTACCAAAAGCTTTTTTTTTTACCAAAAGCTAAATCTGCCACATTACAACAACATTGCCTGCCAAATTTTGGCTAAAAATTAAAAATTGGTTAAATTTTGAGGTTATGTTGAAACAACGAGCTATGCATTTAATTCTTATGTCACAAGGTTTCCCCTTCCGTATTACCTAATATGGCGATTTTTGGTCAAATGATGTCTCAGTAGCCTAGAACTACAACTGCAAAATTAGAACAAAATCCGTTGCGAAATTTGGCGGAGAATTAAAAAAAATGTCAAATTTTGAGGTTATGTTGTTTGGGAGGTATTCTAAAAAGTCGAGCTATATGTCTAATTTTTATGTCTAAAGGCTAATTAGCTTCCAAATACTTCATAACAACAACATTTGTTAGAAATTTTAATAAAAATCTTCAAAATTTTGACAATTTTGGAGTAATATATGGGGCCCGTCGCAAAAATTTTTAGCCTAATATGGCGATTTTTGGTTAAATGATGTCTCAGGCGTCCAGAACTACACCTGCAATATTAGAACAAAAATCGTTGCGAAATTTGGCGGAGAATTAAAAAAAAATTCAAATTTTGAGGTTATGTTGTTTGGGAGGTATTCAAAAAAGTCGAGCTATATATCTAATTTTTATGTCTAAAGGCTAATTAGCTACCAAGTACTTCATAACAACAAAATTTGTTAGAAATTTTAATAAAAATATTCAAAATTTTGACGATTTTTTAGAATTTTATGGGCCTCATCGCAAAAATGTAGGATCTAATATGGCGAATTTTTTCTCAAATGATGTCTTAGCCGCCTAGAACTAGAACCGCAAAATTAGAAGAAAATCCGCTGCGAAATTTGGCGGAAAATTGAAAATATATCAGATTTTGAGGTTATGTTGTATGGGAGGTGTACTAAAAGGAAGAGCTACATATCTAATTTTTATGTCAAAATGTTAATTAGCTACCAAGTACTTCATAACAATAAAATTTGTTAGAAATTTTAATTAAAATCTTCAAAATTTTGGACAATTTTGGAGAACTCAATGGGCCCCATGCCAAAAATTTTGAGCCTAATATTGCGATTTTATCTCAAAGGCGTCCAGAACTACACCTGCAATATTAGAACAAAATCCTTTGCGAAATTTGGCGGAAAATTTAAAATATGTCCGATTTTGAGGTTATGTTGTATGGGAGGTATACAAAAAGGAGGAGCTACATATCTAATTTTTATGTCAAAAGTTTAAATAGCTACCAAGTACTTCATAACAACAAAATTTGTTAGAAGTTTTAACTAAAATCTTTAAAATTTTGAAGAATTATATGGGCCCCGTCGCAAAAATTTGGAGCCTACTATGGTGGTTTTTGGTCAAAATAAACCTGAGCCAAATATAACTTAAATTGTAATATTAGAACAAAATCCGTTGGGTAATTTTGCGGAATATTGAAATTTTTTTCAGATTTTGAGGTTATGGGAGGTTTACTAAAAAGACGAGCTAGGCGCCAAGTTTTATGTCAGAAGTTCAAATAGCCACCAAGTACTTTATGGCAACGAAATTTGTAAGTCATCTAAATCAAGAAATTTCTGTTAAATAAATGTTTGCCTTATTAATGCGAAGATCATATGTTTATGATTTTATTTCTTTGTTACCTACCTTCCTCTCGGTGTTTCATCGCCGTCCTCCTCCTCATCATTGTCACCTTCACTCACATCGCTATCAGAATCTTCATTATTTATTTTCAAATCTAGATTAATTGCACCATCATTATGTGACTTTTTTACAACAATTATCTCTTCGGAATCATCTGAAGTGGAACAAGTACGTTTCATCTTTGAAACACACACAAAACTGAAGCTATATTACAAAGTCGCAGGGGTTTCCGGCTTATCAGTTCCTCAACGACGGCGAGACTTAAAAATCAAGCCTATGATGATGTCAAAAAAAAAAGCAAATTATCAGTTTAAAACGTGATTATATGACGGCGACAGCATACCTCCTTCTCGTTGATTTTTAATAGATTTTTATTCTGAAATTAGAAAAAAATGAGATTTTTTTGTTAAAATAATAAAAATATAAATTTCAAAAATTTTGCACCGGCAACTGACTACTGTGGCTGCTGTGTTGTGGTGGTGGTGGTAGGTCAGTTAACCAAATTGCGCAGTGTGGTAGGCCAATGCATATCTGCAAACAGCTGATTTTGGCCAAAAATATACAGGAATAAGTGAATAATAGATTGAAAATTGTAATCATGTAACCAGTGTCCTCATCAAGTTTGTGTATATTAAATGAAAAAAGTTAAGACAATAGTAAATATCATAAAATACCTATAAAAATTGCTAAATTTGTGAAAAAGATACCTTTCATTGTAACAGATCTTCAAGCCGTCTACAACTTCTGTAAGTATTTAAACAAAAACAAAAAAAGAAGCCCTCGAGCCCCTCTGGCTTACTTTTGACCGGTATACCAAAAATAAACATCGGCAAAAAATGAAGAAATCCAAAAACATTTCTTTACAAATTCCCTTGGAATTGCTTGTCCTTTTAGCCACCTTTACTATATCCACTTGTGATTGAGGTCCAAGAGTTTATTTACCTTTTCTATTCTTTGGAAGTTAAGACGCCAATTTTGATATTTAATATAATAATTTTTCTTGTTAAAAGCTTAAGAAAAAGATGTAAAAACAATAACGCGTTACTAAAAAACAACAACTTAAAAAGCAAAACAAACTAATGAGAAACAAAAAACGTGCATGGAAATGACAGTTCTCATAAGAATTTGAGAGAGAGTGTGTCAGTTGTAGTATTAAGGGGGCTTTACACTTTGTGATTTAACGCTGAAAAGAGCTGTTTGATGATAGTTTTTGTTGTAGTGTTAAGGGGGTTTTACATTTTGTGATTTAACGCTGAAAAGAGCTGTTTGATGATAGTTTTTGAATTAAATCGAGATTTCCAAGAACTTATAATATATAGATATATGAATTCCATAATTAATAGAACAACGTTGAGGTATGGCAACATTTGTACAGGGTGAGATAAAAAAACTGCAACAAAGTCAAACGACATAATTTTTACATTTTTTTAAATTTTATTGAGTTAAAGCAAAAAATTCACACAAATTTAATAATTGCTTGTCCTTTTAGCCACCTTTGCTATATCCACTTGTGATTGAGGTCAAAGAGTTTATTTACCTTTTCTATTCTTTGGAAGCTAAGACGCCAATTTTGATATTTAATTTAATAACTTTTCTACTTAAAAAACTTAAAAAAAGACGTAAACGCGTTACTAAAACAACAACTTAAAAAGCAAAACAAACTAATGAGAAACAAAAAACGTGCATGAAAATGACAGTTCTCATAAGAATTTGAGAGAGAGAGTGAGCCAGTTGTAGTATTAAGGGGGCTTTACACTTTGTGATTTAACGCTGAAAAGAGCTGTTAGATGATAGTTTTTGAAATAAATCGAGATTTCCAAGAACTTAGATATAAGAATTTTATAATTAATGGAACAACGCAGAAGTATGGCAACAAAAAAAAACTGCAACAAAGTTAAACGCCATAATTTTTTCATTTTTTTTTTAAATTTTATGGAATGAAAGCAAAAAATGTCGGAAATAGCATCAAATTTTAGAATAAGTTTAGATTTGGTCACCTTTGGCACGAATGATAGCCCAAAGACATAGAAGTGTAAAGATAGGACAAGACAGAGTCAAGATATGGTAACCCTGTGAAAATACCTCTGTTGTTACGATATCATAACAACATAATTACAAATGTTAACTGATTTAAACCGCCAAAGCAATGTGCAAATTTTCGGAAAGGTCCATGGAATAGAATTTTGAAACCAAAATTTTGGATTTTTCAATTTTTTATTTGATATCCGTTTCTGTAATATTGGTTTTTATATTAACATGTCTCTGCCATGAGCTGTTACTCTATGTATTGTAGACACAAACCATTTGCTCAAAATGCATTTTGTCTAGTCTTTACCATTTTAGGTCTTTGGATGGCCTTCAAACCGTCACACGCTGCCCGAATGTTGCTCTGCGCTATTTTGGCCCATTCCCATTGCTTGAGGTGATCGACACTTTGATATTTTTTAGTGCCAACTTTGCTTTCCAAAATACTCAAGACACAACGGAGTTCAACAGATTTTGGTGCCCATTTTTCAATATTTGCCGAATGGAATATTGCGATATATTCAGCTTACGAGCCATTTTTCGGCCACTGCGACGTGGCTTTCGATCAAGTCGCGTCTTTACTGAAGTCTGAAGTTGGTTGCAGTTTTTTTCATCTCAACCTGTATTCAAAAATGTTGACCCTCTGTGAGGGAGGTGCTATAAGGAGTGGACCGGTACATTCCATCTTCACAGCGCAGATCTTGTATTAGTAGAAATAATGGCATGTGTGAATTATGAAGAGCACCTGAATGCTTATTTCGGATATTATGAACGTTTTGATTATGCAAAATGTTGGAATTTTTGTGGAGAAGGTACCAGAAAGAATAATCCGATTTAAACCATTTTTATAACAGATCGTGCGTTTATGGAAAATTGATATGTGCCAAGTCTGAATGGAATCGAATTGTAATTTCGCATTTGATGAGCTTCATGGATATACATGTTGACCCTCTGAGGGGAGTGAACTGATATATGTTCCATCTTTACACCAGACCTGGGAGTTACTAAAAATATTGCCATTTTTTTCAAAAGATAAAATTTTTCAAAATGTTGACACTTTGTGGGGGAGTTACTTGATGGAGTGGACCGATATTCACACTTGACCTAGCACTGATGCGGTTATTCCACAAAATTGAATCGAAAATGTTACGACAATTCAGTTTTATCCCAAAATTATACAACATGTTTGTCCATTTGTTGCAAAAATGAAGGTTCACCCAATATTCAGTAACGATTTTTTTTATTTGCCTTATTCCCATGGCAGAAATATACAGGTAGATGATACTTGGGAGCATTGATATGTCAAAATAATTTAAATGTTTTTTCCTTCAAATATAAGTAGATTTTTAAATGTTTTCTTATAAGACGTCATTCGGATGTTATTATAATTCGCGTTTTTCAAAAATTTTTACAAATTTAAATAATTTTTCGAGTTTTGCCTTGTTAAGGCGAAGATCATATGTTTTATGATTTAAGTGTTTGTTTTCTCTTTCGAGACGAGCTTAATGATCTGAAATTTGCAGTGAAAAGGAAAGCCAGATAGACACTATCACACACTCACCACTATGCGACGCGTTTCGCCGTTGGTTAAGCGGCTCATCAGGCATATTTGATGTGGATGATGGCTTACAAGGGCCGTTCTCTGGAAAGTAGTATATATTTCGAACTTATTGCAAATTAGCATATGCGAATTATACATTTTGTCCACAACAACTACATTGCTTCCAATGCATACACTTGTTTTAGTGCTGCTTTAGGAAGACGGGTTAATGGCTCTGAACGTAGAGACGGCAACTTCTAGTTGGCTGCACACAGAGGTCCGCGGTTCAAATCCCACAGCCAGGCTCGGCTGAATTTTTGAGTTTTGCCTTGTTAAGGCGAAGATCATATGTTTTATGATTTAAGTGTTTGTTTTCTCTTTTGAGACGAGCTTAATGATCTGAAATTTGCAGTGAAAATTTCACCAATTCTAAAATTGGTTTGACAGTTCAGGGTCTCAGCAGCTGTGTCGATGCGTCTACCTATATCAGCGGTGCTCAAGAAAAAATATCTCTTTTCAGTCAAATTTCTCTTTGCTTATTCAAATCAAGAACAAAACAGTGTTAAGTCATTATTTATACAAATATTTTTTATCCATTTGCTTTATAAATTATTTTGGCAAACATTCGTGTTTAAAAACAATTAAATTGAACCATAAAATATAAAGGAAAATAGAATTTTAATTTTCTCTTAAAATATCTCGTTTTTCGGTTCATGTTCTAGAACACGGTTTTGAGCATCGCTGCTATATTCTTCTACCACGCTTTTTCCCATGAAATGTCCCTCTTTGATGAATTATCTATGATTTGGCAACCCTAAATGTTGATCTCTTTATTATGTTGATGCGCTCTCTCTCTTTACTAAGTAAATGTCGTCTCTCTTTCAGAAATACACACAACAAGAACAACACTTACGACTTCTCTCTCTCCCTCTCTCTCTCTCTGTGAAGTCCACCTCTCCCGCCCAATTCCAACCAAACAAACTCAAATTCAAACCAAAATGTTGGCCACACATGTTCTGTTGTTGTGGCCAACGCTTCGCCACCAATCATTCATCATTAGAACTCGTGCCCTGCATTTGGTTGGACGTGAGGCAATTACTGCCTCTCAGAGATCAGCATCGACCATACATAACCACCAATGTGAAAGGATGGCATTTTCCACCTGGCGACCTAATAAAAACCACCAGAAAATGCTGCAGAGGAAAATGTTTGAGGAATATGTGTTCCAAACACATGACAAGAAATTCACTTCTACGCCTGGCATGGATTCTGATAAGAACAACAAAAATAATAATAATAACAATGTGAAAACAACAACTAATTCATTAATAACAACAAAGGTTCCTTCAAACGATGTTAAGTGGTTGACTTTGAACAATCTACTGGCCGTGGGCCATAAAAACTACTTAGAAGAACCACAACAGCAAAACCAACAAGAAGCCAGTTTGGACTATGAGGTAGGTGGAAATGTGTTATGGATTTTGAGAAAAAAAAATCTTATGTTTTGTTGTTTTCCATTTCTACCTTAGGAAGCCGTAAAGGCCCTAAACCTGCTCCAATCGAATGCGGAGGCCTTACGCTCATCCCTGCATCAGCGACGTCGCTTAAATTCATTACAGGAAACGGAAAAATATCTGTTACGCAGTGGCTTAACCTTAGATGACTTAAAAGCTCTATCGATCATACATGTGGCTGGCACCAAGGGAAAGGTATGTATGTGTGGCCAACACCTGTGTGTGGTTTTTGTGGTTGAAAAATTTATTTATATTTTCTCTGTTTCAAATGCAGTTTCAAAAAAATCCCACTTTTTGCATTGCTACTTGAAATTCTTGGATTCTTTGGATTTTGTAAAAAAAAATCCCCCCTGCAGCTATTATTCATTGTTTGCTATTTCCGCAGAACATCCGATTATGTGTATGTGGGTTTTTTTTTTAAATAGAAACATGTTTTCATAAAATGCCGATAAGAATGGAGAGGAAATTATCAGTTTCTTTTTGAGGGGGGGGGGGGGGGGGGGAAACCATTTGCAATTTTCCATGGCATTAAGGTGTCATACAGCAATGCACCGGAGAGGAGATATTCCATAACTCGAAAGAGACACTCAACATAGAAAACCGTATAGCGAATTTTTATAGCTTGACCCACAAAAAAATGATATAGACGTGCTGTCTTTTTGCATTTGTTCGTAACATACAAAAGGCAACTAGATTGACCTATGGTTCCTCTTGGAGATATGCATATGCATCCCATTCTGAATTGATTTAGCAAAGGCCTTCCGTCCATCTTTATGTCTATATAATTTGGTAAACAAATTAGCGTTTGAGACAAATCATAGCACAGCTTATTCGTTTGGCCTTGGGACAAAATTGGTACGATTTGGAGGAAGAATTGCTGAGATTTGCAAGAAGATTCTCTTACAAAAAAAGGTCGGAAGCATAGCAACTGGAATCAAGATATAAGTATATGCTTTGAATACAAATAAGCGATTTAATTCGAGATGTCAGAGACCATGGTAGATTTCTTATTCCATGAATTACAAATAAAAGATGCCTCGACATATGAAAATTGACGGGATAACGCTGAACATACCCCCTCGCAATGTTGATATACAAAAATAAAAGGATACGTAAATTTAAGTTATGATGGCTGAAAAGACCGTTTTGCAGCAACGGCTCTGAACTCCTAATCATAGAAGACGGGGGAGTAGTAATTGCGAACCGATAGGAGCAGCGAACAAACGTCACTTCGATATAATGTTAGAGCTATTCCACAGTAGGGCCTACTGTGTAGGACCACTATTGATGGGGCACCAAAAAGGGGGGTCTTTATAGAATCATTTAAAGACTCTCTAACAGCTCATCTCTAGATTCCCATTTAATTCGTCTCGGGACTTCATTTTAGGTAGTCTCTGGACTTAATTTTAGGTAGTCTCTGGACTTAATTTTAGCTAGGCTCTGGACTTCATTTTAGCTAGTCTCTGGACTTCATTTTAGCTAGGCTCTGGACCAGATTTTCAGCTCGTCTAAATATTACCTTTTAGCTTAACTTTTGTTTGGCCAATAGTATCCCTTTTTTATTCAACCGCTCATCTCTAGACACCCTTTTAACTGGTATTTAGCCTTCTTTTTAGCTAATCTATGGACACTCTTTTCTAGCCCTCTGTTAGCTCGTCTATGGATTCCCTTTTACCTCGCCTTTAGACTACCGTTTAGTCACCTAGGCTCCATTTTAGATCGTGTCGCAACACTATTTTCGATTGTATCTAGACTGCTTTTTTAGCTTGTGTTTAGACTCCATTTTAGATCACCCCTGGACACCCCTTTAGATTGTATATAAACTGTTTTTTATACCCTCAGCTAATGGCTAGAGAGGGTAAAACGGGCCTCATCGAAATAACGGTTTTAGACCCTAGGTTTCTTTGGATCAAATCTGTTTCAGGACATTTGGAGTCGATCTAGCGATATCCGTCCGTCTGTCTGGCTGGCTGGTGCGCACGATAACTCTCGAAGGGAGTATCCGATTTGTTTCAAACTTGGTACATGGTAAGATTATTGTCAAACTTAAATCGAGTTCGGGGATGGGCACTATAGGTCCACTCCTTCTGGTACCTTCCTCACACAACAACATGTCAACATTTTCAAAGAAAATCATTTACTGCACCAAAAGAGAAAGGATAATCCGATTTTGCTCCAATTTTGCAAATCCTAATATTTGCATTAGTGCTACAGCAGGTGCGAAAATGGACAAAATCGGTGCACTCCATCAAGTACTTTCCCCACAAAGGGTCAAATAATTGGAATAATTATAACTCTTATAAAACGTGATGTAAGTGTCCGATTGTCTTGAAATTACGCACATAAAAATATTTGTATTCATCCAATGTCTGGTGTTAAGATGGAATATATCGGTCAACTCCTTCTAGTACCTCTCCCACAAAGGGTCACAATTTTGAATATTCATGAAGCTCATAAAACGCGAAATTAACATCCGATTCCCTTCAGACTTGGTACAACTCAATATTTTCATCAACACAAGATCTGTTATAAAGATGGTAGAAATCGGACCATTCCTTTTGGTACCTCTCCCACAAAGGGCAAGAATTTTGAACAACCAAAATGATCATAAAATCCGAAATAAGCATCCGGTTCTCTTCAAATTACACACATCACAATATTATTACTAACCCAAGGTCTGGTGTGAAGTTGAAATATATCAGTCCATTCCTTCTGGTACCTCCCCCACAAAGGGTCAAAATTTCGAATATTCATGAAGCTCATAAAACACGAAATTAACATCCGATTCCATTCAGACTTGGCACAACTCAATATTTTCATCAACACAATATCTGTTGTAAATATGGTAGAGATCGGATCATTCCTTCTGGTACCTCCCACACAAAGGGTCAAAATTTTGAATAATCAAAACGACCATAAAATCCGAAATAAGCATCCGGCTCTCTTCAAACTACACACATCGCAATATTTTTATTAACCCAAGGTCTGGTGTGAAGATGGGATGCATCGATGTACTCCTTCTGGCACCTCCCCCACAAAGGGTCGAAATTTTGAATATTCATGAAGCTCATAAAACACGTCATTAACGCCCGATTCCATTCAGACTTGGCACAACTCAATATTTCCATCAATACAAGATCTGTTATAAAGATGGTAGAGATCGGACAATTCCTTCTGGTACCTCCCACACAAAGGGTCAAAGATTTGAAAAACAAAAACGATCATAAAATTCGAAATAAGTATCAGGTTCTCTTCAAATTGCACACATCACAATATTTGTATTAATCCAATGTCTGGTATGAAGATGGGATAGATCGGTCAACTCCTTCTCGTACCTCCCCCACAAAGGGTCACAATTTTGAAAATTCATGAAGCTCATAAAACACGAAATTAACATCCGATTCCCTTCAGACTTGGCACAACTCAATATTTCCATCAATACAAGATCTGTTATAAAGATGGTAGAGATCGGATCACTCCTTCTGATATCTCCCCCACAAAGGGTAAAAATTTCGAATATTCGTGAAGCTCATGAAACGCGAAATTAACATCCGGTTCTCTTCAAATTACATACATCGCAATAATTTTATTAACCCAAGGTCTGGTGTGAAGTCGGAATATAACGGTCCACTCCTTCTGGTACCTCCCCCACAAAGGGTCGAAATTTTGAACATTCATGAAGCTCATAAAACACGTCATTAACGTCCGATTCCATTCAGACTTGGCACAACTCAATATTTCCATCAATACAAGATCTGTTATAAAGATGGTAGAGATCGGATCACTCCTTCTGGTACCTCCCCCACATAGGGTTTAAGATTTTTTGGAAAAGAAACGCTCAAACAAAGCAAAATAAGCATCCAAATCCATCCATCTCTTAGACTTATCTTGATGGGCATTTTCTCTTATCTTTTGGCAGCTATGGCTTCTGCTTCGTCTTCCTCCGAATTTTTGTTTTCCGTTTTTTAAAACGGAATTCTATTTCTAAAACCTGAGAAACAAAAAAAGCCATTAGCTTGCAAAAAAGTTGCAATGAAATACGATCAATGGCATCGTGAGGTAGACACAATTCTGTTTATTCGCCCAGAATTGCGCTAGAAAGCTCCGATAACCTTACGACCACCAATAAAACAATAACAAACTTAGAAGAAGAAAAAAAAAATGCTATCAACTATCTAATGAAACGCCATGACGTACCATAATTATGGCAGGAATGTCATATCAGGGAACCGGAGGGCGGGTAGCTTATGCGATTTGTAAACGATAAGATTGGCAACAAAAACAACAACAACAATGCAAAACATTTTGGAATTTTTGTAAACAAAAAAAAAAAAAAAAATTGCCAACACTTTTTGGGGTCAAAGGTTTTTTTTGAACTGCGTTTTGTTTAGTTCCAAAACTAACCGGTTCGAACCACTTTAAGATTCCATAATTATATTTTTTTCCCTTATCTCTTCTAGGGCTCAACGTGTGCCTTGACGGATTCCATACTACGCCATTATGGTGTAAAAACAGGCTTCTATAGCTCTCCCCACTTGGTATCGCTTACCGAACGTATACGCATCAATGGACAGCCGATATCCAAGCAAAAGTTTACGCAACATTTCTGGCCTGTCTACAATCGATTAAAGGCCCTGCAGGAAAATGAAACAGATATGCCGGCCTATTTTAAATTCCTTACAATTTTATGTTTCCATATCTATTTGGCGGAGAAAGTGGATGTGGTCATTTTGGAGGTGGGTATTGGCGGGGAATTGGATTGCACGAACATAGTGCCGCATAGCAAAACGGTGGGCATTACCTCCTTGGGTTTGGAACATACAAATTTGCTGGGTAATACGCTCAAGGAAATTGCCTGGCAAAAGGCGGGTATTATAAAACCCAATTGTCAGGTATATACCTCTGTCAAACAGCCGGAATGTTTGGAGGTCATAAAGGCCAGGGCTGAGGAGAAAAATGCCTGCCTCCATATTGTACCGGAATTTGGCGAGTATTTTGGAGAAAAAAATCAAAAGCTAAGGGAGTCGTTTAGTAACATCATCTCCCTGAATGGTTCCCTGGCCTTGCAGCTGGCCTACGATTGGTTGAGACAAAATCGTAATGGTTTCTTTAAACACTATGGCGTTAATCGGCCGCATTTAAGCGATTTAGCCCTGGAGGGCTTGGTGAATTGTGTGTGGCCCGGCCGATGTCAGGTGGTGAAGTTTTATAATTTCAAGTAGGTACAACCTGCTGTTTAAATCAGGACTTTTGAAATTAAATTTTCCTCTTTTTTTCGCTCCAGCATGCATTTGGATGGTGCCCACACGGTGGAAAGTATGCAGGTCTGTGGCAACTGGTTTGCCCAGGTCTCCAGGCGAAGACCCAAAATTTTAATTTTCAACACAACCGGTGATCGTGATTCCAAAAATCTCCTCCGCATCCTGCGTAATTACACACACTTCGATATGGTGTGTTTTGTACCGAATATTGCAACATCGGCCCAAAATACCCAAGATACCAAATCAGTTTTACACTCCCATGTGGAACAACTGAAACGGGCCCAAATGCATTTGCGCAATTGGCAAGAATTGTGTGAAGATATACGGAGATCTCCCAGCGAAGAAATGGAAGCGAAAACAAAACAGCAAGCCAAAACCTATACCACAGTTATGTCCTGTTTTCAGTCTATAAGAGAGAATTATCCGCAGCAGCAATTGGATGTGCTGGTTACTGGTTCGATACATTTAATTGGGGCAGTTATTTTAACATTAAATGAGCTTGGCCGGGAGCTGAGCGAAGGGGAAGAACTTAGTTAAACAAACAAATAGAGGGTATAGAAATGCAGTAGAGTATTTTAAGTATGGAAATTTTGTAAATACGTTTTGTTTTTTTGTTTTCGTTTTTTTTTTTTAATTTTATTTGAATCTGGCATTCGTATTATTAAGGAAAAAATAAAAGACCTATTTATGAACAAGTGTAGGAAAAACCCTTGTCGACGAGAGGAAGTCTGGAGTCTTATGTTAATGGAATGAAAAGGAGAAATATACAAAGAGGGTTGGAAATGGATGTTAATTTCGTGTTTTATGAGCTTCATGAATATTGAAAATTTTGACCCTTTGTGGGGGAGGTACCAGAAGGAGTGGACCGATATCTGCCATCTTTACACCAGACCTTGGGTTAATAAAAATATTTTGATATGAGTACTATGAAGAGAACCGGATACTTATTTCGGATTTTATAATCGTTTTGATTATTCAAAATCTTAACCCTTTGTGGGGGAGGTACCAGAAGGAATGGTCCGATCTCTACAATTTTTATAACAGATCTTGCGTTGATGGGAATATTGAGATATGTCAAGTCTGGATGGAATTGGGTGTTAATTTCGTGTTTTATGAGCTTCTTGAAAATTCAAAATGTTGACCCTTTGTGGGGAAGGTACCACAAGGAGTGGACCAATATCTGCCATCTTCACGCCACAGCTTGGGTTAATAAAAATATTGTGATGTGTGTAATTTGAAGACAATCGGATGCTTATATCGGATTTTATAATCGTTTTTGTTATTCAAAACTTTGACCCTGTGTGGGGGAGGTACCAGAAGGAATGTTCCGATCTTTACCATCTTTATAACAGATCTTGTGATGATGGAAATATTGCAATGTGCCAAGTCTGAATGGAATCCGAAGATAATTTCGTGTTTTATGAGCTTCATGAATATTCAAAATTTTGACCCTTTGTGGGGAAGGTACCAGAAGAAGTGGTCCGATATATTCCATTTTCACACCAGACCTTGGGTTAATAAAAATATTGTGATGTGTGTAGTTTGAAAAGAACCGGATGCTTATTTCAGATTTTATAATCGTTTTGGTTATTCAAAATGTTGACCCTTTGTGGGAGAGGTACCAGAGGGAATGGTCCGATCTCTACCATCTTTGTAAAAGATCTTGTGTTGATGAAAATATTGAGATGTGTCAAGTCTGAAGAGAATCGGATGTTAATTTCGTGTTTTATGAGCTTCATGAATATTCGAAATTTTGACCCTTTGTGGGGGAGGTACCAGAAGGAGTGGATCGATATCTGCCATCTTTACACCAGACCTTGGGCTAATAAAAATATTGTGATGTGTGTAATTTGAAGACAATCGGATGCTTATTTCGGATTTTATGAGCTTCACGAATATTCAAAATTTTGAACCTTTGTGGCGGATGTACCAGAAGGAGTGGACCAATATCTGCCATCTTCACACCACAGCTTGGGTTAATAAGAATATTGTGATGTGTGTAATTTGAAGATAATCGGAAACTTACATCACATTTTATAATCGTTTTTGTTATTCAAAACTTTGACCCTCTGTGGGGGAGGTACCAGAATTATGGTCCGATCTCTGTCATCTTTATAACATATCTTTTAATGATGGAAATATTGAGATATGTCAAGTCTGGATGGAATTGGATGTTAATTTCGTGTTTTATGAGCTTCTTGAAAATTCAAAATTTTGACCCTTTGTGGGCGATGTACCTGTAGGAGTGGACCAATATCTGCCATCTTCACACCACAGCTTGGGTTAATAAAAATATTGTGATGTGTGCAATATGAAGACAATCGGAGACTTACATCATATTTTATAAAAGTTATGATTATTCCAAATTTTGACCCTTTGTGGGGAAGGTACTTGAAGGAGTGGTCTGATATTGTCAATTTTCGCACCTGACCTAGCATTGACGCAAATATTAGGATATGCAAAGTTGGAGCTAAATCGGATTATCCTTTCCCTTTCTGTGCAGTAAATTATTTTCTTTGAAAATATTGGCATTTTGTGGGGGAGGTACCAGAAGGAGTGGACCGAGATTTGCCCTTCTCCGAACCCGATCTTAGTTTGACATCAATATTACGATGTACCAAGCTGGGATCAAATCGGATACTCCCCTTGAGAGTTATCGTGCGCACCAGCCAGTCAGACAGACGGACGGACAACGCTAGATCGACTCCAAATGTCCTGAAACGGATTTGGTCCAAAGAGACCTAGGATCTAAAACAGTTATTTCGATGAGGCAAATGATACATACCCTCATCAAATGATACATACCCTCTCTAGCCATATGGCTGAGGGTACAAAAACCGTCAGTGTTTTTCGGTCCAATGCCAATGCTTTCCCTTCTTTAGCAGAGATTTTACTGGATTGGTCAAAGTCCTTACCAGGACGCCAGGCCTAGAAAAGTTCTCAGTTCCCCGACATTTTTTTATTTCCAGAATTGAAGCTACTTTATCGGAGTCGGTCTGCATACCTTAGCGGCATACTACATGACCCAGATACTTGATTTGATTCTGAAAGAACTGGCATTTGTCGGAGGTTATACGAAAATTGGCCTAAGGAAGCCTACGGAAGACCTCTAATATTTTGGTCACATCTTCATCCAACCTTCTTCCCATCAGGATGCTGATATCATCGAGATATGCGAGAACAAATGGCTCCAACTCCGGTCCGATTGTGCTGCCTAAATCCCATTGGAATGGTGCTGGTGCAGAATGAAGGCCAAAGAACATCCCAAGACTTTTCCCCGCATCAGCGAATGATGTATACTTCTTACTCTTTTCGATCGTAGCCTACGAAAGACCTTCAGATCTTCATCCAACCTTCTTCCGATCAGGAGACTGATACCATCGAGATATGCGAAAGCATGTAGCTCCAGTTCCGGTTCGATAATGCTGTCTAAATCCCATTGGAATGGTGCTGGTTTCCCCGCAAAGCTGAACGCTGTGTATTTCTTACTCTGTTCCTCCAAAGATATCTGCCACTAACCTTCCTTCTTATCTATGCTTATTATCTGTTTCAGTTTCCTATTCCAGACTTATTTTCCTTCCCAGCAACTACTACATGGGAGAGAGGTTATTGATTGTTATATAGAAACCAATTATCTATTATGAGATTTTCCCCAACCCCAACAACCAAGCACTTTTTTTCCATTTTTGTGACCACAAACAGAATGGCTGGCACCATCGTCAGAAACCGCAAAAATTGATATCTAACAAATGGACAAAAACAAAAACCCCAACAAACTGCCTACAATGACGATCAAATTGCCTTGGCGGAGAGGCAAGTGTTTTCGTCCGGCCCATGGATATATTTGCAATGGAGCAAATTGCAAGCAACTTTGTATAAAAACAGTTACTAGGTTTTTTTTCTTCTCCATTGCATTGCGATTTCCAAATCACACTCAATTTAAAAGAAAAATCATCAACAACAACAATAATAATGAAAATAATAAAACCAACCAAAACACATAATATTTGAAATTGCAATCATAATCATTATGGCAGACACAAATGCTTATTAAAATTTTCCGCATCAAATAGCATTGGATATGTTTTACTTTTCGGAATTGGAAATTGTTTGATTTCAGTGTAAGCAATTTTTAGGCTAGGAATTTTTGTTTGAGAAAGGATTTTTTTGGGAAAAGAAATTTCATTCCTCCGGTTTTTTTTCATTAGAAAATTCTTTGGTTATCGTCTTGTGGAGGTCATAACTTCTATGAAAATCGCTTCCTATTCAAAATTTGAAATCCTTCTAGAAGAAGAACATCCCGATTTTAAATCCCCAAAAGCAGTATTAATTTAATTGTTCAAATGCCAGAGATATCGGAAAAGATCTAATTTACTCTATTTTCTAAAAAAATGGGTTATATTTGCACAATCCATTTCTCGGGGCTATAACTTTCGAACTATTCGGAATAATTTCTTGTAGTGAAGTATGGTTGGAAGAGTAATGATCGCCCTCCAAATAAAAATAAATTTGGTGAATGTAGCTTGTCTAGTACCAGAGATATCGTACAAAATATTTCATACTCATAATTTGTCAAACTTTTAAAAAAATGTCCGCAATCATATTCTATGGCCCGCTGAAGATGACTTCAAAAAGTAAACTATTTTTTGAAAGAAGGAAGTCTTAACTTTAGAGAAATTAAAGTCTGGTTAGTCTATCTGTCCAAATACCATAGATATCGGAACAGGTTCCCATGTGCTCTATTTTCTAAAAACTTGATAATTTTTGAGCAAGCACTTTCTTGAGGCCATAACTTTGGAAATATTCGAAATAATTTCTTGTAGTGAGGTATGATTGAAAGAGCAATGATCGCCCTCTAAACGAAAATAGATTTCGTGGATGTAGCTCGTTAAGTGCAAGAGATATGGCACAAAATATTTCATACTCATTATTTGTCAAACTTTTAAAAACTACGTGCAATCATTTTCTAGGGCCATAAATTCTAAACCGCTGAAGATGGCTCCAAGAAATAAGCTATTTTTTGAAAGAAGGAAGTCTTACCTTTAGAAAACTGAACATTTAGCTGGTAAAACTGCTCAAATACCATAGATATCGGAGCAGGTTCCCATGTGCTCTATTTTCTTAAAACTTTATAATTTTTGAGCAAGCACTTTCTTGGCCCCATAACTTTGGAAATATTCGGAATAATCGCATGCAGTGAAGTATGATTGAAAGAGCAATGATCACACTCCAAACAAAAATAGATTTGGTGGATGCAGCTTGTCTAGTACCAAAGATATCGTACAAAATATTTCATACTCATATTTTGTCAAACTTTTAAAAAGTGTGTGCAATCATTTTCTAGGGACCATAACTTTTAAACTACTGAAGATAACTTCGAAAAGTAAGGTATTTTTTGAAAGAAGGAAGTCTTAACTCTAGAAAAAATAAACATTTAGTTACTAAAACTTTCCAAATATCAGAGATTTCGGACCAGGTTCCCATGTGCTCTTTTTTCATAATACTCTATAATTTTTGCGCAATCACTTTCTCGGGGCCATAACTTTGGAAATATTCGGAATAATTTCATGTATTGAGGTCTGATAGAAAGAGCAGTGATCGCCCTCCAAACAAAAATAGATTTGGTGGAAGTAGCTTGTCTAGTACCAGAGATATCGTACAAAATATTTCATACTCAAAATTCGCAACATTTGAAAAAGTTTATGCAATCATATTCTAGGGGCCATAACTTTTAAACCGCAGAAGACGACTTCAAGAAGTAACACATTTTTTGAAAGACGAAAGTCTCACCTTTAGAAAAAATAAAAATTTAGTAAATAAAACAGTTCAAATACCCGAGATATCGGAACAGTTTCTTATGTGCTCTATTTTCTTAGAACTTTACAATTTTTGAGCAAGCATTTTCTCGGGGCCATAACTTTGAAAGTGTTTGGAATAAATTCAAGTAGTGAAGTATTATAGAAAGAAAAATGAGCACACTTCCAAATTACATAGATTTGGTGGATATAGCTTGTCAAGTACCAGAGATATTGTACAAAATATTTAATACTCATTATTTTTGAATATTTAAAAATGCCGTCTTCTAACAAGTAGTCGTCCCCAATTAGAGACTCTCTTTTAAATTGGCTTATCGAAGACTTTTTCGCTCTCTCTCTCTCTCTCCTCTTTCCAGTTTGTCCATGGAAGATCGCCTCCCCATACTCTTCCATCAAAAACTTACAATTGTTAAACTTTAACTAACTTTTTTCTTCGAGTGTCTAGCCTTCTTCGTGTTGGTCTATAGTTCGTTTATTTTTAAGCTTTTGCTTAACCCAAAAGCTTTAACAGAAAAAAATGAGGAGCGAGAGAGAACAAATTCCAAGAGCCATTCGACTTGCATATCTTGGGGTTTTGTTTGAGCTATGACTTGGTGAATGTCTTAAAGCTGGTGGTAGTCTTCGTTTGTAGCCACGCAACGAACATCACACATTTTTGTTTTTGGGAGCCAGAAACGCATGCGCTTTTGTAAACGTTAGTTACGTCTATTTTTTTGTTGTTGTTGCAAAATTGTTGTTGGCTTTGTCGTTTTTGGAGGTGGTTTCTTCGGATGGTCGTCGTTTGGATTGTCTTTTGTAAACTAGCTGCTGCATTCGAATTGTGGAACTGCATTGCACAGAACTTGTCAATAGAGCATTGAAGAACGTTCAGCAAAAAGCGGGATTGAATATCGCGACGGAAAAAGAAGAAATAAAAAAAAAAACAAATAAATAAAGATTTTCGGTTTAATTTGGTTTAGTTTTTGGGGAGAATAAAACGTTTTAGTTGCTGTGTTTAACTGACTTGACTGTGAGTCCGGTTTTTCGACTTTTTTTCTGATTGTCGTGTTGTTGTTGTAGTGGATCTTGAAAAAAAAAATCAATAAAATACCAATGGACTTCTCTATTTTTCGTGGATGTTTTTTTTTTTAATTTGAATAACTTGTCCCTAAAACACAGACAAGCCGTCTTTGTGGTGCCTCTTAAAAAAGTGAAAGATTTTCAAATGCTCCCATAAAAGAAAATACAAAAAAGCAACAACAACAAAACACAAATACCAATTGATTAATGTTTATTTTTTGTTTTGTTGGTGATTTCAAGTTTCAAAACCTAAAAATAATACAAAACAAACAAAAAAGAAGTTGAAACGATTTTAATTACTATGTTTAAACTGTGTGTTACCAGAGCTTGTTGAAAATCCCCCACCCAACCTTTTGATACCTTTTATAATTAGAAAAAAACATATTAATGCAAGAATTTGAAAAAAAAAAATTGAAAATTAAAAAAAATACTGAATTATTAATTATTTTCAAAATATTTATTATTGTGTGTAAAGTAAATCTCCTCTTATCTTGATTTTATTACAGTTTTAAAACGAACTAAGTGTCGACGATATTAAGCCTTATTATTTTGTTTGGGATTATAAATACAAAATATATTTTTCATATTTCAACGAGGTTCGGTAAAAAAGGTAAGTTTCTTTGAGGTTTTTTTAAAATATTTTCCTAGACATTCCAAAAAAAAAAAAACAATGATAATTTATTTATCAACGTTAACCCTAAAAAGCGCAATCTAAAATGAAAAACGTTCCACATCAAATGTGTGTGTGGGAATCAAAGGGAATTAATTAAGGCAGGATATAATTATAACAAGGATCCAAAAAAATATGATATGTAATGAAATTTGGCCGGGCCGAACTTTGAATACCCTCCACCATTTGGAAGGAATTTCGCAATTCTCAAAAACAATAAAATCTGTTACAAATTCTATTAAAATCTTAAAAATACCGAATGCGGCTGTTACATTAGGGTCTATACGACGACATGGACCTGTATAGGTAACTTTTGTCAGATTCAAATGCGAAACTTAAAAAAAATCGGTGAATAATGTAGGTAAAATCATCAAAATACCGAATATAGGGAGGTACCGTTATATGGGGGCTATACGAAGACGTGGACCTGCAGAGAAAATTTTCTGTCTTAGGCTGTAGCATCCATTTCGAACTTCAAATACCAAATTTGAAAGATTTCCGTTGAATAATGTCGCTAAAATCATAAAAATACCGAATATTGGGGGGTACCATTATATGGGGGCTATAGGAAGACGTAAACATACAGGGATAATTTTATGCCGAAGGTTGCAGTATCCATTACGAACTTCAAATACCAAATTTGGAACAATTCCGATGTATACTATCGCAAAAATCATCAAAATACCGAATATCGGGAGGTAACGTTTTATGGGGGCTATATGAAGAGGTAAACCTGAACAGACAATTTTCTGCCTTAGGCTGTAGCATCCATTACGAACTTCAAATACCAAATTTGAAAGAATTCCGTTGAATACTGTCGCTAAAATCAACAAAGTACCGAATATTGGGGGGTACCATTATATGGGGGCTATAGGAAGACGTAAACATACAGGGATAATTTTATGCCGAAGGCTGCAGTATCCACTACGAACATCAAATACCAAATTTGAAACCCTTCCGATGTATATTATCGCAAAAATCAGCAAAATACCAAATATCTGGAGGTACAGTTATATGGGGGCTATACGAAGACGTGAACCTACACAGACAATTTTCTGTCTTAGGCTGTAGTATCCATTTCGCACTTCAAAAACCAAATTTGAAAGAATTCCGTTGAATAATGTCGCTAAAATCATCAAAATACCGAATATCGGGAGGTACCGTTATATGGGGGCTATAGGAAGACGTAAACATACAGGGATAATTTTATGCCGAAGGCTGTAGTATCCACTACGAACATCAAATACCAATTTTGAAAGAATTCCGGTGAATAATGTCGCTAAAATCATCAAAATACCGAATATCGGGAGGTATCGTTATATGGGGGTTATACGAAGACATGGACCCACATGGTTCATTTTCAATACCAAAAGTCCCGCAGACATAGTATACATTTGAGTAAAGTTTTATCAATCTACCTCAATTCGTTCGGAAGCTAGAATGATTTCCACAGACGGACGGATATCGACATAGAATTTTATGCTGATCAAGAATATATATATACTTTGTGGGGTCTAAAATGTATATTTCGAGGTGTTACAAACGGAATAACAAACTTAATATACTCTCCATACTATGGTGGAGGGTATAATAACGGAATGAGAATTTTTTAAATGAAATGTATTCCCAAAGAAATATGCGTGTGCTGGAACTAAGGGTGAGAATACATAAAACGTTTTTTTTTGACTAAAATCATGAATACAGGAAGTCCCATCGACTCAGCTGCTGGGGCAATGAACTGTCAAACCGATTTTGATATTGAAAATTTTGAATGAAAAATTATTCAAATTTTTAAAAATTATTGAAAAATGTATTCCATAACAACCTCCGATTGGTGTCGTATAAGAAAACTTATAAAAATCTACTTATTTTTCAAAAAAAAAAAAAATGTAAAAATTTTTACATATCAATATTTCCATGGTAGAAGAATGCAGGTAGATGCATCAACGCTTGGGAACATTGATGTGTCAAACATTTTTAAATGTTTTTTCAAATATAAGTAGATTTTTATATGTTTTCTTATACGACGTCATTCGGATGTTATTATAAATCGCGTTTTTTTATTCAATTTTTACAAATTTGAATAATTTTTCATTCAACATTTTGCATTCCAAGATTGGTTTGACACTTCATTGTCCCATCAGCTGTGTCAATGCGTCTACCTATATTCAACTACCATGGTATAAACACGCTTTTAAATAAGGGAAATCAACCACTTTCTGAAAAACGTTCCATACCACATGTATGATTGCCAAATTTAATGCCAAAATCATGATGGAAGAATATAGAATCAAACCGATTTTGAAATTGAAAATGTTGAATGAAAATTATTCAAATTCGTTAAAATTGTTGAAAAATGCATATCATAACAACCTCCGATTTATTTTTATTTTTGAAAAAAAATATTGTAAAAATTTTGTCATATCAATATTCCCATGGTAGAAGAATTCAGGTAGATGCATCAACGCTTGGGAGCATTGATATGTCAAAAAATTTAAATGTTTTTTCAAATATAAATAGATTTTTATATGTTTTCTCATACGACGTCATTCGGAGGTTATCGCGTTTTTCAATTCAATTTTTACAAATTTTAATCATTTTTCATTCAACATTTTCCATTCCAAGATTGGTTTGACACTTCATTGTCCCATCAGCTGTGTCAATGCGTCTACCTATATTCTTCTACCATGATTCCAATTTTTCCTTCAGTTGTGAAGTCCTAAAAAATACGTTCCACAGGACAAGTACAAGACATTTCCAAAGCTAAAATAAAAATGGCATATTAACACACATATAGGTATATATATATATGATAGATATATATGATAGAAGAATACAGGTAGTCGCATCGACACAGCTGCTGAAGTTGACAATTGTGAATGAAAAATTATTGAAATTTGTAAAAATTATTGAAAAATTTATATCATAATAACCTCCGGTTGGTGTTGTACAAGAAAACTTATAAAAATTTACTTATTTTTGAAAAAAAATATTTTAAAATTTTTGACATATCAATTATCAAAAGCGTTGATGCATCTACCTGTATTCTTCTACCATGGTCTTCTTCTCTTCTTCTTCAAAATATATAGTTGTTTCTGTAAAATGAACTGACATTTTTTTTCACTTTCCATATATGTCTTAATTTTATTTTGGTTCAATAAATTATTCATTTTATTTAGGTCCAGCCATTAGGGATTGGACATAGATGTTTACATATTCGTATTCGTATGTCTTATAAGGTTTTTTTTTTTTCTTTTGTCAAAATAGCATTTTTTATTTATCCACTAATGGCTGGGTTGGTCATTAATCAATCCCACCCATGATCCATAATTAGCATCATCATCACCATGTTTATAAATTTTTTAATTTCGAAAAAAACTGTGTCAAATTCTAAAAACTTTAAAGAAAACATTTCAAAATTTTTCTCAATTAAAAAAATTTCCCACTAAACTTCGGCCATAGTTGTTTCCTGATATTAACAATTATTTTTTATTATTTCTTTTTTTTTGTAAAAAAAAAAGAAACATTACAAATTATTGAAATATTTCTTAAGGCCTCTCGCGATACAAGTTGCTGCTTGGAGTATGCACATCTAGACAAGATTAAAAAAAAAATTGTTATCTTAATGGCTTGTGTGTTTTGCTGCCGATACCAGCAAATCCAGTTTCCACCTGTTGCTGGCAAAATTTTTGCAATATTTTACTGTTAAAATATCAAAAAACGAAACGAAGAAACAAAAAAATTCGAAACCAGTTAAATCGACGCAAAAGCAACATGTCTGCAAAATTGCTGCCTGCCATTAAAACCTGTCCGAACGAGACTCTCCTCCTCAATGGATTGCACAAAAAAAAATAATGCCAAGAAATCTTGAATCTTCGAAGCTGTCGTAGAGACACTTTGCTATTTTTTTTTTTTTTTGAAATTCTATGCATAAAATTTCAATAAAAAAATGCTATGTACAGTCATATGTAAATACGGGTGGCGTAAGGCTTAAAACATCGACAGATATATTTAAATTTATTATTTGTCTATTTTTTTTTTACAAAATAAACTTGTATGTTTATATTGTTCTCGAGAAAATAAATTATGCAGGAATGAACTAATATTGGATAATTTACAGATTTGAAATGGAATTGCTATGGAGAATTAGAAAAAGTTATGGAAAAACTTCAAGGAAAACGCCGTACACACACATAACAAATTCAGTGGATTTCAACTGTCAATTCCGTTGCGTATACGTCAAATTAAATCCGCTGGTTTTCAGAGTCAATTTGATTTGATGTATACACAGTGGAATTGACAAAAGAAATCAAATTGATTTAGTAATACTCTTATCCAGAAGCTGGCAGTTGGTCTTGGGTTCCAGAAATGCAAGAATGTGCAATTTTTTACTTCGATAAACGATTTTCCCTTTATGATATCGAAAAAAAGTAGTAGATTCTTGCAGGTTCTGGAACAGATCGATTATGTACTATTTTTACTACGACAACCGATTTCTCCTTTATAATATCGATTCTTGAAGGTTCTGCAACAGAGCATAAGTGTAAACGTAGTTTTAGGTTCCAAAGGATTTTTTTAATATGCCTTCATGGTAGAATAATACAGGTAGATGCATTAACGCTTGGGAACATTGATATGTCAACATTTTTTAAGTGCTTTGTCAAAAATGATTCGATTTTTATACGTTTTCTTATACGATGCAAATCGGAGGTTGTAATGATAAGTATTTTTCAACATTTTTTTACAAATTTCAATATTTTTTCATTCACATTTTTCAATTTCAAAATCGGTTTGAAAGTTCATTGTCCCAGCAGCTGTGTCGATGCGTTTACCTGTATTCTTCTACCATGATATGCCCTTAAAAATAGCGATAATTGATTTTGAAGCTAAAGCAAAAAAAAAAATACAGTCCCGAAACAAAAACGTTCCATCAAGAGGCAATTTTTAACGTGGAGACAAACCACTTTCCAAACTAACCACAAAAAATTAAGTCTTAAAAGAAAAACGTTCCAAAAGTGAAGTCTTAAAAGAAAAACGTTCCAAAACACAGGAATAGAGATTAAAGCATGGTAGAAGAATACAGGTAGTCGCATCGACACAGCTGCTGAGACAATAAAATGTTCAACAGATTTTGGAATTGAAAATGTTGAATGAATAATTATTGAAATTTGTAAACAATTTTGAAAAAAAAAAAAAAACGCATATCATAATAACCTCCGATTGACGTCGCATATTAAAATCTACATACCTAAAAATTTTGTATGCAAGTCGACGTCTTCGTATAGCCGCCGTAATCTTTTGAATTTTTTTTAAGTTTCTTCCAAATGGTGGAGGGGATTAAAACCCTTTATCGTCTGATAGCGGATAATAAATCATTTTTCATTGAAAAAAGAAGTCCCTAAAGACAAGCTGAGGGAAGAAGGAGTTTCTCTAAATGAGATGCAGGATGAGAGAGACTCTATAGCCGAGCTGAAGGATGAGGCCGAAAGAGTCTCGATAGACGAGCTGAAGGCCCAGGGAGTCTCAATAGACGAGCTGAAGGTCCAGGGAGTCTCGATAGACGAGCTGAGGGGCCAGGGAGTCTCGATAGACGAGTTGAGGGACGAGGGCCGAAGGAGTCTCTATAAACGAGCTGAAGGTCGAGAGAGTCTCTGAGGACCGAAGGAGTCTCTATAGACGAGCTGAGGGCCGAGGGAGTCTCTATAGAGGAGCTGAAGTCCGAAGGAATCTCTGTAGACGAGCTGAGGACCGAAGGAGTCTCTATAGACTAGCTGAAGTCCGAAGGAATCTCTGTAGACGAGCTGAGGACCGAATAAGTCTCTATGGACGGGTTGAGGTGCGAAGGAGTTTCAATAGATGAGCTGAGGTCCGAAGGAGTCTCTATAGACGAGCTGAAGTCCGAAGGAATCTCTGTAGACGAGCTGAGTACCGAATAAGTCTCTAAGACGGGTTGAGGTGCGAAGGAGTTTCAATAGGTGAGCTGGGGTCCGAAGGAGTCTCTATAGACGAGCTGAGGTCCGAAGGATTGTCTATAGACGAGCTGAGGTCCGAAGGATTCTCTATAGACGAGCTGAGGTCCGAAGGAGTCTCTGTAGACGAGCTGAGGACCGAAGGAGTCTCTATAGACTAGCTGAAGTCCGAAGGAATCTCTGTAGACGAGCTGAGTACCGAATAAGTCTCTAAGACGGGTTGAGGTGCGAAGGAGTTTCAATAGGTGAGCTGGGGTCCGAAGGAGTCTCTATAGACGAGCTGAGGTCCGAAGGATTGTCTATAGACGAGCTGAGGTCCGAAGGATTCTCTATAGACGAGCTGAGGGCCGCTCGACCTTTAGCTCGTCTACAGATGAGATGAAGCAGTCTCGACCCTTAGCTCAGCTATAGAGACTCCTTCTTCGTCTATAAAGACTCCTATAGACGAAGAAGGAGTCTCTATAGCTGAGCTAAGCGTCGAGACTGCCTCGTCTCGTTTATAGACGAGCTAAAGGTCGAGCCTGCCTCGTCTCGTCTATAGATGAGCTAAAGGTCGACACTCTCTCGCCTTCGTTCTCATCTATAGACTAGCTAAAGGACAACACTGCCTCGCCCTCGTCTGTTGACGAGTTGAAGGATGACACTGCCTTGCCCTTGGCTATGGACGGAGCTGAAGAATGAGACTGCCTACCCCTCGTCTATGGACGGAGCTGAAGGACGAAACAGTAGGTGTGTCTGGTTACCCTAAAATTTGTAACAATTGTTACAAATAGTTACTGGAAGTCGTCTGTTAACCCGAAAGTTCTGCAAAAGAGAGCGGTTGGAGAGAGAAATTTTGACAGTTCTTTCAGTGAGAGTTTCCAAATTCTTGCTGGAAAAATTTCTTCTTGTAATCTCTTGCAACTCTTCTTCTTCTCATTCATCGACATTCAATCAGATGTTTTCTATTGTTTATTTATTTCTTTTTGTGATTTTAATTTGAAAATATTGGTTTGGAATTAGCAAGACTAATTGTTTTTGGAGAACAACTTTACAAAATGTGAAAAACGTAAATGTTAATATGTAATAAGAAAATAAAAGACTATTTCCAACATTTTTATTTAAAAAACTTGTAAAATTAGTATTGCTTCCTTTGTTTTAATTCTCCTTATGGGGGACAAATTGGTTTGTTTTGACAAATCAGCTGATTAGTTGCAAGCTTCTGCAGGAATAGCGTCTGTTTACTTTTCGCATTTTCATTGCAAAAGAGAATAAAACTACCTTACTCTCTCAGAAAGAAGTTGCTGGAAAAGTAACCAGACACACCTAGTCTCGTCCTCGTCCGTGAAAACTTAAAAGAAAAACGTTCCAAAAATTTGTAGTAGGGGTCATAAGCAGATTTTTATAGATCACCAACGACACTATTTCATTGTATTTCTGTTCCACTAAAATAAAATCCATGAATTTTCATTGCAAATCCGAATGAAAAACGTTCCATAAAACACATGTTTATGCGATGCTGCCTAAACGCGTGTTTACACATGCAAAAAAAAATATTTTTCTTTTCAACGCGGCATAGAAATCTTCAAAGTTCTTGATCCCCACAAAAACATGACTTTAATACCCCAAAACCATCCATTCAAGTATGCTGATGCTATTTGTTTTTTGTTGTTGGTAATAATAAATTTAAAACGTAAATAGGAATTTTTAAGGTGTGTACCACAAACGACCATCAGTTGTGTTTTTTTATTTTTTTTTTTGTTGACATCAACTCTGGCACACACAACAATTTTTTGTTTGAGGTTTTTTTTTTGTTTTTGCCAAAAATAAAAACAATCACCTCTTCAAATCTCCAGCTTACAATTTGAACAAGAATGTTCATTATGTTCGCAAGCAGAACAAAAGTAACGTTTTTTTTTGGTTTCTCACTCACTCGAACAACAACAACAACAAATTTATTACGAAAATATTTTTCTGAATGAACGAATGAATGAGGGTTTAAATAACTATTTATCATAGAGAAGTCATTTAGCTTAAGCCAAGCTAATGCCAGATGAACGGTTTAGAAGCAGCAGCGGCAGCAGCAACAGCAGTTGATGATGATGACAACATACCCTCAGGTTTTTTTTTTTATCCACAAATAAATTGGCAGTCTAAGCTAACATTAGAATTTTTTAATTTATTGTAATGAGAGAGAGAAAAAAATCTGAAGAACAATAATGATAAATTCTAGACAGCAGTCATTAGAATATTCAAAAAATAGAGAAATAAGAAAAAAAAAAAAAAAAAAAAAAACAAAAATAAAAAAATAGAAAGACAAAATTGAAATATTCTCAAGATTATTTAAAACAAAAGTCGGTTAAGAGGCTTCGGAAATGTTGGGGAATTTTTGTGGGGAATAAAAATAAAATTTTCATTAGAGAATTTTGTTTCCCGATGACTACTTCAAAAAACGTAGTGAATAAGTGATTTTTTGGTGATAAAATTTAATTTTTTTATTGTAAAATGTATCGATAACAATTTTTTTATAGAAAAAAAATCATCTATTACAAATTTCGATAGGAAAGTTGTTCGATAACATTTGTTTTTATAGAAAAAATTACCGATAACAACTTCTTTTTTAGAAAACTTTGATCGATAATAGCTTTTCCACAGGAAATTTGTTCGATAACAACTGTTTTTTATAGAAAAAAATCATAGATAACAACTTTTCCAAAGGAAACTTGTTCGATAACAACTGTGTTTTTTTTAAAGAAAAAAAAAATCGATTACAACTATTTTTTGGTAAACTTTGATTGATAACAACTTTTCCGCAGGAATGTTGTTCGATAACAACTGTTTTTACAGAAAAAAATCATCGATAACAACTTTTCCATAGAAAAGTTGTTCGATAACAACTGTTTTTTATAAAATTTTTTTTTTGGAAAACTTTGATCGATGACAACGTTTTTCACTGGAAAGTCATTCGATAACAAATTTTTTTAGAAACATTTATCGATAACAACTTTTTCCATAGAAAAGTTATCGGCAACAACCTTTTCCACAGAAAAAACTAATCGATAACAATTTTTTTTTTCATAGAAAAGTTGTTCGATAAAAACTGTTTTTATAGAAATTGTTATCGAAAACTACTTTTCGATAGAAACACAATTTATTTTTTTAATAAAAACTGATAGACAGCTACTTTTTTATAGGAAAATTGTTCTATAACAATATTCTTTTAGCATCATTGATTGATACAATTTGTTCCCATAGTAAATGGATCGATAAAAACCTTTCCTACAAGAAAATTGATCGATAACAAATTTTTTAATAAAAAAATAATTGACGGTTTTTTATAGAAATATTTATTGATAACCGCCTTTTCTACAGAAAAACTGATCGATAACATTATTTCTAAAAAAAAGTTTCTAAAAAAAAGTTTGATAAAATTTTTTTTTTTAGAAAATTTACCGATATCTTCCTTTCCTACAGAAAAACAAGTTTTTCAATAAAAAAAATAATCGATAGCAAGCATTTCTATCATTATTAACATAGTTAATAATATTATTAACTAATCATTAACAATTTTTCCATAGAAAAGTTATACGAAAAAAAACTTTTTTTATAGAAAAATTTATTGACATCCACATTTTTTACAGAAAAACTGATCGATAACAATTTTTTTCATAGAAAAGTTGTTCGATAAAAACAAGTTTTTATAGAAAAATTAGTCGATAACAGGCTTTTCTATTCAAAAAGTGATCACTAACAACTTTCCATATAAAAATTTATCAATAGCCACTTTTTCCCATTGAAAATTAATCGATAACAAGGTTATCTATTGAAAGGCTGATTACTAACAACTTTCCATAGAAAACTTGTTCGATAACACTTATTTTTTTAGAAAAAACTTATCGATAACCACTTTTTTCCATAGAAAATCAATCGATAACACGCTTTCCTACAGAAAAAAAAACTAACCAATAAAAAAATTTTCCTTAAAACAATTTTTTCGATAACAACTGATTTTTATAGAAAAAATTATTGATAACCTCTTTTTTCATTAGAAATTTGATCGATAGCATATTTTCTACAGAAGAACTGATCGAAAAAAAAACTTTTTCCTTTGGAAATTTGTTAGATAAGAACAATTTCCATAGAAAAGTTGATTGCTTGATCCATAGAAATGTTGTTCGATAACAACATTTATTTATAGAAAAATTTATCGATAACCACTTTTTTCCATTGAAAATTAAACTATTGAAAAGCTGATCATTAACAACATTCCATAAAAAAGTTCTTCGATAACTACTACTTTTGTAGAAAAAAAAAGTTTTCGATAACCACTTTATCAATAGAAAATCGATCGATAACAAGCTTTTCTATTGAAAAACTAATCGATAAAAACATTTTCCATAATAAAGTTGTTCGATAACATTTGCTTTTAATAGAAATATTTATCGATAACCACTTATTTCCATAGAAAATCGATCGATAACAAGCTTTCCTACAGAAAAACTTTCCATTACTTTTTTCCGCAGAAAATTTGTTATCGGTGTCTTTTCCTAAGAAAGCTGTCGTTATCAATGATATTTTCTAAGAAAAAAGTTATTATCGATAGAAAAAATTGGTCAGCCATTGCTTTTTCATTACCTACCCGGACCGATAGCAATGTTATCGGACAACATTTCCTTAAGAAAAGTTTTTCTGCTGAAGAAATATGTTTCGCTTGTCTGGTTTACAAAAAATATTATTTTTTTGACTTTTCAAATAGTCGATAACAGTGTTATCGAATGAAATAATGAAATAAAGCTTTCTGTAGGAAAGTTATTTGGTTTTTTTCATTAACGTGTTTTCTGAAGAAATATGTTTTGCTGGACTAGTTAAAAAATGTCCTCTTTTATATTTTTATATGGTCGATAACAGTGTTATCGAATAAAACGATGGAATGAAGATGTCTGGAGAAAAGTTATTTTTTTTTTGAATTTTGTATTACTTCCTCTCTCTCTCTCTCTCTCTCTCTTCAAAATAATTACCATTGCAATCATTTTGAAGAGAGAGAGAGAGGTGTATGCAAAATATTTACATATCTATGTCATCTCTACTCGTCCTACTATTCTTTATTGTTCTTGTGCCACTTGAGCCACTTATGACTCAAATGTGTAAAATGCAATGCCAAGCAGAAAAAAAACAAAAATTAAAACTGCATTAAATTATTTTTATTTTCCACTTGGAATTTAGATTTGCAATCTCAAAGTCAAATCTAACTTTTCAAAATTTAAGCGGCAATTGCAAAATTTTGAAAAATGATCTCAGGTACTTGTTGTAGTTGGCTGGTTGTTGTTCTGTGTTTGTGTTGTGTCGTTGTTTTGAGTTATGACTTCATTCAAGCCAAAGGAAATGAATTAATCGAAAAAAAAAAAATTCTCTGTGCCGTGCCATGAAATCGTGGCTGTGACTTTTTTTTCGGAACTGTGAACAATGAGCGAACAAATAATTTCACATAATTATTTTAAATGATTTTAGAAAAATAATAATAATAATAGCAAAATGTTTAAATGCTACATGGGGTTTATGAATGGCAAAAAATTTATTCAAATTCCATGGATATTATCAAAGAATGGGTGTGAGAGATTCGAAATGAATTTGAATTAACATTTTTGCCAAATACTAAGAGGAAGTATTTTTTTAAGAAAAATTATTGGCCACTTAATTTTAAATTTAGTCATGGGCTTAATATTCAATGCAGGCCCAGTGGGATTACCTCATTTCAAGAATCAATTTCTCCCCAAACAACTGTTTTGAAATCTTTCATATTTCTAACACAAAAACACACTGGCATATAACCTGTCTGTCAGCCTGCCTGCCTACCCGTCTGCAATTATCAACATTTTTATTGAATTTCTTTTCTAAGTAAAAAAAAAAAAAACAAACAAAAAAATAATAACAAATTCAAAACAAAACATAAACAAATGAAAGCGTGAAAGTTACTCTTGAGCTTCTAGCAACAGCAGTGCAAGAAGAAATTAGTTTCTACCAAAAAAACGTGATGATTGCTGCACATCATTGCTATGGCCATTAACGCCAGCGGCAAACAAGTGCATCCATACAAAGCCCACCACCGACATACCATAACATCACTCAACCATCCAACCATCTTCAATCCATTTATTTAACAATTGAGGCTGGAGAAGACGAGGCGAACCAACTAAAGCATAATTGGAAATAATCTTGAACAAAAGATGTCCATATGCATGCATTCGAGAGGGGAGCCATTTGGGGGTGATGAATAGCTCTTCTATGGAAATACTTACAGAAAACATTTTTATTTCATTTTTGTATTGAGATTTTTACAGAAAAAATATCGATAACAACCTTTTCTATGAAAAAATAAAATAATCATCCTATAAAAACAATTTTTTCCATAGAAAAAATTATCGATAACATCCTTTTCTTTGAAAAAATATCGATAACATCCTTTTCTTTGGAAAAAATTATCGATAAAAACATTTCTTTATGGAAAAAATGATCGATAACAACTTTTTCCGTAGGAAAAACAATCGATAACATCCTTTTCTTTGGAAAAAAATTATCGATAAAAACATTTTTTATGAAAAAATTGATCGATAACAGCTTTTTCCGTAGGGAAAACAATCGATAACATCCTTTTCTTTGGGAAAAAGTTATCGATAACAACATTTTTTATGGAAAAGCGCTTTTCCGTAGAAAAAATTATCGATAACATCTATTTATTTCGGAAAAGTTAACGATAATGACATTTTTTATGAAAAATTTGATCGATTACCGCGTTTTCCGTAGAAAAAAATATCGATAACATCCTTTTCTTTGAAAAAAGTTATCGATAACAATATTTTTATGGAAAAAATGATCGGTAACAGCTTTTTCCATAGAAAAATTATCAATAATATCCTTTTCTTTGGAAAAAATTATCGATAACAATATTTTTTTTATGGAAAAATTGATCAATAGCCGTTTTTTCTATAGAAAAAATTATCGATAACATACTTTTCTTTGGAAAAAGTTATCGATAATAAATGTTTTATGGAAAAATTGATCGATTACAACTTTTTCCGTAGTAAAAGTTATAGATAACATCTATTTATTTCGAAAAAGTTATCGATAACAAAATTTTTTATGGAAAAATTGATCGATAACAGCTTTTTTCGTATAAAAAATCATTGATAACATCCTTTTCTTTGTAAAAGTTTATCGATGACAACATTTTTTAATGAATAATTGATCGATAACAACTTTTTCTATGAAAACCTAAAATAATCTTCCTGTGGAAAACGACTTTTTTCATAGAAAAAATTCTCGGGAATATCCTTTTCTTTGGGAAAAAGTTATCGATAACAACTTTTTCAATAAAAAATTAAAATAATCTTTCTCTGGAAAAAACATCCTTTTTTTGGAAAAAGTTATCGATGGCAACATTTTTTAAGGTAAATTGATCGATAACAACATTTTCTATGAAAAAAATAAAATAATATTACTGAGGAAAACAACTTTTTCCATAGAAAAAAATTATCGATAATATCCTTTTCTTTGGGAAAAAGTTATCGATAACAACTTTTTCTATGAAAAAAATAAATAAAATAAATAATCTTTCTGTGGAAAACAACTTTTTCCAATTATCGATAACATCCTTTTCTTTGAAAAAAGTTATCGATAACAATATTTTTATGGAAACATTGATCTACAATAATTTTTATATGAAAAAATAAAATATTCTTCCTGTGGAAACAACTATTTCCATAGAAAAAGTTATCGATAAAAAAATTTTTTATAAAAAAATTGATCGATAACAACATTTCAAAAACTTATCGATTACTTTTTTCCATGAAAATAGCCTTGATTAGCATCATTTTGTATGCGAAAAAATTATCGATAAACTTTTTTCTATAGAAAAATAATCGATAACAACATTTTTATTGAAAAATTAATCAATAACAATATTTTCTATGAAAAAAGCTATCGATAACAACTTTTTCTATGAAAAAAGCTATCGATAAAAACATTCTCTAAGAAAAAAGTGTTCGATAATAACTTCTTCTACAGAAAAATTGATTGATAAGATTCTTTTCTTTAGAAAAAACTAACCGATAATAAATGTTCGATACAAAAACTTATCGACTACTTTTTTCCATGAAAATAGCATTCTGAAAATAGCCTTGTTTACCATAATTTTCTATGGAAAAAAATTATCGATAAACTTTTTTCTAAAGGAAAAGTATTTGATTACAGTTTTTTATTACGAAAATGTCATCGATAACAACTGTTCTTATAGAAATAATCATCGATAATGATATTTTCTATCCAAAAAAGTAAATATTTCCATAGAAACAAGTCACCGATAACAGCTATTTATGTAGAAAACGCCATCGATAACAACTTTTTTATGAAAAAAGTCATCGATAATAACTACAGTTTTAAAAAATGATCCATTACAAATTTTTCTGAAGTCATTATTTACATTTTTCCTGTTGATAATGCTACTGATAACAACTTTTTTATAAAAAAGTAATCTATAATTACTGTTTCTAAAGAAAACTCCACGATAACAATATTTATTATAAAAAAACTTATCGATAATAACTTTTCTTATCTTCTTAATTTATAATTGTTAACACTTTTTCTATGAAAAGGTCATGGATAACACCTTTCTTTCTTCACAAAATGTCATCAAAAACAACAATTTCTATAAGAAAAAGTCACCGATAACATGTTTTCATTAAAAATTTTATCGATAACAACTGTTTCCATAGAAATAATCATCAATTATAATATTTTATATATATTAAAAATCATCGATAACTTTATTTCCTATGAAGAATCTCATCAATAAATACTTTGTCTATAGAAAAAGTCATCGATAACAACTTTTTCTATCGGAAAGAATTTTTCGATCGATAATTAGAGAAAAATTAAAGATAACAAATTTTTAACATAGAAAAGATAAGTGCCATTGATGCTATTTTTATAGAAACGTTATCGATTACGTCGCTTTTATTCAAAAAATGTCATCAATAACAACTTTTTCATTGAAAATGTCATCGATAACGCATTTTCTATGAAAAATAAGATCGATAATAACTATTGTTATGAAAAATATTATCGATAACAATTTTTTTTATAAAAAAAAATCGTCGATAATGACTTATTCTTTGGAAAAAATCGATCGATTCCATGGGAAAATTTATCGATAACAGTTATCAATAACATATTTGTCCATAAGAAAAACTCAACGATAACATATTTTCTGTGGAAAAAGTCATCGATAAAACATTCATCCATGGAAAAGGTCATTCCATAGAAAAAGAAAAATCATCAATAACAACTTTTTCCATAGAAAAAGTTATAAAAAAACCGATTTTCTATCGAAAAAGTAATCGATAATAATTTTTCTATCGTGAAAGTCATTGATAACTATTTTTTCTTAGAAAGAAAAAACAATAATAAAATGACTCCATATTAATGTTGATCGATAACCATTTGTATTCTTAAAAAAATAATTTTTATCATTCCAAAATACGAGCACCCTTTTTATAACTCACCATCAATTCCATGAAGTTTATAAAGTTTAAATTCCAACAAATTGTTTAAAATTAATTACAATGTGATGGTAGTAGAAAAAAATAATTGGATTAAGACGATGAGTTTTTTTTGTTTTTTAGAGATAGAGAGAGTGAGAGGGAGAGAAACAATAACAATGAATGATTTTACAGCCCGTGTTGCCCATGTGGCCCGTTAGCCAAGCAAATGCAACGTCAAAGAAAAAACAAAAAGTAAAAACAAAACACAACTAAAGTAAAAGTAAATTATTGACCCATATCGATTTCCTCCGCATCACAAACCTACCGATAAAGCAAACCTAACCGTTTACATGGCACCCATTACAACTTCAATGTAAAAAAATTCCGATTGCCATAAAACTTAAGTGCCCAACAAACATATCAATCAAGCATAACTTGTAAAGAGACCCAATGGCCTAAGACAAGCCGAGCCGAGTCGAAGTTAGTTACTGTGACTTGACTTCCTTTTCCGCCCGACCTTATTTACAATGACAATTTATGCAATTCTTGGCGTTTAAAGTTGGCCCACCAATGCCGCACCTCATTATTCCTCCCCCCCTCCCCCCCAAAAAAACCGATTACAACTTGAATGAATGTTGTTGTTTTTGTGCTTTAAGAAATTGTCACTGAAACCGTCAATGGAAAAAAAGAGGGGCTCCCTTAATAATTTAATAGACCATTAAGACATTTTATTTTAAATTGGTTTTTGTAATTTCAAACCGTGTCATCGTCATTTTTGTTGTTGCAAAGAATTTCAAAATATTTCTTTAATTTGGTGCAGTCTCAAGTTTCTGCTTGATTGAACAATTATTTAATTAAGAATTAAAGAAAAAAAAAAAACAAACCTGAGCGCTTTGCAATAAAGAGTGCAGATACACCCGAGGAAAAAATTACAGTTCAAAATAAGATTTCGGATCGACTTTTTTTTTTTTAACGGAAACCTTGTTATTGATACATATTTTTTATACAAATCGAATATGTTTTCTATAATCAACTAATAAAAAAATGTTGTTATCGATTCTCCTTTCTAAAAAAAAAAATTGTTATCGTATATGTTTTCTAGATATATCATTGTTATCGAATACGATTTCACAGAAACCTTGTTATCGAACAATCTCCCTCATAGAAAACATTGTTATCGATTAGGTTTTCTACAAAAACAAAATGTTATTGATCAAGATTTTTATATTAGACATTATTATCGATCCAGTTTTTTTTAAGAAATATTGTTATCGAACATTTTTACCATTGAACCATTGTTATCGAACATGATTTTACCGAAAGCAATGGTATGGAATACACTTCTTTGCATTTTTGATCAACTTTTGCAATAAAAATATGTTATCGATCAATTATTATGCCGAGAAAAAAACTGTAATCGACCAAATTTCGTAAAACGTTGTTATCTTTCTACTTGAGAATGAAATTATTACTACCGATAAATTTTCATAGAAACATTTTTTTTAAATTTGTTTATAAAACAATGGTTATCGATGACGTTTTCAATAAAAAGTAAATATCAGAGACTTTTACCATAGAAGAAATTGCTATCGATTACTTTTAGTTTTCGAATAGTTTTTCCATAGACAAAATTGCTATCGAAAGCATTTTCTATTGAACCAAATTGCAATCGAGAACATTTTTTACGAAAAAAATTGTTATCGAATATATTTTTCAGAGAAGAACTTGTTATCAGCGACTTTTCCCATAGAAAAAGTTCTCATCGAGGAAATTAAAAAATGTTGTTATCGATTAGTTTTCTTTTAAACTTTCTCTGCATCCATACCTTTTTCCACAATGAAGGGTGTAATCGACAACCTTCATCACAGAAAATAGTTTTATCGATAGCATTTTCCATTAAATATGTGGTTATCGGAAATATTTTCTTTGGAAAAAATTGTTTTGGTTAAAAATATTTCCATATAAAAAGTTGTTATCGATGACTTTTTCCATGGCAAAAGTTTTTATTGAAAATCGATGTCATATTCGAACGAAAAATTGATTATCGAATAATTTTTCAATAGAAGATGATTGTTATCGATTACTTCTTTATAAAATAGTTATTTCTGATATCTTTATAAGTACAAAATGTTGATTTGATTTTGAAGAATATAAGTTGTTATCGATGAAATTTTCCATAGAAAAAGTAGTTATCGAGAATATTTTTTTTCTGGATAAAGTTGTTATCGATAACTTTCTCTATAGAGGATATGGTAATAGATTGCTTTATTCTAAAGAAAAAGTTGTTATCGATAAACTTTTTTGAAAAATTTTAATGGAATGTTTGTTATTGAAATATTTTTTTATTTTTTTGTCATCGAAAGGCTTATGTATAGACAAGACGATATCGATAAACTATTCAAATTTTCTTTCGATAATTTTGTTTATGGAAACAGTTGAAAGAAAAAGTCGTTTTTGGGGAGTAAAAGTTGTTATGAAGAAAGTTGTTATCGATAACATATTCTATAGAGGATATGGTAATCAATTGCTTTATTCTAAAGAAAAAGTTGTTATCGATAAACTTTTTTGAAAAAATTTAATAGAATGTTTGTTATCGAAATAATTTTTCTATAGATAATGTTGTCATCGAAAGACTTTTGTATAGACAAGACGATATCGATAAAATATTCAAATTGTTTTTTTCGATAAATTTGTCTATGGAAACAGTTGCTATCGTTTATTTTTCCTTTAGAAAAATATTCTTTGCTTGTTTTTTCTTTACGATAAATTGTTATCGATCTAGAGATAAACAGAAAGGGGTTGTTACTGATTAACTATTTAAAAAAAACCGTTAATTGGAAAGAACCATTGTCGATTAAATTTTGTAAAGAAAAGTTTGTTATCGATACCATTTTCCATAGAAAAATAAGTTATCGAGAATATTTTCTCTAGAGAAAATTGTTATCGATAACATTTTCTATAGAGGATGTGGTAATTGATTGTTTTTTCTAAAGAAAAAAGCGGTTATCGATAACTTTTTTTGAAAAAATTAAATAGAATTTTTGTTATCGAAACAATTTTTAATAGAAAATTTTGTTATCAATAGACCATTCAAATTTTTTTTCAATAAATTTGTTAATTGAATAATTGTTATCGATTTGTTTCCTTTAGAAAAATATTTTATGCTTGTTTTTTCTATTTATTCTATTTTATATTCTATACGATAAATTGTTATCGATCAAGAGTTAAACAGAAAAAGGCTGCTACTGATTAACTATTTTAAAGAAAAAGTAGTTGATTGGAAAGAGCCATTATCGATTAAATTTTGGAGAGAAAAATAATTTTCCATAGAAAAAGTAGTTATCGGAATATTTTTTCTGAAGAAAGTTGTTACCGATAACATTTTCTATAGAGGATAAGGTAATCGATTGCTTTTTCTAAGGAAAGCAGCGGTTATCGATAAACTTTTTTTTAAATTTCAATGCAATGTTTGTTATCGAAATAATTTTTAATACAAACTATCGTTATCATTGAACTTAACCTTAAAAAAGTCAAAAATCTATTCTCTAGAAAAGAATTGTTATCGATAAATTTGTCTATGGAAATAGTTGCTATCGATTATTTTGTCTATAGAAAAAGTTGTTATGTCTATTTTTTTCTATACGAAAAATTATTATCGATTAACAGTTATATAGAAAAAAAACTGTTATCGATTAACTATTTCAATGAAAAAGTCGTTATCGATCACTAATTATTTGGAAAGAGTTGTTGTAGATTAACTTTTAAAGAGAGAATGTAGTTATCGATCAAATTTTTATTGTCATCGATTAACTTTTTGCTATGAAAAATTCATTATCTATAAAATTTTCTGTAAAATATTTTCTGTTCCATGTCCTCCAAGAATCTACAGGTTTTGCAATTGTTTTGTCGATATCATAAAGGGAAAATCGTAGTAAAATGTTTTACATTCTTGCAGTTCAGGAACAGAGCAATAATTCAATAATTCTTCGAGCAATTGATGACTTTCGTAGCCGGGACTTTCTTCTTTGAATAGTTGAAAGAGATAAGTAAAAACAAACTTTCGTTTAATATTTTCAATATTGCCTTGTTTTTTTCTTTCGATTCTTTATGCCGAACATGGCTCAGCGTCTTTACTTCGTGTGTCTTAACTCAGTTTTCGTTTAAATTTTATTGGGTCATTTGTTCGAGTAATTTATTGTTTTTAATTTTTATGGTTTTTTTCTTCTCTCATCACTGCTCCAGACACGATGATGGCCATAAAGACTTGCCTTCTTTGCTTATTTAATTACATGTTTTCATTTGGCCTGAGATATTTTTATTTTTGGTTTTACAAAAAACGTGGTTAAGAGAAAACGCGAGTGTTTTCAACACAAGTGGCCAGAAAAAAACAATATTTAAATGCATTAGCATAAATTATAATTTTTTATTACGGATCAGAAGAAACAGAAATATGAAAACTGAACTGAAAATCTAATTACAGCAATTTGTGTGTGTTGGTGGCTAACAACATTTAGCTTTTTGGTCAAAATAATTGGCCCACAATTTCCAAGCAATTAATTTTTGCATGTAAAATAATTACGACGTTTTTTTATTGGATTTTGAATTTTTATGGATTTTTTTGAGAGGGTTCACGGTCTATTTACTCTTGTGATTTAGGAAAATATAGTAAAATTCGATAAAGAATATTTTCTTTTTTGGCGGTACTCTCTTAAAAACCGAATTATAAAAATCAAAAATTGGTCGAAATTTTTTTTCTTTTAAGTCCAATTTAATGCAAATATTTTCTTGTTAAAAATTATAGCTACCGATTTCGTTTGTTTGGTGACTCATAGTGAAATTTGATGGAGAACATTTTTCCTATTGACAGTATTACCCTAAAATGAAGAATTTTGACGGAAAGACCATTAAATTGGAAAATGACCAAAATTCTAGTTATTTTTTTATTTAATTAATGCACAAATTGATACTAAAGTTTTTGTGATAAATATTATAGCTAGAGATTATTTTTGTTCCGGAACCTTCACTTAAACTTGTCGAAGAACATAGGCTCTCTTGGAACAATCCACCAAAATTAAAGTTTTTAAGGAGAAAATCCCCAAAAGTCATATTTGACCCAAAAATAAATGATTTTTTTTTCATAATCCCAAGTTGATACTAAAATATTCATGGTAAAAATTATAGCTACGGATTTCTGTTGTTTGAGGACATATGGTGAAATTTAATAAAGAATAAAATCTCTTTTCGTCACATTCCGCTAAAATGAAGTATTAAGGAACAAATGATAAAAATCCAAAATTGGTCGAAATTAACTATTTTTTCATTTATCCCCAAATGTATGCCCCAATTTTCTTATATAAAAATTAAAGCTACAGATTTCGTTGGTTTGGTAACTCATAGTGAAATTTGTTAAGGAATAAAATCTCCTTTGGTCACACTCCCCCAAAATGAAGTATTAATGACCAAATCATAAAATTCCAAAATTGGTCGAAATTAACTATTTTTTCATTTATCCCCAAATGTACGCCGCAATTTTCTTGTTAAAAATTAAAGCTACTGATTTCGTGTGATTGGTGACTCATAGTGAAATTCGATGTAGAATAAAATCTCCCCTGGTGGCCTTCCCCTAAAAGGAAGTATTTAGGATCAAATCGTAGAAATCAAAAATTGGTCGAAATGAAAAATTTTTTCATTTATCCCCAAATGTATGCCGCATTTTTCTTGTTAAAAATTAAAGCTACAGATATCGTTTGTTTGGTGACTCATGGTGAAATTCGATATAGAATAAAATCTCCTTTGATGGCCCTCCCCTAAAATGAAGTATTAAGGGCCAAATCAGAGAAATCCAAAATTGGCCGAAATTATCTATTTTTCCATATTTCCCCAAAAGTATGCTGCTATTTTCTTATTAAAAATTATACCTGCAAATTTTGTGTGATTGGGTACCCATAGTGAAATTCGATATAGAATAAAATTTCCTTTAGTCACTCTCCCCTAAAATTAAGTTCAAAGGGCCAAATTGCAAAAATTCAAAATTGGTCGAAATTAACTATTTTTCATTTAACCCCAAATGTATGCTGCTATTTTCGTGTTAAAAATTAAAGCTAGAGATTTCCATTATTTGGATACCCATAGTGAAATTTGATATAGAATAAAATCTTCTTTAGCGGCCCTCCCTTAAAATTAAATATTGAGGACTATATCGTAAAACGCAAAAATTTGTCGAAACTAACTATTTTTTTCATTTATCCCCAAATGTATGCCTTATTTTTCTTGTTAAAAATTCTAGCTACAGATTTCCATTATTTGGGTACCCATAGTGAAATTTGATAAAGCATAAAATCTCCTTTGGTCACACTCCCCTAAAATGAAGTATTAAGGACCAAATCATTAAAATTCAAAATTGGTAGAAATTAACAATTTTATCATTTAACCCCAAATGTATGCTGCTATTTTCTTGTTAAGAATTAAAGCTACAGATTTCATTTGTTTGCTGACTTATGGTGAAATTTGATGTAGAATATTCCCTTCTTTAACAGTCTTACCCTAAAATGAAGTATTCAGGTTTAAAACCACGAAATTAAAAAAGTCGCCCAAGAGGAACCTTTTTTCTTCAGATCAATAGTTTCGTTTTCTCCATAAGGTTAACAAAAGACTTTCTTCTTTTAATGTTATTTAGTAAAATTTAATGCTGAATATTCTTTTGTTTGACACCACTCGTCTAAAATTAAGTATTGGCTGTAAAAGTGACCAAAAATACCAAATTCCCCCCAAAAATGTTGCCATCATTATATACCAAATTTGATAGTGTCATTATCCTGGCATTTACTAAAGCTATGGATTTTTGTTGTTTGGCAACCCATAGTAAAATTTGATGTAAAATCTTTTTCTCATTGGTATCGAAGCTCTAAAACTAAAATTGATGGCATAAAGGGCAAAAAAAATTAAAATTCGACCAAAGCGAGGTATTTCTTGTTTATATACCTCTATTTGTTGGCACGATTTTTTGGTATCTATTGTAGCTACAGATTTATTTTCCTTGAAAGTCTTTTAGCAGAATTTGGTATACAACATTTCCTCCTTTAGCGGGTTTCTTCTAAAATGAGTCTTTCGGGCAAAAAATACCAAAATAAAAAATCGTTTACGTTTATATTCCCTCATTTAATTGCAAGATTTCCTGTATATCTGTTGTAGCTACCGATTTCTGTTCCTTGGAGACTTTTTGTAAAATTTGTTGTAGAACATTTCCTTTTTTAGCATTTTTCTTCTAAAATGAGCCTTTCAATCAAAAAATACCAAAATAAAAAATCGCCCAAACATTTTTATTTTTGGGTAGAATTCTCCAATTTTTATAAATATTTTTTTTTTGCGTTGAAAATAAATTTTAATTTTTTTTAAAAATTACTTTCCAAGAGTTAGGACTGTTCTGCAATTTTTAGAACATTTTTATTTTTTTATATACAATTTTTTTATATATTTATGGCAACTCTCATTGCCACACCAAATTCGACCAAATCAAAGTACGTTTATATACCCTCATTTAATTGCAAGATTTCCTGTATATCTGCTGTAGCTATCAATTTCTGTTCCTTGGAGACTTCTGGTAGAATTCGGTGTAGAATATTTCCCCCTTTAGTACTTTTCCTCTAGAATGTGGCATTCCGTCAGAAAATAATAAAAATTGAAAAATTGACCAAAATGTTTATTTTTGGGTAGAACTCTTCAATTTTTTTAAATATATTTTTTGGTTTGAAAATAAATTTTAAATTTTTTCTAAATTAGTTTTCCAAGTGTTAGAACTATTCCGCAATATTTAGAATTTTTCTATTTTTATTTAGTTGTATTACAAGTGCCACTGTCACACACCAGATTCGACCAAATAATTGTATGTTTACATACCCTCATTTAATTGCAAGATTTCCTGTATATCTATTGTAGCTACCGATTTCTGTTCCTTGGAGACTTTTAGTAGAATTCGGTGTAGAACATTTCCCTCTTTAGCAGTTTTCCTCTAAAATGTAGTCTTCAGTCAAAAAATACCAAAAATTGAAAAAATGGCCCAAAAAATGGCAAAAAAATTAAAATAATATTTTTTTTTTAATATTCATTTTTTTTTGTCCAAAACAAAATTTAAAAATTTTCTAAATTAGTCTACCTAGTGTTAAATCAATTTCCGCAACATTAGAAAAAAAATATTATTTTCTTAGAAAAAAAAATCCTAGACAAAATTGTTCATTTCCGTTGCTAATTTAAAAAAAAAAAATCACCAAATAATTGATACACATTAAATTATAATTAGAAATTTGTTTTTATTTCGAGATATTATTTTTTTTTTGTTGATAATGAATTCCAATCTCCTCAAAATAAAGTAATTATTTTTCATTGGTTTTGATTTTTATTTTATTTTGTTGTTGTTGTGTTTGGGTATTACACTTGTCATTGAATCGCCAACAAATTAATGGGATTTGCTCACGCATTTTTCTTAAGGCAATTATTTTTAAAATGTTGTCATCTTAGAGCCATAATTAAGACAACTTACCATCAAAAGCTTAGAGCCATGGCTAAACAAAAAAAAATGTCAAAATACAACTTTTCAAATTAAAACATTAGCTTTTGATTGCTACTCTTTTGGTTTAAACCACCTCATGGCAAATCCAAATTGTCAACAACATTGGCGTGACAATGTTTTTTTTAATTTGGTGTGTGTGTATGTGTGGCGTGCACTTAATTTAAAATATTGTTTTAAATTGCATTTTCCCGTTGTTTATTTCCGTTTCCTGTAAATGGCTCTTTGGCCTGCCATGGCTTGGCTTCTGTTTTCAATTGAATTTCATTTAAACGGTTAACATTTCCAATAGAGATCAATCTCGTATTCCCCTGGCCCCTCACACACACACAAGGTGGCTGACCTGCTATTATTATACTATAGCCACTATTAAATAATAATCACAGGCCAAACAATAACGGCCATTGCAAAAGACTGCCGCCGTTGATGATGATGATGGGGCTCGTAAAATAGACCAAAGATTGCACATCTGGTTGACAAGTTCATTGGCAGTTAAATGACAATAGAAATTGATACTTCTTTTATTAAAAAAACGATTTATTTATGGGCTTTGTTATCGATAACAATGGAAAGATGTGAATTTGAAATAAAACCGACCATTTCGCTGTTGTCTTTTTATGTTTGTTCACATCGATAATAGCCAATAACAAAACATAAATCTGAAAACAATTTTCATGGGAAAACAATATTATTCAGGTAATATATCAAAAAACTCTAAAAATTAATTGTTCAGCATTTTTGGTCGAATTTTTAATTTTTGGGAATTTTCGACCAATAATTGGGGTACAGTACAAACGGATACTAGGACAAATAAAAATCATAGGCAATAATTTATATCAAGAAAAAACTCAATACCAAATTTGGCATTTAAAAACCGTTTATTTTGGTCGAATTTTTTATTTTGGGAATTTTCGACCAAAAATTGGAGTTTGGTCAAAAAGGGTACTAGGACAAATAAAACACATAAGCACTAATGTATATCACGAAAATCTCAATTCAAATTAGGTATGGAAAAATACAATTTATTTTGGTCGATTTTTCTAATTTGCAAAATTTTGACGAAAAAGTTAACTTTTGTAAAAAAATATAAATTTAATAACAAATTTCCATGGGAAAACAATATTATTTAGGCAATATATCAAAGAACCCTAAAAATTAGTTTTTCAGCATTTTTGGTCAATTTTTTTATTTTTGGGAATTTTCGGCCAATAATTGGAGTATGGTCAAAAAGGGAACTAGGACAAATAAAAATCATAAGAAATAATTTATATCAAGAAAATCGCAATACCATATAAGGTATCGGAAAAAGTACCAGCTATTTTGGTCGATTTTTCTTTTTTGCAAATTTTTGAACAAAAAAATGAAAAATCATAGGCAATAATTTGTTTTAAGAAATTCTCAATACTAAATAGGTATGGAAAAAATACGTTTTTGGTCGATTTTTCTTTTTTGCAAAATTTTGAGCAAAAAATTAACTTTTGTAACAAAAATTAAATCTAATAACAATTTCCATGGGAAAACAATATTATTTGGGTTAAATATTAAAGAATCCAAAAAATTAATTTTTGACCATTTTTGGTCGAATTTTTTATTTTGGAAAATTTTGACCAATAATTGGGGTGTGGTAAAAAAGGATACTAGGAAAAGGATACAAGAAAATCGCAATACCATATTAGGTATGGAAAAATACCGTTTATTTTTGGTCGATTTTTAATTTAGGAACATTTTGACCAAAAATGAACTTTTTTGCTAATTTTTCAATGGAAAACAAGAAATAGATATTAATAAGACATGTTTTAAAACTACCAGCACAGAATTGGGTATTTAAACAAAAATAATAATTTCTGGCGATTTTTTTATTTTGCGAAAAATTATGTAATTTTGAGTTTTTGTTCCAAATTTCGTAATTTTAGAGACAAAGTGTCAATGGAAAAAATATTCTACACCCAATTTCATTATAAGTCACTGAACAAGGGAAATCTGTATCTCTGCTCTATCACAGAATATTCGACCCGAAATTTTGGTATAAAAACAAAATATTTTATTTTGGTCCAATTATGTAATTATGGGATTTTATACCAAAATTCCTAATTTTAGGCACAAAGTGTCAATGGAAAAAATATTCTATACCCAATTTCGCCATATGTCACTTAACAAAGAACATCTGTAGCTCTGCTGTGTATTTGTTCATTTTGGCCAAATTTGGCAGTTGTGGGATTTTGTACCAAAATTCTTCATTTTAGGGACAAAGTGTCAAGTGAAAAAATATTCTACACCCAATTTCACTATAAGTCACTTAACAAAGGAAATCTGTTGCTCTGCTGTATCACAGGATATTCACCCCTTAAAAATTGGTATAAAAACAAAATATTTTATTTTTGTCCAAAAATATATATGTGTGGGATTTTGTAACAAAATTCGTAATTTTTGGGACAAAGTGTCAATAGAAAAAATATTCTACACCCGATTTCGTAATAAGCTACTGAACAAAGAAAATCCGTAGCTCTGCTCAATCACAAGATATTCACCCCTTAAAAATTGGTGGAAAAACAAAATATTGCATTTTGGTCCAATTATGTAATTGTGTGATTTTGTACCAAAAATCGTAATCTTAGGGATAAAGTGTCAAGGGAAAAAATATTCTACACCCAATTTCATAATAAGTCACTGAACAAATGAAATCTGTAGCTCTGCTATATCACAAAATATTCCCCCCTTTAAAAATTGGTAGAAAAAGAAAATATTTCATTTTGGTCCAATTATATAATTTTGAGTTTTTTTACAAAAATTCTTCATTTTAGGAACAAAGTGTCAATGGAAAAAATATTCTACACCCAATTTCACCATAAGTCACTGACCAAAGGAAATCTGTAGCTCTGCTATATAACCAAGATATTCACAACTTAAAATTGGTATAAAAACAAAATACTTCATTTTGGCCCAATTATGGAATTTTGGGATTTTGTACCAAAATTTGTCACTTTTGGGACAAAGTGTCAATGGAAAAAATATTTTACACCCAATTTCGTGATAAGTCACTAATTAAAGGAAATCTGTAGCTATACTGTATCACAGGATATTCTACCCATAAAAATTGGTATAAAAATAAAATATTTTATTTTGGCCCAATTATGTAATTTTGGGATTTTGTACCAAAATTCTTAATTTTAGTGACAACGTGTCAATGGAAAAAATATTCTACACCAAATTTAATCATAAGTCACTGAATGAAGGAAATTTCTAGCTCTGCTATATAACTAAGACATTCGCAACTTAAAATTGGTATAAAAATGAAATATTTCATTTTGACCCAATTTTATTATTTTGGGAATTTCCGGCCAAATAGAATTTTTGGGTTACATTGTTGATGAAGAAAATATTCTACACCAAATTTCACAATAAGTCACGGAAGAAATGAAGTCTGTAGCTTCGACGTACAACATGAATTTCGACCAATTAAAAGTGGTATATTAACAAAAGATGAAATTTTGACCCAATTTTCAAAATCTGATAATTTTTCCCTTAATACATCATTTTAGGTGGTAATTGTCAATGAGGAACATATTCTACATCTAATTTTACTAGAATTCACAAAAAGAAAAAAATCAGTAGCTTTGTTGTATAACAGAGAAAAGTCGTCCAAAATAAAAAAAAAATTGACCCAATTGTTTCATTTTGGGATTTTGTCCCAGAATCCTAATTTTTAGGGACAAAGTACCAAGGGAAAAATTATTTTACACTAAATTTTACATTAAGACTCCACACCCTTTGAAATCTCTAGCTTAAATATTTAGCGAGAAATTCTCAGTTCTAATTTTGGCTATAAAAACAAAAAAGTCGTTTTTTTCCGATTTCGCCTTTGAATTTGCCATACATTTTAAAAACTAAAGCCGAGATAATCAGAATACATATCTTGCCATTCTCAAACCCCCCCCCCCCCCCCCCCCCCCGTTTCCTGCTGTACAAGATATTAAAAAAATATTAACATAAAAAAAATACAAAAGTGTTTTATTGCCCTGCGGCAATGTTGCCATCAAGAACTCTTGTTGATTGACAGCCAACGAGAAGCCCGCTAAGATTAATTTTGTTTTCGTTGTTTTTTTTTTTCAATTGTTTTCATAAATATTTGTATTTCCACTTGTGTTACACTAACATTCTGACCCAAATTGCCGGGAATTGTTTTCGATTTTGTTGTCTTAAATCACATTTTTATGTTAATTTCAAGTGTCTTGGTGGTGTTCGGTGGTGGTGACACAGTTTTGTTTTTTTTTCCAAGTTTCATTTTCATTGTGGAATTTAGAGGTCTCTTGGGTATGCAGTTTTTAATTTTATCTGTTTTTTTATTCTGTTATTATAAAAAATATTCTGAATTGCCCGGTGGCCTGTGACTTATTGTGGTGGCACAGTGTTTTGAGACAATATTAAAAATTAATGTAAAAAATGGTAAATTTTCAAATTGGAATATGGAGGGCGTATGATTGGTATTAATTATTTACATAATAGGCGTATGATTAATTTTAGTTGGCCATGGGTATGGGACGTATGATTGATATTCATTTAAAATATAATAAAATTAATCATACGACTTGTTTTTTTTTTTTTCAAATACTGTGCTAGAGCTTAGCACACCCCCGGGACGTATGATTAATATTAATTTAAAATTAAACAATAAAAAATCACATATTTTTAATTTTTGTTTTTTTTTTGGACTTTTTGAAATACTGTCCTAAAGCTATGTACATTCAGCACATGTCTAATATTTATCATGTTGTGCATTGTTTAATTTTTTTTGTTTTCTTTTTTTATAATAACAACTTACAGGTGTTTAGGTACTACACACATTATTTGTCATCAATGTCAAACGTTAAAGGGGGCTTAAAGTAAAAAAAATAAACATTAAATGATTCACATTAAAAATTCGAAAAAAAACACCATTCATGAATTATGAAGCGAATCATAATTTATGTCTAAAAAAATAAAATATTAAAACCTAAAGGGTTTTAATCAAGAAAAAAATATTGACAGCACCCAAACTAATTTGTGACAAATGTTGCCCAAAAAAATCGAATTTTTCAATTTAAGTGCACAAATTGCCAGAAATATTCTATTTTAGTATTAATTTTTTTCCCGATACATATTACAGCTAGAGATTTCTTATGTTCGGCGACCCATAGTGAAATTTGATGAAGAACATTTCCTCCATTGACACTATCCCTCTAAAATCATTTGTTAAGGGAGAAAATCTCCAAAAACGCTATAATCGACATTTGTATTTAAGCGCCCAAATTACGAGATATTCTTTTTTGGTATTAATTTTTTCCGATAAATATTAAAGCTAGGGATTTCTTGTGCCCGGTGACCCCTAGTGAAATTTCATGAAGAACATTTTTTCCATTGACATTATCCCTCTAAAATCATGTACTAAGGGAGAAAATCTCCAAAAATGCCACAAACTCCAAAAATGGATGTTTTGTTTTTTATACCAAAATTGATGGTGGCATATTCAATATTTTTAACACCAATATCCCTTACTTTTTATTTAGTGTCCTATAGTAAAATTTCACGGAGAACATTTTCTCCATTGATAACATTTCTCTAAAATGAAGTATAAAGCGAAAAATTCCCAAAAAATACAAAATTCGACCAAAATATTGTGTTTTTAAGAAAACTCAAATTAATACAAGAAATTTCTTGGTATGTAATTTAACTACAGTATTCTCATGATAGTTGACCCCTAGTGAAATTTGATAAGGAACATTTTCTCTATTGACATTATCCCTCTAAAATCGTGTGTTAAGGGAGAAAAAAATCAACTCCAAAAAATGGATATTTTATTTTTTATACCAAAATTAATGCTGGCATATTCAATATTTTTATCACCAATATGCCTTACTTTTATTAAGTGCCCTATAGTAAAATTCCATGGAGAACATTTTTTCCATTGATGCCATATCTCTAAAATGAAGTAAAAAGCGAAAAATTCCCAAAAAATACGAAATTCGACCAAAATGGTGTTATTTGTAAAGATACTCAAATTGATACAAAAAATTCTTGGTATACAATATACCTACAGTTATCATTTGTTCGCTGACCTATAGTGAAATTTGATGAAGAACATTTTTTCATTGACATTATCCCTCTAAGGTAATTTTTTAAGGGAGGAAATCTCCAAAAATGCCACAAACTCCAAAAATTGATGTTTTATTTTCAATACCAAAATTAATGGTGTCATATTCAATATTTCTATAACCAATAACCCTTACTTTTATTTAGTGCCCTATAGTAAAATCCAATGGAGAACATTTCCTCCATTGATGCCATATCTCTAAAATGAAGAGAAAAGCAAAAAAAATCCCAAAAAATACAAAATTCGACCAAAATAGTGTGTTTTGTAAAAATACTTAAATTGATACAAAGAATTTCTTGCTATGTAATATAGCTACAGTTTTCTCATGCTCAGTGACCCCTAGTGAAATTTGATGAAGAACTTTTTTTCCATTGACATTATTCCTCTAAAATTATATACTAATGTAGAAAATCTCCAAAAATGCCACAAACTCCAAAAATTGATGTTTTATTTTTTTTATACCAAAATTGATAGCGGCATATTCAATATTATTATCAACAATATCCCTTACTTTTATTTAGTGTCCTATAGTAAAATTTCACGGAGAATATTTTCTGCGTTGATGCCATATCTCTAAAATGAAGAAAAAAGTGAGAAATTCCCCAAAATACAAAATTCGACCAAAACAACGTGTTTTGTAAGTCGACAAAAATTAATTCGCAATTTTCCTTGATAAAAAAATATAGCTAAAATTTTTCATTTGCTTGGTTACTCATAGTGAAATGGAATGTAGAATCTTTTCTCTTTTAACAATATGGCCCAAAAATTAAGTTTTTAGAGAAAAAATCGCAAAATTGTAAAAATTGACCAAAATAAGGGATTTTTGCTGTAATACCCAAAATGATATGGCAATTTTTGTTATAAATATTTAAGTTACATATTACTTTTGTTCGGTGACTCATAGTAAAATTGAATGTAGAATATTTTCTTTTTTGGCAATATGGCGCTAAAATGAAGTTTTTAGAGAAAAAGTCCAAAATTGTAAAAATTGACCAAAATAAGGGTTTTTGCCTGTAATACCCAAAATGATATGGCAATTTTGGTTATAAATACAAGAGTTAAAGATTTCTTTTGCTCCGTGACTCATAGTAAAATTGGAAGTACAACATTTTCTTCTTTTGACAGTATTGCCTTATAATGCAGTTTTTAGAGAAAAAATCGCAAAAATTGAAAAATTGACCAAAATAAGGTTTTTTTTTTGCTGTAATACCCAAAATGATAAAGCATTTTTTGTTATAAATATTGGAGTTACAGATTTCTTTTTCTCGGTGACTCCTAGTGAAATTGAATGTAGAATATTTTCCTTTTTGACAATATGGCCCTAAAATGCAGTTTTTAGAGTTTTTGGAGTTACAGATTTCTTTTTCTTGGTGACTCCTAGTGAAATTGGATGTAGAATATTTTCTTTTTTGACAATATGGCCCTAAAACGCAGTTTTTTAGAGAAAAATCGCAACATTGTAAAAAATTACCAAAATAAGGGTTTATGGCTGTAATACCCATAATGATACTGCAATTTTTGTTATATACATTAGAGTTACAGATTTCTTTTGCTCCGTGACTCATAGTAAAATTGGACGTCGAACATTTTCTTTTTTGGCAGTATGGCCCTAAAATTAAGTATTTAGTGAAAAGTAGCAACATTAAAAAAATCGACCAAAAGAATGGTTTTAAGTTATATTCCACTAATAATGTTGCTATTTTTGTTTTAAATATTACAGTTACAGATTTAAATTGTTTGGTGACTTATAGTGAAATTTAATCAAGAATATTCTCTCCACTAACAAAATTGCCCTAAAATGCAGTTTTTAGAGGAAAAATCCCAGAATTGGAAAAATTGACCAAAATAAGGGTTTATGGCTGTAATACCCTTAATGATACTACAATTTCTTGTTATATATATAAGAGTTACGAATTTCTATTGTTTGGTGACTCATAGTGAAATTGGACGTAGAACATTTTCTATTTTTACAGTATTGCCCTGAAATGCAGTTTTAAGAGAAAAAATCGCAAAATTGTAAAAATTGACCAAAATAAGGGTTTTTGCTGTAATACCTAAAATGATATGACAATTTTTGTTATAAATATTAGAGTTACAGAATTCTTTTCCTCCGTGACTCATAGTGAAATTGGATTTAGAATATTTTCTTTTTTGACAATATGGCCCTAATATGCAGTTTTTAGAGAAAAAGTAGCAAAATTGTAAAAATTGACCAAAATAAGGGTTGTGACTGTAATACCCAAAATGATATGGCAATTTTTGTTATAAATATTAGAGTTAGAGATTTCTTTTGTTCAGTAACTCATAGTGAAATTGGACGTAGAATAGTTTTGGTTTTGACAGTATTGCCCTAAAATTAAGTATTTAGTGAAAATTAGCAACATTAAAAAAATCGACCAAAAGAATGGTTTTTAGTTATATTCCACAAATAATGTTGCTATTTTTGTTTTAAATATTACAGTCACAGATTTAAATTGTTTGGTGACTTATAGTGAAATTTAATCAAGAATATTCTCTCCATTAACAAAATTGCTCTAAAATGCAGTTTTTAGAGGAAAAATCGCAGAATTGGAAAAATTGACCAAAATAAGGGTGTTTTTCTATAAAACCCATAATGACACTGCAATTTTTGTTATTTATATTAGAGTTACGAATTTCTTTTGTGTTGTGACCTTTATTGAAATTCGGCGGAGAATATATCCTCCTTTGAACGTTTGCCTCTAAAATGAAGTATTAAAAAAAATCCCAAAATTATGAAAATCGCCCAAAAATGAAATAATTTTGCCAATATTTACACTGCAAATGTTTGCGTTATTATCTCGATATATATTAATTCCACAGATATCTTTTGTGTGGGGTCTAATAGTGAAATCAATCAAGAATACTCTCTCCATTAACAATATGGCCCTAAAATGCAGTTTTTAGAGAAAAAATCGCAAATAGTAAAAATTGACCAATTAAGGGTTTGTGACGCTAATACCCAAAATGTTACAGCAGTTTTTGCTATAAATATTAGAGTTACAGATTTCTTTTGCTCCGTGACTCATTATAAAATTGGATGTAGAATATTTTCTTTTTTGGCAATATGGCGCTAAAATGAAGTGTTTAGACAAAAAGTCCCAAAATTGTAAAAATTGACCAAAATAAGGGATTTTTGCTGTAATACCTCAAATTATATGACAATTTTTGTTATAAATATTGGAGTTACTTTTGTATGGTGACCCTTAGTGAAATTTGGCGGAGAATATATTCTCCTTTGAAAGCATGCCTCTAAAATGAAGTATTTTTAAAAAATTCTCAAATTTATTAAAATCGTCCAAAAATGAAATAATTTGGCCAATATTTATTCCGCAAATGTTAGCGTTATTATCTCGATATATATTAATTCCACAGATATCTTTTGTGTGGGGTCTAATTGTGAAATTAATCAAGAATATTCTCTCCATTAACAATATGGCCCTAAAATGCAGTTTTTAGTGGAAAAATCGCAAAATTTTAAAAATTGAGCAAAATAAGGGTTTTTGGCTGTAATGCCCAAAATGATATGGCAATTTTTGTTATAAATATTAGAGTTACTGATGTCTTTTGTTCGGTGACTCATAGTAAAATTGAATGTAGAATATTTTCTTTTTTGACAAAATGGCGCTAAAATGAAGTGTTTAGATAAAAAGTCCCAAAATTGTAAACGTTGACCAAAATAAGGTTTTTTTGCTGTAATACCCAAAATGATATGGTAATTTTGGTTATAAATATTGGAGTTACGAATTTCTTTTGTATGGTGACCCTTAGTGAAATTTGGCGGAGAATATATCCTCCTTTGAATGTATGCCCCTAAAATGAAGTATTTTTAAAAAATTCCCAAATATATTAAAACCGTCCAAAAATTAAATAATTTTGCCAATATTTATACCCCAAATGTTAGCGTTATTATCTCGATATATATTAATGCCATAGATATCTTTTGTGTGGGGACTCATAGTGAAATTTTGTGGGGAACATTTTCTCCATTGACAGTTGGGCTCTAAACTAAGGTATTATAGGAGATATGGTGCCCACAATTTTTTTTTTTTCAGAAAATAAAAATTAAAATCATCCTTGATTTTTATTTCGTTTCTTTTTCAATTATTTTACGTCACCATCTTCATCCATAAATATGCAATTTAATTTGGTCCACTCCTAAAATCTCCATGCATGCATACATACATATTTTTTATTTATTTCGAAATTCAACATAAAATTGGAAATAGCAATCAAGTGATTATGGAGGTCAATAGCGCCAGCGGGCGAATTAAACAGTCTCTTGAATTAATTTTCAACTATCATCCAAAGCGAAATATGAAATCAAACATGCAAACTATGTTTTTTTTCGTTTTTGCATAAATTATGCTATTAAATAATGAAAAAATTTACTTCCCTTTAGTAAAGCAAAGATAAACTATTTTTCAAAATTTCCTAAAATAATTTATTATTTATGGCATAAAATATTTGAAATAATTAATCATTTAACTTGCAGCGCCCGGCAAGTGAAGTAAAAGAAATTGAAAAAAAAAAAATAACAATTATGCAGACAACCACACATAATTTTCACTCTTGTTGTTGTTGCTGTTTACAAATTATGATATAATAATAAACAATTGTGTTTGGCTTTCTTGTTGTAACTGTTTTTTGCCAGTATTTTTTTTTACTGTTTTATTAATTAATTGCATAACTACAATAGTGTATTGCCTAGCAATAAACATTACAACAATGTGAACAACAACAAACAGTTGTCTTGGCCAGCCCAGAAAATGGCAAAGCAATGAGCGGAGGTTGGAAAAATGTTGGCGCAACAAAAAGAGTCAACAAACTCAAGCAAAAAAAGTGTTAATGCAAAAAAGTGATACTTTGATTATAGCACCCCCCTCTCTCTCTCTCTCTCTCTCTCTCTCTCTCCATTACAGAGCGATAATTACTACAAAACTTTGCAAAACCGGGCAAACATAAACACAACAATTAAAGAAAATATTGATAAATAAAATTTGTTCAAAGCTGAAGGAAATAGACCTCCAAAACTCTGCAAACACCTCATTTTAGGGGAAAATTGTTAAAGGGGAAAATATTCTTCATAAAATTTTAACATAAGTCTCCAGGCAACAGAAATCGCTAGCATTATTACATAGCAAAGAAATATTAACATCAATTCATAATAGTTCACCAAAATATTAGTTTCTTAAAGTGAATCTCACATTTCTAGGATTTGAGCCTGAATACTTCATTTAAGGGTGTAACTCATAAAGGGAAAAATATTCCTGACTAAATTTCACCCCATGTTGGCGAAGGAAAGAAATCTATAGCTATGACATGTGATGAGAAAATTCAAGTACTATTTTGGGCATTCCAACCACAAAATTACCGCCATTTTTGGTCGAATTTGATATTTTAGGGATTTTATGTCTTAAAACATCTTCTTAGGGGCCAGATGTTAAAAGAAAAAATATTCCTTATCAAATTTCATTAAAAGTTGCCACACAGCAGAAATTTGTAGCTTTGATGTGTACCAAGAAAATATGAGTATCAAATTGGGTATTTAAACAAAAAAAACTTTTTTTATGGGGAAATGGGTACTTTTGGTATTATTCCGAAGAATGTGTTCAATTTGGGAATTAGGTGTTAATGAACAAAATTTTCTTCACAATTCCAAAACAAGCCACTGAACAAGAGAAGTTCGTAACTGTTGCCTATATCAAGAAAAATTGACTTTAAATGGTGGTATTCAAATGAAAGCGGGACTTTTTGGTCGAATTTGACCTTTTTGGGGATTTGTGTCTTAAAACCTCTTTTTAGGGGCAAGATGTCAAGGGTAAAAATATTCCTTATCAAATTTCACTAAAAGTCGCCACCCAGCAGAAATTTCTAGCTTTGATGTGTACCAAGAAAATATCAGTATCATGTTGGACAATTAATACAAAAAAACATTTTTTTTTTTTGGAAATTTGGTATTTTTTAATCTTCTGAGTTTTTTCCCTAAATATCTCATTTTAGGAGCTTGATGTCAATGGAAAAAATATTTCTTCATAAAATTTCACTTTTGATCGCCAAAGAACACAAGTTTCTAGCTATAACGTATATAAGGAAAATATCAGTATCATTTTGGGTATACCGAATCGAACAATTTTTGGGAAAATTTGGTATTTTTTTAATCTTCTGAATTTTGTCCCTGAGGTCCTCATTTTAGGAGCTTGATGTCAATGGAAAAAATATTCCTCATCAAATTTCACTATAAGTCACCAGACAACACAAATTTCTAGCTATAACGTATATAGGGAAAATATTAGTATCATTTTGGGTATATCGAAACGGATATTTTTTGGAGAAATTTGGTATTTTTTAAAGCTTTTAGACTTTGTCCTTGAGTTCCTCATTTTAGGGGCTTGATGTCAATGGAAAAAATATTCCTTATCGAATTTCACTATAGGTCGCCAAGGAACACAAATTTCTAGTTATAACGTATATAGGGAAAATATCGGTATAATTTTGGGCATAATCATAACATGGAACATTTTTTGTGCAAAATTGTTATTTCTGGACCTTTTGCCCAAAATAATTAATTTTAGAGGCTTGGTGATTTGATTTTCTTCAAGCTATTTTAAAAAAAGCCTTTGAACAACAGAATTTCGTAGCTATAACATATATCAAGAATAATTGGCTTTAAATTTGTGTATACAAATAAACGAGAAACTTTTTGGTCGAATTTAATATTTTCAAGATTTTCACCGCAAATACTTTATTTTAGAGCATCGATGGGAACGGAGGAAATATTCTATATCGAATTTAAATATGGGTCTCTGAACAAACAGAACCTGAAGCTGTGATATATTTCAAGAAAATCTAACTACAAGTTTGGGAAAATGCACAAATGTACTTGGTTTTGGGCCAGTGTCCGAATTTTAAAAATTTGTCCCTCAATACTCTATTTTAGGTGGTTTATGTCAATGGAGAAAATGTTCCTCATGAAATTTCACAATATCTCTTCCAGTAATAAACATCTGTTGATATAGTATATATCATTATAATATTAGCATTTATGAGGCCAAGTAAATAAAAATGACAGGTTTTGGTCGAATTTAGGATTTGAATGATTTTTCCCTGAATACCTTATTTTAGGTAGATGTTGTCAATGGAGAAAACGTTCTACTCGAGATTTCACTATAAGTCGGCGAACGGACGAAATCTGTATCTTTGACGGACATCAACAGAATTCAGTCTTCAATTTGGCTAAGGAAATAATGTCACTTTTGGTCGAATTTTACATTTTAGCGATTTTTTCCACGAACACTTTATTTTAGGGAAATACTGACAATGGAAAAAATGTTCTTCTCAAGATTTCACTATAAGTCGCCGAGCAAATGAAATTTGTATCTTTGATAGGCATCAACATGATTTAGTCTTTAATTTGGGTATCTAAAGAAAAACTGACCGTTTTGGTCGATTTTTACATTTTAGCGATTTTCCCCCGAACACCTTAGGTTAGAAAAATACTGTTAATAGAAAAAATATTCTACTCGAGATTTTAATATAAGTTGTCATTCAGATGAAACCTGTATCTTTGATAGACACCAACATAATTTAGTCTTTAATTTGGTTATCTAAAGAAAAACTGACCGTTTTCTTCGAATTTTACATTTTAGCGATTTTTCTCTGAATACCTTATTTTAGCTAGATACTGTCAATGGAAAAAATGTTCTACTCGAGGTTTCACTATAAGTCGCCGAACACATGAAATCTGTATCTTTGACGGACATCATCAGAATTTAGTCTTCAATTTAGGTATCAAAACAAAAATGGCTGTTATGGTCGATTTTTACATTTTAGCGGTTTTTTCCTGAACTCTTCATTTTAGGGAGATGATTTCACTATAAGTCGTCGAGAAAATGAAATCTGTATCTCTGATAGACGTCAACATAATTTAGTCTTCAATTTGGGTATCAAATCAAAAATGACCGTTTTGGTCATTTTTTTATATTTTAGCGACTTTTCCCCCGAACACTCTATTTTAGGAAAATACTGTCAATGGAGAAAATATTCTACTCAAAATTTCACTATAAGTCGCCGAGAGAATGAAATCTGTAACTATAATACAAATACAGAAAAATTGAGTCGGAACTTGGGTATAAAAAGAAAAACCGTCTTGTTTTGGTAGAATTTTATATTTTACCCTTTTTCCCCCCAGGATACCTTATTTTAGCTAGATACTATTAATGGGAAAATATTCTACTCAAGATTTCACTATAAGTCGCCAAAAAAACGAAATCTGTATCTTTAATACATATCAACATAATTTAGCATTAATTTTGGATATCTAAGGAAAAATGTCAGGTTTGGCCAATTTTGGTATTTTAGCGAATTTTCTCTGAAAACGTTCGTTTAGGGAGATACTGTTATTGGAGAAAAAAAAACTGATATACAAATACAAAATAATTGAGTCGGAATTTGGTTATAAAAACAAAAAACGTCTTTTTTGGTAGAATTTTACATTTTAGCGATTTTTCCCCGGAACACTTTATTTTAGGAAAATACTGTCAATAGGAAATATTATACTCAAGATTTCACTATAAGTCGCCGAACAAATGAAATCTGTATTTTTAATACATATCACCACAATCTAGTCTTCAATTGGGATATTTAAACAAAAAATGTCACTTTTGGTCGAATTCGGTATTTTTGTGAATATTCCCTAAAAACTTAATTTTAGGTAGATGGTGTTAATGAAAAAAATATTCTGCATGGAATTTCAATAACAGTTACTGAACTGTACCTCTGATACACATCATTATAATAAGTTGGGGTATATTAAGAAAAATGCCCCTTTTTTTGTTGAATTTTGCATTTTTGGTCATTTTTTTCCTGAAAACTTTATTTTATGTGGCAAGTGTCAATGGCAAAAATGTCCTGCAATGAATTTGACTATAAGTCACCAATGACATGAAATCTTTAGCCGTGATATATTCCAAGAAAATCTAAGTACAATTTTGGGCTATATCACAAAAATACCCCACTTTGGTCGAATTTTTTGTTATTATTTTGTTTTTTACTTTTCTCCCCGAATTCTTTGTTTATTTAACCAAATGAATTCAATTGGACAAATTTAAGTGGATTTCAGTCATTTTGATTAATCACCATCCCATAATAATATCTTGGGCGCCATATAATCCCCAAATAATCCCAGCCCTGTAATCTTGGCAAATTACATCGTTTGCCACACTCAATGGCATATTTCCACCAAAACGATAAACATCGCCATAATTTACAACGTAATGATGACAGTTCGTCGGAGATTAATAACAATTTGAATGCATTTGTAAAGGAAAAAAAATATCTCCAAAGCAGGCAATTTAAGTTGAAGCTGTTGCCGTTGTTGTTGAATGGCATGGCAATAGGCAGTGCATTAACCTTTTCTCTACTCGACTTGCTGGTGTTGTTGTCAACTTTGTGCAAAAAAACAACAACACCAACATAACAACAAAGATGTAATCATTTTTCTCTTGCACCCTCTCTCTCTCTCTCTATGCCCACATTTCTCATAACCACAAGAGATCAACAATCAGCCAACCAACCCCAGCCTCTTTGCTTGGCCTATGATACAATTCAAGGCATTAACATTTTACCAACAAAAACAGCAACAACAACAATCACAACAAATACCACATCGGTAGTGGCAACTGCAAAAAAACATTCCACTCAAGGTGAAGAAAACTCCATGGATATTGAAATAAGCCGCCAAAACGCATTGTTTTTTTTCTGGCTCGTGAGAAAAAAAAAACGCGAAAAAATTTATAAACTTTAACAATTTTCAAGTTCACTACAATTCTTTGAGAAGAAGAAAATAAACAGAAAACACAATGTTCAACAACAATTAACAATTTGCATAATACCAGATAATATATATTTTGATCGGAAGGCAAGAAAAAAAAACGGCTTAACAAATTAGCGGAAATGCAAGGGAGGGGGAGCGAGAAAAAAAGCACAGATTTCAACTTCGGTTTTTTTTGAAAATGTCAGTGATGTGGGATTTAAGCACTTTGACTTTATAAGGGATGGGAAATTTTATCAAAGAAAAATCAACAAAAAATACGAAATTAAGGGAGCCATATTTCTATAAAATCCCAAATTCGACCAAAAAATGATGTTTTGTTTCTAAACTCAAATTGTGAACGCTAAATATTACAGCCACAGATTTGTGCTATCCGGAGATATGTTGTGTATGTTATGTAGAATATTTCCTCCATTGACATTTTTACTCATAAATTAAGATTTCTGGGGTAAAAACTTCAAAAAAGAGGAAAATTCGACCAAAATAGAGGTCCTTGTTTACAACGAGTTTTACGTGATGTCTATCATAGCTACTGAGATCGTTTGTGTGGTGACATATAGTGAAATTTGATGGGGAATATTTTCTCCATTTACATTAACCCTCTAAAATGAAGAATTTTACGACAAACGACCAAAAGTACTAAATTCGACCAAAAATATTTTCACTTCCTGAAATATTCAATTTGTAATTCAAGTTTTCCGGATATCAAGTATAGGTACAGATTTTACTTCTTTGAAGACTTAGAGTGAAATTTGCTGGGGAATATTTTCTCCATTAACACCAATCCCCTGAAACGAAAGATTCGATGGCAAATGACCAAAAGTACAAAATTCGGCCAAATATATTTTCATTTCCTGAAATATTTCATTTGTAAGTCAATTTTTTCGGATATCTATTATAGCAGCAGATTTTACTTCTTTGAAGACTAAGGGTGAAATTTGCTGGAGAATATTTTCTTCATTAACATCAATTCCCTAAAATGAGACATTCTATGTCAAATGACCAAAAATATTTTCACTTCCTGAAATATTTATTTTTTAAGTCAGTTTTTCCGGATATCTAGTATAGGTACGGATTTTACTTCTTTGAAGACTTAGGGTGAAATTTGCTGGAGAACATTTTCTCCATTAACAACAATTCCCTAAAATGAAGCATTCTATGGAAAACGACCAAAATACATAAATTCGACCAAAAAGTGTTCCACTACCTTAAATACTCATATTGAAAGTACAATTTCCCTGATATATGCTATAGCTACAGATTTGAGCTATTAGGCGACTTATAGTGAAATTCAATATAGAACATTATTCTCTTTGACATAAATCCCCTAAAAAGAAACATTCTATGGTAAATGACCAAAAGTACAAAATTCGACCAAAAATAGTGCATCTACCTCAAATGCTCATATTGCAAGTAAAATCTCACTGATATATACTATAGCTACAGATTTGGGTTATTAGGAGACCTTTAGTGAAATTTGATAGAGAACATTTTCTCCATTGACATCAAACACCTAACATAAACCATTCTATGACAAACGACCAAAATTGGTAAATTCGACCAAAAAATGTTTTTCTTCCTTATATACCCATATTGAAAGTCAAATTTTCATGATATACATTTTAGTTACAGATTTGAGTTGTTTGGCAACTTGTAGCGAACTTGGGTGTAGAATATATGTTCCATTGACATTTGCCCCCTAAAATGAAGTATAAAGCGACAAAAACCAAAAAAAAAAACAAATTTGCCCCAAAACAAAGATTTTTTGTTTATATTCAAATATATACCTGGATTTTCTTGATATATATTCTAACTACTGATTTCTTCTGTGTGGTGACTTATAGTAAAATTTGATGGAGAACATTATCTCCATTGACATTACCCCTCTATAATGAAGCGTTTTTAGAAAAACGAAAAAATAGAAAATCGACCAAAAATAATGTTATAAATATTTTATAGCCAATTTGTAAGTAATTTTTTGTCTGATATATATTATAGCTACAGATTTGATATCTTTAGGGACTTGTAGTGTAATTTAGTGGAGAACATTTCCTCCATTGACATTGACCCCATAAAATGAAGTTTTCCGAACAAAAACGAAAAAAATTGGAAATTCGACCGAAAAAAAAATGTTTTTGTTACAAGGTTCTAAATTTTGTACTAATATTTTCTTGATATCTATAATAGCCACAGAATTCATTAGCATGGTAACCTCTAGTAATATTTTATGGGGAACATTTTTCTTATTGCCAGTTTCTCTCTAAAATGGAGTATTAATGGGTAAAATGTCCAAAATTTGAGATTCAAACAAATTTATATTCATCAATTTTCATATTCCAAAGTGTATTTTTCCCAAAACACCCCAAATTCCCCATCGATTTTCTCAATATCTGTAAAAGCTAGTAATAATATCTGTAATTTCATGAAGAATATTTGCTCCTTTAAGAACATCTCCCAAAAATCAAGGATTTAGGGAAAAAGTCGCAAATTTTATAAATTAGCCCAAAATAAAGCATTTTGGTATAGATACCCAATTTGATATTAAAAATTCTCCATTATCTGTTATAGTTAGAGACTTTTGCTGTTCGGAGACTCATAATGAAATCTTATGAGGAATATTTTCTTCATTGGTAATATCCGACCAAAATTAAGTTTTGAGGCCCTGTCCTGCAAAAAACTCAAGAATTAAAAAAAAAATCCCAAAGTGTATTTTTCCCAAAATACCTCAAATTTCCCATCAATTTTCTCAATATCTGTAAGAGCTAGGGGCCTCATTACTTTAGTGACATCAAGTGAAATTTGATGACAAATATTTCCTCCATTGACAGCATCTCCCAAAAATCAAGCATTTAAGGAAAAAGTTCCAAATTTTATAAATTGATCGAAAACAAAGCATTTTGGTATAGATACCCAATTTAATATTAAAAATTCTCCATTATCTGTTATAGTTAGGGACTTCTATTGTTCGGAGACTCATAATGAAATCTTATGAGGAATATTTTCTTCATTGGTAATATCCGACCAAAATTAAGTTTTGAGGCCCTGTCTCTCAAGAATTAAAAAAATCTTTCAAAGTGTATTTTTCCCAAAATACCCCATATTCTCCATTGATTTTCTCAATATCTGTAATAGCTAAGGGGTTCATTACTTTTATGACTTCAAGTGAAATTTGATGAAGAATGTTTGCTCCTTTGACAGCATCTCCCAAAAATCAAGCATTTAAGGAAAAAGTCCCAAATTTTATAAATTGACCCAAAACAAGGCAATTTGGTGTAGATACCCAATTTGATATTAAAAATTCTCCATTATCTGTTATAGTTAGAGACTTCTGTTGTTTGGAGACTTATAATGAAATCTTATAAGGAATATTTTCTTCATTGGTGGTATGCGCCCAAAATTAAGTTTTGAGACCCTGTCTC